>NC_138374.1:7203904-7239569 GCF_054177405.1 Leptonychotes weddellii
AAACTCAGTCCCATGGCTTCCAAGGGAGGGGCCTCTGGGGCATGGTGCTAAGCCGGATGTCTGTGCAGGGACGGGCCACCTCCCCACCTCTGAGAGGCAGGGTCCCCACCCTGACTGGTCGCGTCGCACTCATGTCTGACTGCAGTTTAGCCCAGAGAGGGACTTGCTCGTACCTGTTTGGATACTTTCTTCCTAGATGGGATTATCTCTTTGCTATGTTTTCTTTGTGGGCTTGAGGCCCAGAATCAGACCTACCATTCTAAGATAAAAATGATACTGCTTTAATCACTTGAATTTGTGTTTTTTATTAACATGGAACACTTTGCAGTTATTCACAAGGCCTTACTTTTAAAAGATCTATTTCCTCTGTCTTTCTTTTTTTTTAATTTTAAGACTATGGCCATCAAGGCATGGATATGAAAGAAGAATTTTTTATAAGAGCACAGCAATTCTTTTTAAACTGACTTAGAAGACATTAAAATGTATGTGTTTTGATCTTCTTTTCCTGGATTAGAATATGAAAGATCAGTTGTTGCAACAGACAGCAAAGCAAAGTAATTCATTTCTGATGCATTTCAGTGAGCCAGCCTTCTAGAAGAGGCCAGAATGAAACACGGAGCTGAGTGAGACAGAGCAGAACAGACCAGAGACCCACCTGACATGTCAACAAAACACAGACCCAAAGAGCAGGAATAATAATAGGAATGGGAGGGGCGCCTGGGTGGCTCAGTTGGTTAAGCGACTGCCTTCGGCTCAGGTCATGATCCCGGAGTCCTGGGGTCGAGTCCCGCATCGGTCTCCCAGCTCAGCGGGGAGCCTGCTTCTCCCTCTGACCCTTTCCCCTCTCATGCTGTTTCTCTCTCTCTCTCTCAAATAAATAAAATCTTTAAAAAAAAAAAAAAAACTTGGGACGCCTGGGTGGCTCAGTCGGTTAAGCATCTGCCTTCGGCTCAGGTCATGATCCCAGGGTCCTGGGATCGAGTCCTGCATCGGGCTCCCTGCTCCGCGGGGAGCCTGCTTCTCCCTCTGCCTCTGTCTCTCTCTCTGCCTCTCATGAATAAATAAATAAAATCTTTAAAACAAAAAAAAAAACTTAAAAAAAAAAAGGAATGGGAATAATAGTTCTGGTGAGGATACAAATAATTAGGATGGCTGCCATCTAGTCAAGGACTTAGGGGGTGTCAGGCTCCTTGCTCAGCACTGCCCATGGGTTATCTCAGTCCTCCTTGCAGTTCGTTTGGTTAGACTAGACATTATCATCATTATCTCTAGTTCTCAGATGGGGAATTGAGGTGGGCTTGGGGTCAGGCCTTGGAGCCAGAATGTGAACCCCAGCCGGCTGGATGAGCCATGTGCTCATAACCTCCACCCTGCATCTGAGCCCTTGGCACGCGGAACCGCTCATCCGTGGAGCCTCCTCTCCACCACCCCCCCCCCCCGGCTCTGCCTGTGACCCCCAGAGCAGGTGAGGACTGGAGGCAGTGACCCCTGGAATTAGCCAGATGCTCATTTTTTGCTTCCATTATTCTAATAGCTCAGGCAAAGGTTCTGGGAGCTTTGACATTAAGTATCTGGCTAACTGCTTCACTTTACATGTTTGGACGCAACTTTTAATGAAATTTGAAAACCTGACTCTACGTGGGGAAAATGATGTTAACGTATTTCTAACTTTGTTTCCCCAAATTCCTGATGGCTGAGGCTTCCAGTTAGGAGCTTGATTGCCCAATACGTCACATCCTCCCACTGCCCTGCTTGTCAGACTTGAGAGTCAGCTTGGGTTTTGGGCCGATTGATTGACCTCTCCTTACTTGTGAAATGAGAGCTTTGAACCGGGTGGTCTCTCAGGTGTCTGGCTCTGTGCTGGTGGCTTCCGGGCCCAACAGCGGGGTAGGTCTGAGAAGGTCAGCACAGATGTCGGCTCTCGTCTGCGTCCCTCCTCACGGCCCAGCCCTGGTGACGGAGCAGCTGGGTCTGAACGAGATGCCGCAGGTTCGCTCATGTGAAGGGAAGTGACCGGCCAGAAAATATCCATGAAAGATAAGTATCTAAGAGCTTCATGCTACGTTTGAGCAAGGTTCCTAATTTCTTCTTTGACATCCCCCAAGAGGATTTTAAAGAGGCTTGAAGTATGCTGCTCGCAGGAGTCCTGGCACGTTATCGGATCCTCCAGCGTGAGTGCAGAATGCGGTGTCTGGAGGGCGGCTGTCATGTCGCCCGGGCTGGGGGCCCGCATGCCCAGCAATGCTCACAGAAGGCCAGTCGGTGACCCTAGGATATGCAGACAGCTCTTTTGCTCCAGCTGCAAAGCCCCTCTGACCCAAAGACCCAAGCAGGGGTGGGGGCGAATGGGGCAAAAGCAGGAGCCTGAAGCCAAGGTGTGTGCTAAATAAAGCAGGCTCTGTGGCCAGAGGCCCTGTGCGGTCCCAGAAAGTTTTGTGGGGAGCACAGGGGGGCCGGGGGGGGAGCCACCCTGAGAAGGAGGGAGGTGATCCGCAGTCTAGGCAGGGTGCCACCCTGTCCGAGCTGAAATGGCTCCGTCTCTTTTCCAGACTGTGAAGTGAATGCTTTTGGCCATTCCTAGCATCTTGGGGATTTGTTCCCCATCCTTCACTTTCGTCTCAGGTTTTACGACGGCAAAATGGGTGTGAATACCTCAGAAAACCTGAGTCAGCCAAAGACGGTCCAGCCAGGTCCAAACTGTTTGTCATCAGAAGGTGAAGGTCATCCCAGTGCAGGAACGTTTAGAAAAAAGATCAGCCCCCATTGCTGTGTGAAATTGTCGAGTTGTTTCTCCTAGTTGGCGTGGTGAGAGGAGGCGTGGGTACGGCCTGGGAACAGAGGCAGAAGCAGGGACGGACATATCCCGGAGGCCGTGGTGGGAGAGAGCCCCGGGTTCGAGCCCCAGGTCGTGTGAAGCGGCCGGGTTCATCCCGCACGCCTGCCCCTCTGCGGAGCAGAGCCAGCCCATGCTCGCAGCCCTGCCCCCCCAGCCCTGTGCCATGCCACCAAGAAGCCTTTAACCCTGAGCTAGTTTTCCCCACCCGTAAAACCCAGTAAATCCCTCAAATTCATGAAATGGAGGAGCGCACTGAATTACAGAGGGAATTGGTATTTTATCTCTTCTGAAGTAGAGAAGAGGGGAGAGGAACAGAGGGGCCGCAGAAGAAAAAGGGAAAGAAAGAAGGACAAAGAAAGGTACTTTGGATTTTTAGTCCACTCTCCACACTTGATGTTTTTGAAACATCTCCAAACCCTTTACAGGAAGGGAATGAAACGATCCGAAGGGCGGAGGGGTGTTTCTTTTCCCTTTTGTTGTGAACTCAGTCCTGGGATTTGTGGCCTTGTGTGGAGAGACATGGCGTTTGAGCGCATTCAGAAGTTTGCCTGAAAGGGGTGGGGGGTGGGGGTGTAGGAACTGAAGATGGGTAAAAACAGAACGGAAAAAACAAACCTCTGGCCACAGATAAGAACCATATAATTTACTAAGACATATCATTTTGTGTCTTCTTAAGCATGAAAGCTAATTTAGACGAGGGGTGCGCTTGACATTGGCAGGAATGAGGCGCAGCCATGGGCCCCAGCGCCCCAGGCTTCTGCTTCCACAGAACTGGGGCAGTGGGGGCGGCTCTCGGAGGTGTCAGGAACCTGAGGCCGAGGGGGCCCCGGGCCAGCCCATGGTCCTGTGGTGGAGGCCAGTGCCAGCTCTAGGCCCAGCAGACACCAGGAAGTGGGTTTTCAGTGCCAGGAGGACTAATCCTAGAGAGGCAGAATTTCACCATGGCAGAATTTTAAGTTCTATTTTAAATACCACCACCCCCTGCATTTATTGGGAATTCTCTATTTGCGATGGGCTATATTTTTATATGTGTTGCCTGCCGCCTGTCTTCTTTATTTTCTTCCTTTAGGAAATAGTGGTAAAAGTGAATGGAAGAGGCACTGTGGCCACCGTGGAGATCACAGTACATGGTCAGGGCGGGGACCAGCCCAGGAAGCACACACAGAGATGGGAGCTCAAAGGGGTTGGACGGATGAGCGTGGGGCCCGACTTGGTGTGGGGTTCAGGGGGGCCCTTGGCTGACATCTGAAGGGTGACAGGAGTTCATGAGCCAAGCAGGCCAGTGGTGTCGGGGAAGGTAGTAGGTGGCCAGGGGAGCTGGGGGGTGGCAGTGGGATAGACAGTAGAGGGGGCACCCAGGGCCTCTGTTTCTCCCTTCATCTTCCTATAGTATGGCGGGAGAGTGGATAATGTCCCCCCATTGACAGCCCAGTGGCCCAGAGCTCAGAGGTTAGGTGGCCTGCCCAAAGTCATACAGTGGGTGTGGTGGTTTCAGAATCCGGTAGTGTCCCTGGACTGCAGTTGCCACCAAGCCTGCTGGGTGTTTCTGCCCCGCTCACCGTGCATTCCTGTGGACTCTAAGTCCAATGCTTGGGCTTTGGTTCCACAGCCTCTGCTGGGCCTTTGGAGGGATGAGGAAAGCATCACGTAGGCACTCGGGTTGTGTAGAAGAAGAATTCTTACTGACTGTGAGCTGACTTGAGGTCTGAACAACTGTGTGCTTTAGCCAAATATTTATTTTGCTGAAACAGAGACCAGAGCAGTTCTTGATAGCAAGTCAGCTATAAGGACTTCGTTAAAGTCAATTGTTTTTTTAAGTTGAGACTTTTTTTTTAAGCTCTCTGCAGACAAGTCCCGACCTTTATAATGAGGCCTGAAGGCTTTCCAGATCTTTATGAAAAAGATTCCACTTTTCTGTGGTTTGAAGAGGTTGCTTTGTTGACGTGTTGACACAGACCTGAGGATCCAGAACAGCTCTTGCAACTCAGCTGTCCAATCTCATACGCTGGATAGCTTCCTCCTATCTCCCCACTCTGCTTTACCTACTTGCAAAAAAGGGGCTCTCTCTCCTGGGCGAGCGGCAGCCCCTGTTCATCAGCAAGATGGGCAGAGACGTGCTGGAGAGACGTGGAGGTATTCTTGGAGAACGTAATACTTTGCAAGTATTGAAACTCGGAGAGGTTTTTTGAAAAATAGAGGCCACTCCACACTTCAAGAATGTCTCCACTTCATGGAGAGGAGAATTCCTTTTCCAGAGCCTGGCCATATCCACATCCCATGTCTGGGGCCGGGGCGGGTGGGAGCGGATACTCGTCTATACATAATACTTGCTTGACCTATTTCTTTTACAGAGTTGTGACTGGTTGCCGGAGTTGAGTGAGGTTATCAGAAACTGGGTTTGTTTTCTTAAACATCTAAAGGAGGCTTTGAAATCGCTATCTTGTAACTGGGTTCCTTCTGATGGAAGGAGAGACCTTCCATTTGAAAAGCAGCACTTGGCTCCGGGTGTCCTGGTGGCACTGGAGTCTTCGTCACCGTGTCACCACAGGGAGGTCTCTCCAGACCTGGCCCATATGACGGAGCCTTTGCAGCTTTCCTCCTTCCTGCCTCGCAGCCAGACTTGGCTGGGTCTTCATACACAGGCGGGCATCCCTCCTGCCGAGCCGAGATCCCCGCGGCAGCGGTGGGTGGGAGACGAGGAGGAGAAATGAGGACGGTGGTTCAGTTGCTGCTTCTTGGATGCTCGGCGCCGGCGGCCAGCATCACACAGGCGCACAAGCATCTCGCGTGGATTACCCCACTGAGCACCTGCGGCGATGCGGTAGGTGTAGCCGGGCTCCCCATTCTGCAGGTGAGCAGACTGAGGCACAGAAGTGGAACGCAGTGTGTCGGGGCGCACCAACCAGATGGGCATGTGTACACTCACATACTTCTCACTTCGGGTTTTCGTCTTTTTTCTCTGCCACCACATTCCTCTTTCCATGAGGGCAATGTGCCCGTTCCTACGCCTGCGAACCCATAGGACGCTGGATCCTGGGTCGTCATCGTCAGAGTCTCATTTGGCATCAGTGACCAGCACAGGACACTGTCCTCCAGGGTCCCCTTTTGCTCAGGGGCCCTTGGTGCTCTTTTGACCAGTGCGCGCGCACGATTATAAACGAGCACGCCCACTCTGGCGTTTCCATGGCAGCGGCAGGAAGGCAGGGTGCACTCCCAGGCACACATCATTCCTAGTGAAATGGGGATGGGATTTTTTTTAAAATGACAGTTGAGCATTAGGCTATGGCCGGGGGAAGATGGGGTCAATGCAAAGGTTACTTGAGAAATAAGGGGATGAAGTGAGGCTTCCATGTAATGTCCCGTTTGTACTTTGCACAAAGCCCTTTAGCGCCACCAGCCCCTGCCTCGAGGGGCCCTGTGGCCTCAGTGCCATCCCCCCAGGCCACCCGAGCTGGGGACGGGGACAAGAGTGCACTCATTTCCCACAGAAGGGGAAACCGAGGCTCAGAGATGAGAACTCCTGTCCTGGGGGGTCTTGGCCTGGTCCGTTTTCCACTCGTCACACCCTTTTATTCAATATTTATTATTATTATTTCATCTTTACTGTCTTTGTGGTGACGAAAGGAATACTTGCTCTATGTGAGGAGACTCAGAAGTCAGATGGAGACTGTAAGTGGAGAGCAGATCCCTCTGCGGCCCACCCCGACGGCTGGCGTGTCCGAGTGCGTGTGCAGGGACGGGCAGTTTGGGTTCAGCTTGTGTTTAAATCCAGCTCTGCGTCTTACTTGCCGTGCAGTTTAGGACAAGAGACTTCACTGCCCAGAGTCTCGGTTTTCTTACCTGCAAAATGGAGCAATTACATGTGCCTTTAGCGTGACCTCATCATCGAGGCAGACGGGAGGCAGCACGGTGCCCGCCACAGAACAGGAGCTCAGGTCCTGTGGGTTCTCCTCCCCCTGCCCCATAGCAGCATTTCTCAAACTCACCTCCAGGGCATCCTGAAGGCAGAAGACCGTTCCCACTGGGGTGCCCCCAGCTGGCCCCAAGCACTGTGCAGATGGCAAGGCAAGATTCTGGGCAGATTTTGTGTCACTTAGTGATATATCCGAGCTTAACTTTACTTAAAAACAATGCTTGTTATGTTGGAAATGTTTACATATTTTGAACATGGAAGCTTCAAATTGTCTTGTAGTTTCCTGCAGCCCTTGGCACACCTCCCCACACCCCTGGGAGGCTGGCGCACCTGCCCACACCCCCGGGGGGCTGGCAAACCCTGGGGGTCTGGCACACCTCCCCATATCCCTGGAGGGGCTGATGAACCTCCCCACACCCCTGGGGAGCTGGTGCACCTGCCTAAACCCTGGGGGGCCGGTGAACCTCCCCACACCGCTGGGGGGCTGACGCACCTGCCCACACCCCTGAGGTCTATACACCCAAGCTGGGGTTGGTGCTGGAGTGGTCCTTGTCTCTTGCCACACCTAGTAAGGGCCAGGTCTGTGGACCGACAGTGAATGTTCATTGCCTGCAGACGACACCCTGGAGAAATCCCATTTCACCTTGTTCTGAAACCCTCCCGCGGACATGGTGATTCCGTCAGATTGTTCACTCTCTCCATCAAAAAGAAAGAATTCCGAAGAAGTGTTTCAGGAGGTTCTTCTTATTCAAGGGTTAACCGGCTTCTTATTTTGCTTATCTTTGGAAATAAAACAATGTTTAAAACTATTCAGACCAGCAAAGCCATCTGGTGGGGAGTACACGGCTGCTCTCCATTCAGTTGTGCCGCCTTTCATTTATTCACTGAAGGGCACCGCTGTGCATGTGCAAAGGCATTATTCGCACTTGGTTTTGAACATGTGAGCTGTGTGTCTATGCAAGACCTCTCTTCTTCGCCCGAACTGAAGGACATCTGGGTTGGGCTTCCTCTGCTCTTTGACGGCTTCTACTCTTCCTGAATTCCTATCTGAGCAGGCGGGAGGGTTCAGGGGACTCAGCCGGGCGGGGAGAGCTGCCTTCCTCCTTTGGCCCTGAAATGTCATCTCTGTGCCTTATACTTGGAGCTGCTGCTACTTTGTATTCACTTTGCTATTTGTGTTAAGGGAACACTGTGGAAGGGCAGCCAGAATCTGCCTCTCGTCTTTGCGGGCTACTCGTACAAGAGCCACAATGGCCCCTCGGCCCACACCGTGTCACTTTTTCCTGGTAGTCAGCGTTTGTCGTGGCAGGTGTTGGAACCCTTGAAAGCACGCATAAAGAATAGTAACAGATTGTATCCCATAGCTGGGTTCCTGAGATCACTGGACCATGTGATGTGTCTGCTTTGGGAAGAAGAGGATGAGGGTCTGAGTGGTGCTGGGGTTTGCCTCCAGTCACGTGGCTGGTTAAGGGGGGCGGCAGGTGCTCCGCCCAGGCCTGTTGATCCCCAGGTCTGCTCTCTCTCTACTCAAAGTCATATGGAGGAGGAGGGGTAGAGCATCCCATTCTCTGGGCCACAGTTTCCCCATCTGTGAAGTGGAAATGCTCATTGGGCTTTTCCTCTTAGATTGTCAGGATGTATAAACAGGGTAATCCAAAAAGTCCCAGCCTGGTGTCTGGGCACAAGAAAGCCCTGATAAATCTGAGCTTATGTCACTTTTATTGTTGTCACTAAGTGGCCAAAGCTTTGTTTTGGATATCTGCTGGGAGTTTGCTCCTTCACTCATTAATTAAAAAAAAAAAAGATTTAGTGGGTACCTACCCGGCGCCAGGCATGGTAGATATCGAAGCTAGTGTGGGGGATCTAGTGCCTGTACTGATTGGAATTCGGGGCTGAGTGTCACTGACTGCCCTCGAAGAGCTTACAGGGAGACATGGCTGGTGGGCTGGGTGATGGTTGTTCTTGCCATCCTGGGAACCTTGATTTCTGAGCCTGTTTCTCCCAGAGCCACTGTCTTACCTGATGGTGTGGTGTGGGAGAGAGGTCATGGGCTTTGCAGCCAAACAGGCCTTCAGTTGCATTTTGGTCCTGCCATTGGCTAGCCATGGCGGGGGCTCTGAGTATGTGTTCACCCTGGCTGTGCCTCAGTCTCCCACATGTAACGCACAGGGGTCGCCGTGCTGACCTCAGAAGGTTGTCATCAAGAAGGGAACTCACATCAGGGCGCCTGGGTGGCTCAGTTGGTTGAGCATCTGATTCTTGATTTTGGCTCAGGTCATGATCTCAGGGTTGTGAGATCGAGCCCTGCACTGGGCTCCGCGCTCAGTGCAGAGTCTGCTTGAGATTCTCTCCCTCTCCCTCTGCCCCTCCCCACCCACTCTTTCTCTCTCTCAAAAAAAAAAAGAAAAAAAAGGAAGGGACCTCACATGGTGCGCTCATCTTCTGGGGTCCCTGAAAACTGTATTTTGGGTCTGCACAAAGGGTGATATTTAAGTTTGAATTTTGAATGCCTTAAAACAGACCGGACATTGCTTCCTTGAAATGTTTTACCTTATGCGACTGTTGTTGCTTCCTTGCCAAGAGGCATTAGGTGGGCAGGGTTCACAGCAAATCGTGAAAGCTTGTCTCCAGTAGGTTCTACCTTAATAGAAAACCACCGTCGATAGATCTATAAGCTTGAGTGGAAAATCTAGTACCTAAATCTAGTATGGATTTGCATTACCCCTGGCCATAATAAAGTGAGCCATCAGAAATCGTTTTTCCCCCCAACTGGTTTCGGAAACAGAAAATTGTCGGCCGAGTCACAAAGACCTTTCGCGTCTCAGCTCCATGAACCAGTCAGTGCTGGTTCTCCCGGGGTCTGCAGACTCTCGGGGCCAGTGGGGGGCCAGGGGCGGCTTTGTGGTCTGCCCTTGAAACGGAATATGTGATTCTGAGTGTGGCCATGTTTCTGGAGCCTCTGGAGACTTTGTTCTGGAGTTCGCGGGAATGTTCCAGAAGGCCTGGGCTGTGTTTTTCATATTTGTTGTCGCAGCAAATGCAGTGGGTGCTTGATAAACATGTGCTTAAGGGTGTGGGCTAAGGAAAAAACACTTTTGTGTCTTTTGGGCTAATCGTGCGGCTTTTTTTTTTTTTTTTTTTTGCCTAGCCTAAAGGAGGTATGCACTGGCTTGTCCGTGCTTGCTGCAACGTTACCGGCTTCTTAGCAGCCTTACGAGACATAGAGATGATGGCAGTGGGTTTGTAACAGGGAAACCTTCCCTTCAAGTCATACACCGCGAGTGCTCAGGCTGAAAGAGGTAGTGCCGGCTCCAGGTTTTACCTGCAAGGAAACAGGCGCAGAGATGCGGTGACTTGCCCTGCGTGACCAGCCAGGTTAGTGAGCAGGTCCGGATTGAGAACACCCTGTGTTCTCAGGGGCCACGTGCAGTAGCTTGCTGCCTCGTCCGGAAGGTGCTACTTTTGTGGCTAGAAAGTTTCTTTCAAAGCACGGAGTTGAGGAAGTCGCCACCTCAGCCGTCTAGCTTCCAGGCTTTTCCCTTTGATGCATAAGAACAAAAGGGGCACAGGGCTTCTTCGTCTGCCTCCCCCCACGGGGCCCTTTCCATTCCTCCCTGCTGTCCTTGCTTCAGCATTCCGAGAATGGATCAGCCCCCACCTCTGTCCCCTGCCGCACACTTGGCGCACCAGGCCAGCCTCTGCAAACCTTGTCCCTATCCTGGTCCCCCCCCCAACCCCCGCCACCGCCCGTTGTACCCATCATACTTTGCAGCTGGAGCAGATGCCCCTGCATGACGAACAGAGTCTGAATTGAGACAGATTAAGACTCGGTGACCCAGGCCGACAAGGTGAATGAAGGAGGTACCTGCCTTTCTCCCTGTGTCCACCTCCTGCATGTCCAGGGTCCCCTGTCCTATATCTCTGTGCAAATCTGTTCTTTAGGAGAGAATTTCTGGAGGGATGGGAAGGGACTGGGAGGAACTATTGGACTGTCCGCGGCCAGGCCAGGATGATGGGGTGGAGGGGAGGATGGGCTCCCCGTTGATGATGTGTTTGGGGGGGAGACAGGGATCAGGACACTGGATCTCTATGATGAGCCGCACATCCTTGAGCAAGTACAGAATCCCATCGGGCCTCGGTTTCCTCATCTGTGAAATGCAGGCCTAAATGAACAGGTACCCGCAGGTTGGATTCACTGGAGCCTGCCCAGGTGTTGACCTGGGCCCTGACTGCACACCATCGTTCTTGAGATGTTCCAGGTCTGTCATAGGATGAAGGACTTTACAGTAGAAGTCCCCAGGAATCCTCCCTGAGTTCCTTTCTGCTCTTACCTCCCATCTGTAAAGAAGCGGCTTACTTAGCCCAGACTTTTAGACCTTTGGCGACGGGCACATTTCTGGATAACTGACCCCCCGTGGCAAGCACTGAGCAGGTGATGGATGGATGATCATTCTGAAGGGGCTCAGCTTTTCCCAAGTTGCACCCCCAGCTGTCTCAGACTCTCCAGGGCTCCCCACCCTCGTTACCGGGGCACCCGAATAATCCCAGTCGGCTCTGCTCATTAGCATCTTATTTCTGCTGTAAAACTTGGCTCTTCCTTCCTCCTCCTCTGTGCTGCCCCTCGCTGCCACCTGCCTCTTCTCACTCATTACTTCAGATTAGTGGCAGAGAGGAAAATTGGACACCTGTGCCTAGAATTATGTATACATGGCAAGCAAGTAGGCCTGAAGTGAGGGCCTGAGGGCTTCCCCTGAAGAATGCAAAGAACACCTGTCACATATTGAGGCTTGCTAGGTGCCAGATGCCGGATGAACCATTTTGTATCTATTATCTCATTTCCCCTTCATATCCATGCTAGGCAACTCAGATGGTTTTACTCCCACTTCACAGATGAGGGAATAAAGTCACAGAATGGTCAGGGCAGTTGCTTGAGATCATACAGCTGGCAGGGAGATGAGTCGGACCAAAATGCGGGTCTGCCTGACTCCAAAGCCTGCAACGCTTGGTTTGGATTGCTCAGAAAACATTTTTTGCTACATCCCAACTTTCTACCTAGTTGGAAATCATCGGGCCTCTAGACCAGATGCAAGGGAGGCGCAGGCTGCATCCTGTGCAGATCCGATCACGGAGGAAACACCTGTTTCTTGAGGATGTATTTTATGGGATGTAAGAGTAGTTGGGAATGTATTTTCTGTACTGTAAGGCATGGGAAGTAGTCATTATGAACAACTATGCTGATGATGAACTTACTATACAGTCAAGTATGCTTTAAAAATAATTTTTAAAAACTGCCTGTGTTTCGGATGACACACATTTTGGGCCCTCCAGGAAGACCCTGCAGGTTGCACAGTGTGAAAACCCCTGTTTTAGACAAAGCACAGATGAGGGGTCTCCGTCATCAGGAAAGGTGCAGTCTGGCAAAGATGAGGCTACAGGAAGGGCTTGCTCAAGGAAGCACCGAAGAAATCACAGTGGCCCCAGAGCGAGGCAAGGAGGAAGGTGTCTTTATCAGGAAGTGGGGAGAATGGGGTCAGTTGTCCAGAGAGCAAAACAGAACAGCTGCGGTTGTCATAAACACACGTTTTGCCAGAAAGTAACCTGGTGCGTGACGTTTGGGCCATTATGTCTTGTTCGAGAACAGGTGACATCTGGGTCTTCAGCACTGTTTTGGCATATCTGTTTCTGGCGTTAGCCAAGGGGTTCTGTTAGGCAAAAGCACTGATTCAGTTGGTGCACTGGGTCTTTGGATGAATTGCTTTGGCCTGAATTGCTCATGATTTGCTTTGCTCATATAAACACACTTTTTGGAACTTAATAAATGTAAAATTATACCGGTTTAACTTAGTAGCACCTACTGTTTATAACCTGTGAAAGAGTATATCAGTTACCTTCTATCACATACCAAACCACCCCAAGCACTGCCAAGCTGCCATGTTCTTCCCATGGTGACGGCAAAGGTGTAGAGGGCGAGTGGGTACACATGACGTGTCTTAAGGCCTGGGCTTGGGACTGGCACCTTGTCACTTCTGCCTCATTCTGTTGGCCAAAGCCAGTCTCCACACTCAAGCCAAAGGAAGGAGACATGTATTCCACTCCTATCCTTGAAGGAGCTGCACAGTCATTCATGTGATGGAAGGTAGAATACAGGGCAGGATGATAAACGAACCAATAATCAATCTACCATAAATAGTAATCAACTGCTACTTACCAAATACTTCTCGTGGGCTGGGACTGTGTCTATATAAAAAGAGCCAACATTTTTTTTTTAAAGATTTTATTTATTTATTTGAGATAGAGCGAGAGTGAGAGAGAGAGAGCACGAGCGGGGTGGGGGGGGAGGGCAGAGGGAGAGGGAGAAGCAGGCTCTCCACTGAGCAAGGAGCCCAACACAGGGCCTGATCCCAGGACCCTGGGATCATGACCTGAGCTGAAGGCAGACACTTAACAGACTGAGCCACCCAGGTGCCCCCCAAGAGAGCTAAGATTTATTTAGCACTTACTATGGGCTGCTCTTCTAAGCACTTTATATGAATTGATCACTTTGCTCACAGCAATGCTATGGTGTAGGTCCTGTAAGTATTCCCCGTTTACATGCAGGGAAACAGGAGGAGAGGAGTATAATGACTTGCTCAATGTCAAAGCCTCGTATCCTGGCCCCAGGACCCAGGCTCCAGTGCTGTATGTGATTTGTTACTGTCAAGGATTTCTTCTGAGAATCCAGAGGCCCAGATCACTTAAGTGACTCAGCTAAAGTCACCAGGTGGACACTGCTTTGGTATCCTGGCCCACAGGACTGCTGACTGGCTTCCTGCTGCTATGCGGTAGCCAGTGAGTGATCATCGAGGGTCGTAGCTTTATTCTGTTGATTGACTGCATTGTGATTAAAAGCATAAAACTCCAGATACAAGGTTGAATCTGGTTATCTATTGTTAGTACAGGACTCTCCAGGCTTACTGCTTCTCGGTCTCAGAGACGATCTTCCATCTTTGAGTTAAATATGAAAAATATTCCTTCTTGTACTTGTTGATGAATGTTCCTTGAAGAAATGTATTTCCATATACATAGCCCAAACAGAAATGTCAGCAGTTAGACATGCTAATCAGAAGAAAGCCTTGTGTTTTAGTAGAGGTTACTTAAGACCCATCAAATTTTTTTTTTCCTTAAAACATTCAAGTAAAATAATGTAATTAGCTATTTTTTCCTCTCTCCTCCCAGAGGGCAGTTGTAAATGGTCTGCCTAAATGAAGCTATTTATTTAAATCCATCCAGATTTCTTTTGAAGTTTTGTACATCTTTCTTCTGCTGTATCAGCTCATAGCTATGATAATTTAATAAGTTTTTCCTAGGGTGAAATTGGATGCCCTTTATCGATCTTACACTGAGGGGGCATTCAATTACTTACTCTAAAGTGGTATTTCTGGGTCTCTCAATTACAATTTTGTTATAAATGGCTTGCTAATGATGCTTGGGGTGCACAGGTTAATAGGGGGCATCCTAGCCAGGGCTGGGTAATTGAACGCTTTCTATTTTGGGACCAGTGATCTGATCTCGCACAGGGGTATGGGTTCCCACACTTGCTGTCTGCCTCCGTCAGGCCCAGCACTGAGCCCAGGCTGGGAAGCGATCTCACTGAAATGTATACCTGAGTACTTTGGTTTAGTATCTGCATGGGAGTGCCAAGGGTCCTGACTCACCTGAGTCGACTGGCACCAAAACGGGAACATTCCAGACAGGTAAAGTGCGAGGGACATGCGTTGCTTATTTTTTTAAGGAAGAACCACCTGAGTGTGAGGTTTCTGCGGGACTGTTCTCAGGATGATTTGTGGCATATGGAAAAGGCCAATTCAGGAGTAGAACAGCAATGCTTTTCGCTTCGATACAGTCACATTAATTTGATTTTTCTTCACTGCGTTACATTAGTTGATAGTTGTACATCTTGTAAAGATCCTTTTGAGAGAATATTTGGCGTGCATCCTTTTTTGCACTCGGACAAATCTCAGCACAATACTTCTCCTGATCTCCATGTGGCTGGCTTCCTTCTCGTCATTCAGGCATTCCCTCCCAACTACTCTTCTCTGGACATCCTGCTGCTGGACCTCCTTTCCTGTCAGGCTGCAAGTCTCACCTGGGGGTGGAGGTCAGCGCACAGGACAGCCCCTGACCATGAAGAATGATCTGGCCCTAGTGCTGCATTAGAGAATGCCTGCTGTCATGGTTTCATTGTATTCTCCTTTTGTATTTTCTTCATAGCCTTTATTGGTGTCTGAGATGATCTCATTCCTTTGTCACATTCATTGTCTGTTGCCCTGTAGCCCCTAAATCCTGGCGGGATATAAGCTCCAGGTGGGGAAAAGCCTCCCTGTCGTGGTTTCTTCTGTACCACTACCGTCCAGTCAGCCAGGGCTTGGTCTGGAAGCCTCAAAGCTCCAGGCCCTGCACTGACAAGGGCCCTGGTTGTGTATGGGATATGGTCATAGGACTTATTTTTAATCGACATCATCAAGGGGTATTTTACACACTAGATACTGGTCATATGTTTTGGTAAAACTTATAAGATAGTTTTTTTTTTTTTTTAAAGATTTTATTTATTTTTTAGAGAGCGAGCGAGAGAGAAACAGCACGAGAGGGGAGAGGGTCAGAGGGAGAAGCAGGCTCCCCGCTGAGCCGGAAGCCCGATGCGGGACCCGATCCCAGGACCCCGGGACCACGACCTGAGCCGAAGGCAGACGCCCAACCATCTGAGCCACTCAGGCGCCCAAAACTTATAAGATAGTTTTATATTGTTTCCCCATGCAAACAAGCCCCAGCTCTCCAGACACCAGCTGAATTGCCCTACAATTCAGTTCAGTTCCCATAGGAAATACCCTGAGCTTGCACAGACCCCACAAGTTAAGGGCTCAGTCCCCCAAGACTGCCCCAACTTCAGATGCCAGTTACAAGTATGGGGTCCCAAGGCTACCCAACTTCTGTCTGATCTGGCTACAAATTCCGAGGTTCTCACAAGGCCCTCCTCAGGTCTGATAATTCCCAAGAACTCAGGAAAGTGCCTTATTTACTATTACCAGTTTGTTATAAAGGATACAGCTCAGGAATAACCAGATGAAAAACATGCCTGGGGTAAGACATGGGGGGAGGGGAAGGGAGTCACCCTTCCAGCCCCTCCATGCGTTCACCAACTAGAAAACTCTCCGATTCCTGTCACTTCGGGGCTTTTGATGGAGGTTCCATTACATAGGCATGATTAATAAATCATTGGCCCTTGATGATTAACTCACTCACCTCCCTGGAGGTTGGGGAAGTGGGGCTGTAAGTTCCAACCTTCTGTCTAATAGAGGCTTAGGCTTTCTGGGCACCAGCCCCATCCTGAAGCTATCAGGGGTTCCCCTAAGAGTCATCTCATCAGCATAAATTCAGCTGTGGTTGAATGAGGCTTGTCATGAAGAACAAAAAAGATGCTCCTCTCACCCCTTCACTTAGGAAATTCCAAGGGTTTTAGAAGCTGTTTGCCAGGAACTGGGGACAAAGACCACGTTTATTTTTTATTCTGTTACCCGCCCCCCCATCTTATGTTGGCTTTGGGTCTCCACAACCCCACTGCATCTACAGCAGTGCCTGCTCCAAGCTCCCCTTCTGAAGAGATCTGCCCAACAAAGGAACAAACAGGTGAATGAGTTGTCGCCCCAGGTCTCGGCTCCCGAGCTGTTTTATGTTTAAGAAGCAAGACTGGAGTAGAGGTCTGGCTGGAGGGTGCAGCCTGCCCAGGGGTATAAATGCTTGGGCTCACCATGTCCCGGAGCCTCCCTGTTGAGCCTGTCAGCTTCCCTGACGACCCACATCTCTTTACTTACTTGGCTTGTAAGAAGAAAGCTGTGTTTTTGTTTAGGAATATTTTGCCCATTCTGTTGGGTCCAGATTTTGTACATTCTTGTCTTGGAGCTAAAAAAATCTAATTAGACTTTCTGCAGCCAGAGACACAGAAGGGTGTGAACATACTCCCCACTGAGATCCTGGTTGGAGCCTCCTTTTAGCCCCGCTTGGCCTTGTCTTTTTAACATGTAAAAAAATGTTTTCTTGGCTTAGCGATAGGATTTCCAAGTAGGGGATCTTGCCCTTTTGTTTCTTTGGTTTGGAAGAATTGTTTGTACCAAGTGATGGGTCAAGGGTGGTTGAGTGAATGGGAGGCAGGGATTTGAGCCTTGAGGCTCCTGTCACGTCCCTCCAACTGCTCTCAAGAGATGTGTGGGCGGTGGAGCCCTGGGTGTTGGCCTGGTTCCAGAACAGTTTGCTCCCGCATGCCCCCACTCCTCTGCTCTTCCCAGAACTGCCCTGACCCCAATATTGGCCTCCCCTAACTAGCATTTTCACAAGCTGGTTCCTTGCGACATTAGTGAGAATTCCGTGGCCATTTATGTTTTGGAAATTTTGCATCTTATATTCCTCTCCTGTGGATTCACAGGGCTCATGAGCATATTAAAGGCCCCCAAAAGTCCTGTTGTAAAGAAGTCTGTTTGCCTCCATCTTACCTTTTCTCCGAGTAATTTAAGCACAGAACACATAAGAACAATGTGCAGAACACTCAGTGGGAGACACTTTAGGAAGCACTGCTTGGCTATTTCTTGATCAGTGTATTTTGATAAAGCACAGGCCTTTCCGTCCAAGGGAAGGGAAGTTTCCTGCTGGTGAGTCCTCATTATTCAGCCTTCCAGCCAATACAAGGAGGCTTTAACTCAGGGTTGGTTAATTCCACCTTCTCTGGGGACAGGTAGGATTATTTGAGGGCTGTGTGTGTGTCAAGTTGGAGGTGAGTCTACTGCCTTTGGGTAATTCTCAAGCCCTAAGGAAAAATAATGTGATAGGATCTCCCATCTTTCATTCCACTTTGAACATTCTTGGCATTCACTGACAATTAAAAATCATAATCGTAATGGTCATTGATGATGCTATTATTAATGTTGCCTACCTTTTAGGGGACGCTAATAACTATGTGTAGGCATTAAGCAAACTCTTTATGTGTGTTAACTAATTTAGTACTTGCTGCAAGCTTATAAGGGAGGTAGTTTTACCCTAATTTTACTGGGCAGGGAGGAAAAGCTCAGAGACGTTATATGGCCCACTGGAGGTCACACAGCTGGTTAGTGGTGGTCTGCCATTATTGGAAACTAAGTCTCCTTTTTTGCTGTTTTTACAACATCTAAAAAGAAGTGTCATCATTTGGGCAACAATACATTTTATAACCACAGAATTCTGTTAATGGATTTTTAAGAATCATGTTTTCCGCAGGATGATGAAAGTGAAAAATGATTTCAGGGTCTGAGTGTTATGTTACTCAGGGGAATACTGCACGTTGGGTTTAATTGCTTAATAACTTAAAGTCAGATGGTTTTTTTATATGATGCACTCTACTGAAGGAGAGAATCATTCCAGTGTTTCTAAATTTTCATTAACTTTTGCCTCGTAAACTGATAATAAAGGTTAGTTCTCGTAAGAGACTATGGGTGCTGAGAGACTATGGACTCTGAGAAACAAACTGAGGGTTCTAGAGGGGAGGGGGGTGGGGGGATGGGTTAGCCTGGTGATGGGTATTAAAGAGGGCACGTATTGAATGGAGCACTGGGTGTTATATGCAAACAATGAATCATGGATCGCTACATCAAAAACTAATGATGTAATGTATGGTGATTAACATAATAAAATAAAATAAAAATAAAAAGAGACTATGGGTGCTATTGGGAGAGAAAAAACATTTTCTCTGCATGCTCCTACCCTAACCAGGCTGCTTTTTGGATATTAAGCGCAGATACTTCAGTTCATCTCTCAACTTACAGTCACTGACCATTCATGCATCTGGGAATGACTATGAAGTCTTGAGACTCGGGGATTCGGTACTTAGCTTTAGCGTGGCTGGGACATTTGAGGATATATGGGCTGTGCAAAATATGAGGTGTTTGACGTGGTGCTGGTGGGGCTGGTGCTGGAGCCACATTTGGTGGCAGAGATTGAACCCCAAAGCCAAGCACCAGGGACCAGAAAGCTCTCCTTTTATCCCATGTGATTTTCTATGACTTGCTTGTGACCCAGCAGACTGAAACCTAGGAGTGGAAAAGAGAGCTTCTCTCCTGGGAAGGTGATCCCAGGGTTATGGCTATCATCACATCATGTAATAAAACCTCTTTTCTTTGTTGTTCAGGTAATCTGACATTTTAAAGATTTTGCTCCCCTTGAAGAGGAAACATTTTAAAGGAGCACGGGATGTAGAAAAAGAAATCTTCACGGGCCTCTCCAAGGATGGCAGGCCGACCCATCCCTTGCTGAGATCATGATCTCTTCTAATCTCCTGGGTCTCTCCATGTTCTCCAGCGAGAATTCTTCCATTTCATTTTGTGCCATGGGAAAAACCTGAAGGACAGGCAGAATTGCTCCCACACATGTGGGCTTTTTTCCCCTAAGATTGCAGTAGCTCTTACAGAACATGACAGTTGGAGATCACTTCTTTTTGCTGTCTTTTGGAGTTGAACCAAAGAAGGCCCTTCCTCATTCTCCAGGGCTTTGGTGCCTGCTCATTTTTATATTCTATTTGTTTCCATTGCTTGTGCCTTAAAACCATCTTATCTAATCGAAAGACATCCTTAAATAAGTTTTTCCAGCACAACTTGCATGCATCCGGGCTCCTCAGGGCCTCGCCCATGGCTCTGTGGGCCAGCCGTCCAAGGGCATTACCATGAGGCACTGCATTAATTGCTGCATACAGTTGTTGCCCAACAACGAGCACAAACAGCAGGTTGGCTGCGGAGGAGGCCCCCTTCACGGTCACCCGGAGTGCCCTGCGTGCAAAGGAGAGAACAAAATTGTGCTCCGGGTGGACGGTAAACAGATGAACTTGCTTGCTGTTCTCGAGGTAAGGGCCGAGGGGAATGAGAGCTGGGGCAGGTTTCTGCGCTTCAAGAAGGGGAAGCGATGTAGCCTCGTGTTTGGATTGATGATCATGACCTTGGTGATGGCATCGTACATCCTTTCTGGGGCCCACCAAGAGCTTCTGATCTCCTCGCCTTTCCATTATGGAGCTTTCCCCAGCAATCCCAGCTTGATGGACGGAGAAAACCCTAGTGACATGAAAGAGCATCATCACCAACCCTCTGTAAATAATATTTCATACGTGAAAGACTACCCAAGCATTAAATTAATTATCAACAGCATCACAGCCAGGATAGAATTCACGACCAGGCAGCTCCCAGACATAGAAGATCTCAAGAAGCAGGAATTGCACGTGAGTAGCCTTGTGCTAATCTCAACTGACTGACAGATTGAATTTTAAAAATAGATGCTTCCTTTTCTGTCACCGTCTTTGGGAACACAGTAAAGAAAAATGACCAAAAAATGTCTCAGGTGTAACAAGGATAATTTGACAGACTCACAGGTCAGAAGGCCCTGGAAGAGGGCTGTCTGTTCACCATGTTTACACCAAGGAGGAAATTCGAGGTACTGAATGGCGAAGCTAGACATACCCAGGGACCACCCTTCTCATAATTCCATTGGAGGCCTTGAAATGCCGCCATGGTGGTTAAACTTGTTTTTGTAGATCACCATCATCCTGTTTCTATTGTGTCCTAATTAGTATTTTTGTCTCTAATGGTCATTTAAATACACAACTAGTAAAAAGATTCCAACTGTGAAATTTAATTAGATTGCTGTGTGCGCTGGCGTGTGCATGTAGGATGGATTTTGAGTAAGCTTTTATCTTCATTCTCTCCAAATTTTAGTTTTATTTTGGGCTAAGGAAAAACATGGTCTTGGCCATGTACCAAGTTTTGCTTTATTTTAGTGTTTAGCCATTGTCAAATAAAACTTCAAATGTGAGCACTCTAGCGAGGATCAGGGCATGACCGCATCATGGTTAGAACATGTTTTTGCTAATTTCCCCCCTCCGTGTGTCTCTCCCTCTCTTTCTCTTTCGTTGCAGATGTTTTCAGTAATCCCCAATAAATTTCTTCCAAATAGCAAGAGCCCCTGTTGGTACGAGGAGTTCACGGGCAGGAACACCACCGACCCGTACCTGACCAACTCCTACGTGCTCTACTCCAAGCGCTTCCGCTCCACCTTTGACGCCCTGCGCAAGGCCTTCTGGGGCCACCTGTCCCACGCCAGCGGGAAGCACTTCCGCCTCCGCTGCCTGCCGCGCTTCTACATCATCGGGCAGCCTAAGTGCGGCACCACCGACCTCTACGACCGCCTGCGGCTGCACCCGGAAGTCAAGTTCTCCGCCATCAAGGAGCCCCACTGGTGGACACGGAAGCGCTTTGGTGAGCGCGAGGGGTCACCGCGAGGGGCGGGGCGTGCGTGCGCGCGCAGCGCCTCTTCCTGTCCCCGCCTCCTGCCCCAGTTCTTTAGTCCTTAAGCCCCGCTTGGCGCACCGCCGCACGTCTGGTGAGGCCAACGCCGGGCGCGGTGCTCAGGGCCTTCCCAGAGGCAGGGCAGAAGGTGAGGAAACACCCTGAGACACAGAAAGCAGGCAGTTCTTTACTGCGCCTCCCCCCCCCCCCGCACAAACATCCACGGGGCTGGACCCAGCTCCCAGCCACCCAGAGAGCATTTATTAAGTGCCAGCTGTATGCAGGGCAAGGGGAAGGGTGCAGAATGGCAGCCGTTCTTGTCCTGAAGAGCTCTGGTACACGGGCCGGCGGTGAGTGGTAAGTGCCAGGTGCCAGGTGGGCGTTTTCCTGGGGCTGCCCCCCCCCCCAGCTCTGCACAGTGGCTTCCTGAGCATCCCCCTGCCCCAGGGGGACCCTGTAGGAAGAGAGGCTGCCACACGGGGTGAGGTTTGAGCTTCTGGCTGGCTCCTCCGAGGGCTGTGAACACATCTTCGAGCTGCTTTGGGCCTCATTTTTTTCTCTGACCTGCTTCGTCCCTCTGCCTCAAGCTCAGAAGGAAAATCACATGGACGTGATTCTGGGCGACCTTGCTCACAGCACCCCTTGCTCACAGGGGCGACTGTGGACATGGCCCCCACCCAGCCCGAGCCACCCCACAGCCCTCAGGTCACTGTTTCCTCCTCTTAACCTTTTGCCTTCTGCCAGGAGACGTTTGGTCACTTGGACAAATGCCAAAGCTGGGGCGGGACTCGAGGGCGTGTTTTCATGTAAAGGACCAGGTTGCTTGAAGGGCATCTTAAAAGTTTTCCTTCATAGAGCCTAAGTTTAGACCAAGTCCTGTTTGTTTCCTGACAAATTGACTTAATCCTTTTGATGTTCTTCCTGGAGTGAACGAACAGAAGTGTAAATGTGTCTTTTGTGGTTTGGCAGAGGCAGCTGTGGGAGCCATGGTTTAACGTGGGGTGCTCTCCCTGCACAGCTCACCATTTGCCCTAATGAGAACCAGCCTCCCGCTGGCGGGGACGAGGGAAGCTCGGGGGCGTGCTTCTGGGATCCGGTACTCAGAGTCTCTTCGAACCTCTTGCTCTGTGGACGTTTTCTCTCCACTTTCCATTAACCATGGTGGCTGTGGTTTGGGGTAGTGTGTTGTTAATAGAGTTGCATGCAAAATTGACCCATTTTTAAGGCAAGGGGCAAATTTCGGCTGCATTGGTCAAAGGCAGAATAACTAGTGAGTTCAACCGTTTGTCTCGGGATTCCGGGACAATTCCCCTTGTTTGGACAGACAAGCTGCTTGCTCAAACAGGCCAGAGATAGAAGCTCAGATAAAAACTCCCTTTTCTGGGGCACCTGGATGGTTCAGTTGGTTAAGCGTCTGCCTTTGGCTCAGGGTCCTGGGATTGAGCCCCATGTCGGGTTCCCCACTGAGCGGGGAGCCTTCTTCTCCCTCTGCCCCTCTCCTGCTCGGTCTCTCTCTCTCAAATAAATAAAATCTTAAAAAAAGAACCTCCCATTCCTGTTTGATACAGTGTGTGCATTCTGGATGCTGTTGCTGCTCAGCCACTTCAGGGCCCCACCTGGTGCACCTCTCAGCCAGCCCCAAAGTCTGGCCCTCCAAGCAGATGCGTTGATCGTTCTTGAACAGGTGTGCCATCCTGGAAGCCGCCATTTGCACCTGAATAGTGGTCTTCCACCCCTTGAAGTGAGCAGGTTAGCGAGGACAGCCAATTTGCAAACATTCTCTCTGCGAGCCCCTTCCGGCAGCTCACTTGGGTGGAGCCTCGGCTGCTGCATCTGGGCCCCTGGGCCTTTACATCCCTCTCAGTCACTCCCCAGGAGGCCACCCCCCCAGCAGTGGCTGCTTCGTCCTCAGTAACTCCTGCTTCTTGGTTCTTGTAGGGATTGTCCGCCTGAGAGATGGGCTTCGGGACCGCTACCCCGTGGAAGATTACCTGGACCTCTTTGACCTGGCCGCACACCAGATTCATCAAGGCCTGCAGGCTGGCTCTGCAAAGGAGCAGAGCAGGATGACTAGAATCATTATTGGTACGGCTTCTGTGTGATTCCCCATTGGGGCCGCTCCTGCCCTGGGCCCAGCCCCCACTCCCACGGGGACCCTTCTGCTCTGGGGCTGGCCCGGCTTTTGCTCTGGCCTGCGGAACATTTGCAGGATGCCTGCCACCTTCCCGACCTGGCCGTCGCTCTCACCCCTGTGTAAAGCGTTCACATCACTGACACAATTTCTGTAAAGCAGAAATGTTTAGCAGACTTTTTAGGTCTGTGGAGACTCCCATGTACCTGTAATGGTTTTTTTCTAAAAGTTGACATTTCTTTGTTTTTATTTAAATTAAGCACACGTGCTTGGTTTCTTTTTATGACATACTGATCTAAGTTTGGATGGGGGATCATAAGCACAGGTAACCAATTAGTCATTGATTTAATACTGTGGCTTTTGGAATCCCTGGCCCCAGGGCCCTGTGAAGACAGAGGCAATTACTCCAGAAACAGATACAGCCCTAATGCATTGTTGGCGACTAATTGCTGTTGAAATAGCCTAGCCACTGTCAAGTTAATGCCTTTAGACATTCAAAATGAGGTGGCTTGATTAATAATCATTTTTTTTTAATTCATAAGAACATTTTTTATTAAAAAACCTAACTATTCACTCTTTGTATTGGATTCAGCTTAGGAGAAGACATTTGTCTACTTACACCTTCTGAAAGAGAGAAATCTGGCCACATAGTTTCCTTAAATTGGTTACCTGAGGCAGCAGTCTGTATTTTTATTTTCCTAAATCTATTATATTTTGATTCTCCAAATTCAATGACTCTGTTAGCAACTAAGAGGAATTGTAATCAAAGATGGCTCTTTGCTTTTGACTCTTCCTCTCCTAGGAGATAGGCTTACATGCCTAAACCCTGAGTTATTTATTGTTTTGTTTTTTAACTCAAATCAAGTTCTGAGAGCCAGATGAGATCAGACATCACCCCCACCCTGGTGTGAATTGGCTACTAGCTATTTTCTTGCAGCCTTGGGTCCACACACTTCAGATCACAAGTCTAATTAATATTTGACTGTGACTCCCACACCGTATGCTTCTGAGAGAATCTCATGTTCTTATGAAAGAGCTAAAAATATACATCCTCGGGCTAGGAAATAGAGCCTAAGATAATGAATGAAAAAGGAAAGCCTTAGTTTGGTTTTCTAATTTTACCTACTTCCAGATTTAAAAAGGAAAAAGAAAACATTCGCTGCTCTGATATTTACCTAAAGCAGAGTTTGGGGAGTTTTATGTAGTGGAGAGGCGTAGGGAAAGGCTGCAGCTAGCCCCGCCCATGCCACCAGCCAGCTCTGTGCCACGTGTCTCTCTTCCTGTTCCTGAACTCAGCCTGCACATCTGTACATTGGGCTTGTCGGACCAGCTCCATTCTTGCCCTGGAATGTGATTCAGCTCTGCTTCAGCTTCCTCTGGTTAGATCTTTGGTACAGCGTAAGGGTCGGTCTTCATCTCGGCCCAGGGGTCAGAGAGAGCCTTTCCTCAGTGGTGGGCTAATGACTGGAGTCCCGAAGGATTCGAGTGGCCAGGTTCTCAGAGGTGGGGCTCTAGACACACTGAAAGGCCCCTGCCTCTGCTTTCATGGCACCTTGCTCTGCCCTGTCTAAGTGCTCATCTGGGGAGCTGATTGTTTATGGAGTTATCAGCCTCCCCTAGATTGTGAGGTCGGAGAGGAGACGGGATAGTCTGTCTTATTTCCCTCCTCTATCCCTAATGCCAAGCACGGTGCCAGGCACCTAGTAGACACCAGATGAATGCTTTCTGGATGGATGGATATGAAATGAACAGAGGGTGAATGAATGGTTGGATGGATGGATGGATGGACAGACGGACAGATGGACTAGCAGATGGACAAATGTTTCTATGGTTGTAGAAGTACTTTGTTTATGAGATTTGACAGAATTGTGCCTTCATTTTAGATACTTCTCTTGTTCTAATATTCTTATATTCATTGTGAGTAGAATTTTCAAAGGACTTCTGATTGACTTGTCTTTCTTGTATCCTAAGGTATTATCTTTTAAAAAAAAAGAAAAAAGGAAAGACCAGAACAGAAATGCTCACCTGAATGTGATTGCACATCAACAGAATAGATAAGGCCCTGCCAACTCCCTGCATTATTGTGATGCACTCATCACTGATCAAAGACACTAGTCTTTTGGCTCAGATTTTCCCTGAATAAGTGGCTTTGAGATGTATCAAATACCCATGTAAAATGTTGGGAAATTGAATTTGTATGTAATTGATTGATTTGCCTTTCTTTCTAAATTTCTGAAGAGTCTTCTAAAAAAAATAGGGAATTGGTTCAAGTATCTGAGCAAGAGATGTTGAAATGTGTATATCTTGGCCTCATGGCTGTCCTAGAATGTGTATTTAACATTTCATCCTTCATTCATACAGACCATGATAAGAAAGGGCTGGACCCACTCCCTGTCCACCCAGGCAGCACAGAGTGAGTGCCAGCTGTGTACAGGGCCATGGGGTGGGCAGGCACGCAGGACACAGCACCCTCCAGACTGAGGTCCTGTGAACCCTCCCATAAACTCTTCCTCTCGTTTGGTCTCAGAGTGTGCCCGGGACCAGCCATGGGTTGTGATTTCATGGAAAATCTGATGCAGATTGCATCTAATTTCCTAAGGAGTGTCAGCTACCCCAAACTACTCCCTCATCCCTGGTGCTTTTTGAAGGGAACCATCTAGTACATTCTCAGTGGGCCTTTAAAATGCCACAGATCTGTGCACCATGAGCAATGTCAAATATCATGAAATTGGGAGGCCAGATGCTGGGAGAGCGTTGTTTTTTTTTTTGTTTTTTTTTTTTTAATACATCCTGGAGAGGAGCTGGGAGGAAGCAGATGCTCAGTGTTGCCTTGATCACTTTGATTTCCAGACAGAGACCTCTGGGTGGGAGCGGGGAAGGTCACTGTGGCAGAGGGGCCTTGTCAGCTTCCTCTTCCTGGAGTCCCGTGTGCCCCCGGTGGAGGCGGGTTTGGTCCCTAGCACAGGCTGCCCCGTGGGAGCGCGTAACTCAGCGCTGCTCATTTGCAGTGTTCTGTGTTTCTAGGGGAGGCCAGCGCCTCCACCATGTGGGACAATAATGCCTGGACCTTCTTCTATGACAACAGCACAGATGGAGAGCCGCCCTTTCTGACCCAGGACTTCATCCACGCCTTTCAGCCAGACGCAAAACTGATCGTCATGCTCAGGGACCCTGTGGAGAGGTGAGCACTTTGGATTTCTTGTATTTGGGGCGAAAAGGCAGTTTTGAAGAACAGCCTGCCTTCTCATCATGAACAAGATCTTCCCTCTTTTTTTTTTAAATAAACAAGCTTAATTTGCAATGTTGCTGTTATTTCTTATGTAAATGTTATTGTTGGTGCAATCTTCACTGGGTCTAAACAAATTGTGGATTGTTTTCTTAGATCTTCTGACCGTGGCCTGTGGGCCTTCAGCCTCCGGCCTGTTTGACCTGGGGACCTCTTCGGGTACTGTGAGGGCGCACGAAACCCCCTTGGAATCGGGATGTCAGGGTTTGCCAAGGGGTTTGGCTCCCACGATTCCTTCTGTCCTGACCTGAGTGAGGCCTTTATCCCTGTCAGCTCTGAGAGTTCGGTCTCCTGCTTGAAAGACCAAAAGGAGGAGAGATGACGGGCAGGGCTGCTTTGTCGTAAAAAAGCAGGGGTCACCCACTGGGCTGAGGCACAGCTCACGTGAGACTGAGCATGGGGGTGGCCGGGCCAGCACTGGCGAGGCTTGAGTCATGATGAAGCCAGCGGGGATCGCAGAAGCTGGGGACTTCCGGGACCTGAAAATCACTTAGTGCAACAATCTGCGTGATACCATCCCATCAGAGAGAGGGGCCCTCAGCCTGCTCCAGGACCCTCGAGTGGGAGTCCCCCACCCAAGATGACCAGTCCAGCTCTGTGACAGTACTCTTCCTGTTTTGAAATCAAGTCTGTCTTTTGGGAGCATCCACCCTGGATCCGTTTTGTCCCTGTAGAGCCACATAGACCCAAGGGACACTCTCCGCATGCAGGAGAGGCTGCCCGATGTTGAAGCAGACCCAACCCTCTGTGTCTCCCTTTTCTGCCTGCCTCTTGTTACGGGTTGAATTAGGCCCTTCACAAGGATATGTTGGAAGTTCTAGCCCACCCCCCCCATACATGTGAGTGTGATCTTATTTGAAAACAAGGGTCTATGCAGATGGACTCAAGTTAAGAAGAGGTCCTATTGGATTAGGGTGACCCCTGATCCGGTGGTTGGTGTCCTTGTGAGAAGAGGAAATTTGGACACAGGGAGAGCACCATGTGATGGTGGAGGCAGAGATTGGAGTGACGTGTCTGCAGGCCAAGGAATGCCTAGGGTTGTCAGCTAGCACTGGCAGTTGGAGACAAGCCTAGGATGGACCCTGCCTTGGAACCCCCAGTAGGAGCCCACCCTGCTGACACCAGGATTGCAGACTTGCATCTTTCAGAAGTGTCAGAGAATAAATTCCTGCAGTGACAAGCCATGAGATAGTGGTAGTTTGTTACAGCAGCCCTAGGAATCTAATAGACTCTGTGAGTACCTTCCTTGGATGGGCATGCATTCCTGGCCTCACATCCTTGCCAATGATGATAATAAGACATGTTTGTTGTGGAAATTTTAGGAAGTACACTGGAAAGCTATAAATGAAAACTATTATAAAAAGCACCTACAATCTCCCACCAGATAGCTGTTATTTATATTGGATGTATTTTCTTCCAGACTGCTTACCTATGCAGCTAAATGGTGTGTTTGTGTGTGTGCGTGTCTTACATCTTGCTTCGTTTGTTTCACATTGTTGTCCCCGGAAGGACATGCCTCAAAGTCCTGCCCTGCTCGCTCCTCCCTGAATTTATCTCTGTGTCCCTTCCGTGGAGTTCTCAAAGTGGCCCCTGCGGCCCTCAGTGTGACCTGGTCAGAGGGGAGCTGGATTATCCCCCTCCGTCTCCATCCCAGCAGCCCTCTTGGTGCTACACCATAAGGCACATCTATATGCCCCAGATGGTTCCACTCTGGTTCTGTTCTCCTCTCAGCCTCCGGAATCCATCTGGTCCAGTTCTGAGGCAGACACTGACCTTGGAGCAGCTCGCCTCATCCTACCTGCTAGTTCCCATGCTTTGGAGGCAGGAGTTTGGCCCTTCTGCTCACGGAGTGGGCGGGTCCCCCTCAGTCTGAGAACAGTTGACACAAACCAGTGGTGCTCTTGTGTAGACACGATTATGTAACTGTCAGCCTTGAAAGGAAAGGCTCAGTGACTAAGTGACCCCTCGCCGCCCACTGAGGTGTTTTCACAGCTGCTCTGCCTCCCTCCCCCAGAGAGCCCCCAGCTGCAGTTCACAAGGTTGGAACATTCTCTCATGAGTGCACTTTCTGCTCACCGAATGTCTTCCTGTCACATCTCCCTAGTTCCTCATTCTGAAGAAGGTCACACTGCGCCTCAACCTCAGGGGGCCAAGAGAGCGAAAACTGCGACATTTTGTCACTCCCTGGGTATAGAGCAGTGGGAACCGGTCTGTGTCTGGGCTTGTTTGGTGTGTGTCAGCCGTGTTCTAGGCCCCGGGCATGGGGAACTCACGGCTGGTTGCAAGACAGGAATTGCTCTGGTTGTTACGGTCTGTGGATTCAGCTGGAACAAGAGGGAAGATGAGAAGTGGCTCAGAAGAGGGAATGAGCTTCAGGTGGGGAAAAGCTATGGTGGAGGAGCTGAAGCCAGGCTGGGTTTTGAAGGACAAGTAAGAGTTTGCCAAGTCAACAAAGAAGGAACGTGGTTGAAAGGAAGAAGCATTCTGGACAGGGAGATCAGTGAAGACAAAGGTAAAGACCATGGGTTCTCTTGTTGGAGAGTGGAGTCAACTTCCCTACATGTGTCCCTCTCTTCCTGCAGTCCTGATTCTACCTCTGAGGACATAAGCGCCATCAGGCAAGCCTTTGAATGGGGAGGGTCATGGTGCCGCCCAGGTTCAGACAGCGAGCCAGGAGCTGGACCTGTCAAAGTCTGCCTTCCTTTAGGAGGATCAAGGGCCACAAGATAGCACTTCCAAGTAGTCACCATGTTTTGTTTTGTTTGCTTGCTTTTTGGAACAAATACTTTGTCTTATAGGAACTGAAAGTGAAGATTTCTTACCTTTCTGGTCCTCAACAGAGCTAGTTCATCAATTCAGATATTGAGTCCTGACCACATGTTGGGCACTGTGCTGGGTGCTGAGCATATACATATCCCTGAAGGATGAAGGCCCACCCAGTGCCTACCCTCTGGGAGCTGGCACTTTTACCTAGAAGTGAGGCCCTTACTCTCTAATGGTGGATGTCGTGGTGCCGAGGAGGGTATGGCAGGATGCCATGGTGACAGCCTGCATCAGGAGGCTAATCCAGTTGTTGGGTTGCCTGCTATGTTAGTCATCTACTGCTGCATAACAAATCACCCCAAAATTCAGCGGCTTAAAACACCACACATCTAGTATTGCACAGTTTCTGTGGGTCAGAATCTGGCACAGTTTACTGCATCTTCTCCTTCAGGATCTCTCCCAGGGCTGTAGTCAAGGCTTCACCACAGTGGGGTCTCATCCAAAGGCTTGACTGGGGAAGGCTCTGCTTCCACACTCACATGCTTTTAAGCTTATTGGCAAAATTCAGTTCCTCAGTGGCTGTTGGAAGGAGGGTGTCCATTCTTTGCTGGCCGTTGGCTAGAGGCTACCCTCAATGCCTTGCTTCTGGGTCTTGCCAACATGGCTGCTTGCTTCATCAGAGCCGCCAGGGAGAGAATCAGCGGGCAGGTCAGAAGGTACGATCTTTTGTAATCTGATCACTGGAGTGTCAGCCCATCACCTTGACCACATTCCGTTGGTTAGAAGCAAGTTACGAGGGCCAGGCCACACTCAAGGGGAGGAGGTGGCAGGGTGTGCATGCCAGGGAACAGGGATGATTGCCTACCACACCTGCTCCCCATTTCCCTGTCTGATCGTCCAGGAACCTGGGCCCCAGCGGTGTGACCAGGAGCAGAGAAGCTGCCGGCGCATCACCGTGTCCAGACAGCGCCTGCGCATGTGCAGCGGAGGGTGTGTGTTCATGTGCACATTTTCTGTGTGGGTTACTGACAGCAACAGCTGTTCCATTGCTTTTTAAACGTTGATAAAAAGTATGCAACAATAGGAATTTCTTTTTTGAAACCCGTGACTCATGGCCTGTCTTAAATGTCTGGCTTATTCGCCATTCCAGCCGGAAAGGATGATAGATATCAATGTTTAGATTTTTTTGAAGAAACAAACACTTGGAACCCCTGTTTCCATTAGTCTAACTGGGTCCCAGGCCATCAGCCCACTTGGTTCATTCCGTGACCTTGCTTTTCTGCAGGGGAAGGATCTAGGGGTTGCTTGCTGCCAATGGGATTAGGCTAAACTGTTCTTTCCATCTACAAATTGGTGAGGGCAGGGGTGGAGTTTATCTTTAGTTTCAGATTCACATTTAGCCTTTATTTCTAGAATTGATCCGAGGTAGAGGGTTTTTAAAACGTTGGGATTGCACACAGAATCAAATCAATCACTTTTACATTTCAGAGAAAGGTGCAAATGGTACGTTCGTTGTTCCCTGCTCTGGAGGAGAACAGAGGAATAGTGGAAGGCGGGTAGGCTGGTTCTTGTGGCCAGAAGGGCCAGCCAAGTTTCATGCTGCAAGTTTCTCTACGTAAGAGATAATGACAGTTTAAAAAAGTGAAGCATTTCTAGGCCAAATTGGCGTAATTAAAAAGCAGAATTTTTCTTCCTTTAATTTGATTCTAAAGTGGGAAAGACTGTTCTTTTCAGCACATCTCCCGTTAGCTTCCCACCTCTTCATTTGTGAGTGGTTGACAGAGTTTGCCTCGTAATTCAGAGGCCGCCTTCATTAACTGGGACAAATGGCTGGAAGGTGCTGAGCCCTCTTACGTAGTTTGTTCAGGGGACCCTTGGAGTGGGGTCACATGCCATCTGTTAAGGATTTTACCGTGTCTGTGTTTTGGGTTTAGTTCTGTGCGTAATATTAATGCCAGGCATGGCGGTGACCAGCACAGGATGCTTGGTGCTCACGTTTTATGACGGGTGGGTCAGATGGGAAGGAGAAGTGAGCTCAGTTAAGAGTGAGAAGTTGATTTTGATCCGGGCACCTTGAGCCTTGACTCTTGGGGCTTTGTTTTCTTTATCTGCTTGTAGAAACTGACTTTTTAACAATCCACTAGACTGGGTCAATAATTAATCTATGTATGACGATGCACTAGGAAGGGAGGGGATGAAGCATTTAATGAAATGCATCCATTTAAATGCATTTGGTCATTTGGACAGAGTAATGAGCGAAGCTAAGCCTTTGGACAGGAGTCCTGGTTTCATGGATTTTACTCCATTTGCAAAGGGGAAGGTAGGGCATGTGGGTAGTAAGTGGCAAACCAGGGTCACCTTGATAGAGTCATAGCCTTGGGGGACCAGCCTTTGGCAAGCTGCTTGACCTCTCTGTGTCTCATTCCTTATTGGTGAGATGGAAGGAAAATAGTCCTGCTTTTAGGGTTGGGAGAATAACTTAATATATGTAATGTATTTAAATAGTGCTGGACAAACACAAAATATTAGGTAATCATTAGCTATTATTATTAGGTCACAGTAGTAGTAAATAATAATAGTAACCAGGGTGAGCACTCCTTTACTCACTGAACAATTATTGGACACCTTTGAAGTGATAGATGTGGGACATACATTGGAGGGCAAAATCCTTGTCTGCCCTCCTGGAGCCTATGTCCAATGGAAGTGGGGACAGCCCTCAATTAAGTGACCTCAGGGTTAACTCCAGGCTGCCTCTGTGCTAAGCCCTGTTCAGGCATTGCCTCACTTACACTTGGCAAGTAGGTGTGTGGGCTCAGTGGGGCTAAGTCACCTACTTGCCGTCACCTGGTTAGTAGTGGCCAGGCTGGATTTGAGCCCGTGTTGGTTTGACTGAGGAGTCGAGCTGTCCTCCTTCTCAGAGGCTGGTCCTTGGATGCAGACGTGGAGACAGCAGTGTGTGTGCAGGAGGTTTATGGGGCCCATCGTGGGACAAGCCAGGCAGTGCAAAGGGTCAGGCCGTGACGCAGTCACCCAGAGGTCTCCCTCACACCATCAGGAGCCGTGTGGCTGGGATGGCTCTTCCAAGCTGTCGCCAGTGAGGCCTCTCCCATCCAGCAGCCACTGTGCGCAGTCTGCCCTGGGGAGGCTTCACCGTGGGTGGAGCAGGTCTTTCCAGCTGAGGGCAGATGCTGGGCGGGACGGGACAGTGAGCCATCAGCAGGATGACTCCCCACTTTTGCAAAGCTCTGTGAGCGGTAAGGACCCCTGTCTTCCTGGGTGGCTAAATGTGGACTCCGCATCAGCAAGAGCCAGATGCCGATCCCAGGGCGACATCGCGCTCAGATGGCAGGAAGCCGTGCTGACCGAAGCTTCTGAATCGCCGTAGACCTCTGACCTGCGGCAGGAATTTCTCTCGTCGCTCAGCCTGTGCTGAGGATCTTCTCCAAACAGCTCAACTTCTCTAGGTCCCTGGAAGCACTGACGTCGCACCACAGACATGTTCTGCGGCAGGAGAGGGGTGCTGGTACGCCAGCGTCCTGTGCCATATTCTCTTCCACACGTTTGCACGAGGATTGGAGGGCAGGCTGTTCCTCAGCGCTGATGGATCGGTCATTAACGTCCGTGATCTTCAAGGGAAATTCGGAGAACTCTGTGGGCAGGAGCTGGAGTAGGGGGAGAGGCCGTGGAGCGTAGAGGTCGTGACGGCCATGGATCGAGTCCATGCCCTGCCTCCCTCCCTCCGGCTCCTACTCTCGCCTTTGTGTTTACGACCCTGGAGGATGAAGGATCAGCGGCAGCCTGCAGGAGACTATAGTCGAGTGTCTCTCAGCAGCCTGTTTCCTGGCAAACTGAGGCATTTCGCGTCTCAGAAGCAGTCTGTCTGGGTGTCACTGGCATGCCTGTAATGAGCCCTAAAAGTGGCATGAGGGCACGTTCATAGGGCTGAACTGGGAGCCACCCTAGGGCCAGGGGGTTGGCCTGAGACATCAGAGAGGGGAGGGTGAGCCGGCCAGGCCCCGGCCAGGACAGCGCGGGCCCTCGTGAAGGTGCTCCGGTGGTCATTCGGGAGTAACGCCTGGTGAGGGGCCAGGTCTTGTTACTGGGGAGAGAAAAATAGTCATGCTGAAGATTCCTGTGTGTCTGACACGGTTTATTTTTTTGGGAAATGCTTACAAAGTCATCGGCAGTCCTGAGTATTCCCAAACAGATTGTTTGCGGAGGGCGAGGCACACCGGGGAGAGGGCCGCCTCGTTGCTCCGTCTGCAGAGGCTGTGAGCTGTGGGTCCACCAGGCCAGCATGGGGGAGGGCGCTCAGTCCACTCTGGACCACCAGGTCACTTCAGGGACCTCGATTAGTGAGGTTGGCGAGTTAAAGCTGTTCAAGGGAGGGGGTGGGACAGTGGCCACACTCTGTGGTGGGGTCCCACAGCCTGGGATCCAGACCTGGCTTTGCTGCTGCTTTACCCAGGGGTAGCCTAGTGATCCTGTGCACTTCCTTTTCTTCTCTACCAGAAGACACCTGCTATCAGGATCACCAGGAAACTGTGTGAAGGTGCTTTGTAAACGATGCCAGGTTTGTAGAGCAAAGGGATGTTTGGTATCGTCTCTGAGAGGTTCTACCCTTTGTTCCATGAACGTTGACCAAGGACCCATGATTGGATGCTCTGGAAGAAACAAAGGTGAACCCAGAACCCTACTCCTGCTCAGGGGGAAGAGACGACCCAGCCCAAATGAGCTCAGTGAGCTGGAGATGTTGCATCCTTGTGGACATGTTTAGGTCCAAACCTGGATGTTCTTCTCTGGCAGAAAATGAGCCTCATCAGTGTTACCCACGTGTAGGGCTTGGGTGGCTCTCGACTTTGCCTCCAAGTGAGCTAGCCCGGCCAGTCCTGCTTCATTGTTCCTCATGATGAGATATTCACAGCTTATGATTCAGTGAGACAGAAGGGCCTCCTTCCCGGCCACGTTAAATGGCCTTATTTCCTTGTAGGGAAAAATATACATAATCATTATTGATGGCACCATATCAGAGGTCAGGGAGTTATTGATCAGTGATTTGAATGTGGATGCCAGCAAATGGAGAATGATGCGGGGGCTCTCTGGGTTTCATTTTTGTAATCACCCTTCAGGTGGCTGCAGGACAGTGGAGATGTCATGGAGTGGGGGGCTGAAGCGGAAGACAAGAGCGTGCCCACCTCTTGGGGGCTCCTGGTGGAGGAAATAGGCCGTTCACATGCGTGTCATTGAGAAGCTGGCTGGCGGGGGCTCTGGGCGCTCAGCGAAGTCGGGGCCAGCACAGCCTGCGGTGAGCCCCTCCAGGAGCTGTCAGCTGCTCCCCGCCGCCCACCACCTCAGCGTCCGCCCCCGATCTTTTCTCAGAGCCCGGCTCTCCGAGACGTCTGATGCACGGAGCAGTAGCTGGAGAGAAGGCATTGCTCACGCCCTCTGGACAGAGCTGATGCAGTCGAACCGTCCGTGTGCCCTGTGGGCGTGGGATCTCCGTGACTTCTCCCGTGAGCCTCCCTGCGAACTGACAGGTTAAAACGGACAGCGACTTTCTGGGGTGATGAAAATCTTCTGGAATTGGCTGGTCCACTGAATTTGTGCGTCTGCTAAAAACTACTGAATTGTTGGTATGTGGATTACATCCCAATTTTAAAATGGTATGAACACAACCATGACAAAAGGAGGAGAAACCAGCTTCCCTAACTAGTGACGTTTGAGCTAGAACCTGCCTGGGTCTCCTCATTGCGGGAAGGCCGACCGACAAGCACATCATCATTTAAGTGCTAAAATCGTTGAAACAGCCAGTGACTATCAGCTTATGCAGGTGCCCAAAGGTCACTCTGGGAGCTCTGAAATTCTAATAAGTACCTGAATCCTGTTTGTTGTTGCTATCATTTTCTGGATGCCCAATGCGGTGCTCTGTAACCACATCGGCTTTTCCTGATCGTGGCAGTGAGGCCCGTCATGTTTATCCTGAGCGTTTGTTTGCTGTTCTGTTACGCGTCGTGATTGCTTTCTGTCTCCTGTAACTTATTAACTAGTTTTCTAACAGCCTTCCAAATCACCGTGCACCTCAAACAATCAGAACATCAAAACAAAACCCCAAACCCATCGGCTCAGATGGCTAACACCCTGCTCTCGTCAGCTGTTGATTTGGCTCAGTCCCTAAACTCGGAGGCCAGGGGCCGAGGCCTGTTGGGTCACAGGGCTTTGGGCTCAGGCAGACCTGGGTTGGTTTGGGCCCCAGCCGCAAAATCTCCCGGGCTGTATAACCTTGGGAAGCTCCCTAATCTCTCCAGAAGCCAGTCTTCTCCTCTTAAGACAGGGCGACGACACTCAGCCTGTGTCTCGGGTTGCGGGGCAGGTTGTGAACACAGAACGAGGACATGCGTGCAGTACCCAG
>NC_138374.1:7239669-7270595 GCF_054177405.1 Leptonychotes weddellii
GCAGCAGTGCTGGGTCCCAGGATCCCCGCACTGTCCAGGCAGGAGCTGAGCCGCACCTCCACAAGGGCCGACCCCCCGTCACGGGGCTGCCCAGGAGCCTTCTAAAATAGCCATAGCACAGAAGGCCCGGAATGTATTTGGACTTATATTTGGAATTGCTCTTGGAAACAGTCCTGGCCAAATGTAACACCCATCTGGGATGGTTGAAGAGGAAGAAAATTAGGTGGTTCAGCAGAAGGGGGCTTGGCAGCCCCTAAGCTGCCAGGGGGCTGGCTGGGTTTCAGGGTCAGCTGGCTCTCACTCAGCCCCGCCAGCCATGATTGCTCCTGCTGCCGGGGCCGCTCGCTTCATGCTGGACTGTCCCAGCTGGAGACTTTTTCCCTTCAAACTAGTTCCTGAACCTTCTACCCATCGGTCAGTCCTTCAGGAGCATGGTTCAGGTCTCCTTCCAGCCCAGGACAGCCGTATAGCCATTGAAACTTATTCTTCCTTCTAAGTCTTGCTTCTTCAGATGGAACAGCTCCTTCCCCCCAACATTCGGTACCCAGCACTGAAGCAAGCAAGCATCTTTTGGGGTCCCAATGTGCCAGGGTGGAGCAGAGCGACACCCTTCCTCATTCCCAGTGCCCTACCTTTGTTAATGCATCCCGAGATTTGCATAAGTGTCCAGGCAGTTCTGTGGTGATTCGTTATGAGCTTATGTCAGCTTAAACCTGTTGTGTATTATCCCTGCTGGCTTCTCTCCCCTACTTCATCTTCTACAGTTGATTTTAAAAACAAAAACGTGGATGTTTAGATTTATCTCTTGTTATATGGGTGTGCCTACTCCAGCTTTTGGATCCTTACTCTTGATACATTTCCTGCTCTTCTCAACATTTTCTGAATGACTTTAAACTATCCAAGTGGCTTTCAGTCGTCCTTGGTCACTACCTGGTCCTTTCCCCCCAAGACAGTAGCTGCGGGGAAATCATAGCAGTGAATATTGCCGACGTTCTTATGAAGCATGAGCCTCATTCTTCAGGGGACCCAAATAGCACTCCCCCAAAAGCGAGAGCTCATGCTTCTCCTTTGCCTTCCTTCTTGTATCTCTGTGGGAAAGCGACCCTGTGCCCCCCATCCAGCTGCGCACTCAGGACTCCGCCAGGGTCGCAGGGTAGGAGAGAGGTGCTGGCAGAAATGACTCCTCAGCCTTCCTGGCAACGGGAGGTTAAAACCCACACACATTGCCTGGGGCTGTTGCAACAAATTTCCATAAACCTGGTGGCTTAAAGCAACAGAAATCTATTCTCTGGCAGTTCTGAAGACTAGATATCTAAAGGCCAGGTGTCAGCAGGGTAGGTTCCTTCTGGGACTTCTGAGGAAGGGACTGTCCCAGGCCTGTGTCCAGCTGCTGCTGGTGGCTGACAGCCCGGGGTGGTCCCCGGCTTGTGGCGGTGTCACCCCTTCTTCTCCCTCCGCCTTCGTGTGGCCTTCTCCCGTGTCTCTGTCTCCTTTGTAAGGACACCAGTCATCGGATTTACAACCCACCCTATATCCACGATGATCTCATCTCAGGATCTTCAACATAATTTCGTCTGCAAAGACCCTGCTTCCAAATAAGATCCTATTCACAGTTACTCGGGACATATTTTGGGGGGATTTACAGAATCCACACAGAAGGGATGGCCGTTCGTTGTGATGAATAAAGTCTCTGCTCAGATGTTTTTGACAAAGAGGAGCGTGAAGGACGTATAGTTAAAGATCTACATCCTGACATGCACGTGGGCTCAAGGGAGTCCCGAGGCCCACCGCACATTCTGTGGGCAGATCTGGGGTTCCTGGAGGGTCTGAGAGGCCAGGGACACCCCCTCTGCTCTACTGGTGAAGTGAGCCTGGCCTGTTTGTAAAAGGCCTTGAACCTGCCTCATAGAAGGTGGGATCCTGAGTTCATTTCACCTCACCTCAAACAGATGAAAACCCGTAGTCCTCCTGCCCCCTATCAGGGCTGGCCTGGCCTGGCCTGGTTGGAACATCAGCCGTGTTCCAGTTTATGCTCTGTGATTACTTCCTGATCTCTAAAGAATTGTATGGAATCAGCATGAAGTTACTTGGTGTTTAAAATTGAGGCAGGTTTCGGGGCTCTTGTTTTATTTATGAGCCAGACATCCACAGGAAATGTTCTTACTACAAAATCAACTCTCAGTATGGAAAGCTTGGCCCAGTGGTTGGGTTTTTAGATAGTAATCTATGTGATAGAATTCCAGTTCGACCAGAGAATGTGGATAGTCCTGTAGGAGTCCTTGGTAAGAACTTTGGTCTTGGATTTACTATTAAACAACAGATTTTGATGACAGTTTCAAAGGTGTCACTTTTCATGGATATAGTTTCATGGCCTGGGCCATAGTATCAGTGGGACTGATAAGAAATGTGTGAGCTGGGAAAGGCACCCCATCAGACTCATGGCCACATGGTATGTGTGGCACATAAACTGAATTGTTTTTTGAGGCCCATGCAAATCTGATTTTGGCCTTTACCCATCAGCCTCTAGCTTATACTACGACCAGCCTGCAGTGATGGGTGCTGCGATGGACAGGTGATGTTGGGGGACACTGTAACAGGTGGATGTAGTGTTATCCTGGGTAATGTGCCCGGGTGGGCACAGATCTGGGGGGCATGGACTCACCAGTCACTGAGCATCACTAATGACGGGTCTGGAAACAGGGTCTTTTGAAGAGTTAACCGAACAGGCTGAGGTCTACAAAACTCTCCCATTCCCGGGTGTGTGTAGACTCTAGGCCATCTGTGGGCAGATCCCAGGCATCTCCAGACTTCTCACAGGTGTCCTCTGTAGACACTGGCTGTAGATGGATTCTGAAGGGGTCAAAGGCCCTGTGCCAAATGTCTGAGGTGAAGCAGCTCTGGTCCCTGAGAAGCCATGCTCGTGTTATCCATATATCTGCATACCCTCCCGTTAGAGGGAGGGGCGTGGGAGGAACATTTGCAGTGGGCCTGGGCCATGGGGGCCCTGTGGTTTCCGCCCCAGTGGGTGTGCTGAGCGCTCGGGTCGGCCGGAGTGCAGAGAGTAGCTGGCAGGACAGATGTGTACTCCTCAGACATTTGGTACGGAGTAAAGATTTACTGACTTGCCTTCACTGGAATAAGTGAAGCCACGTTGGAGAAGTTGGGGTGGGGGGGAAGAAAGTATGGTGTTAGCAGGTGAGAGAACGTGAGTCCTTGGAGCCAGGGGGCCGCCCCGCGTCAGCCCCATGTTCCCACAGGCAGGCAGAGGATGGTGTATGAGGGAAAGGTGCAGCAGGGAGGTCATGTCGGAGTGGGCATTGGAAACGCACCAGGCAGAAATGAAGAAGGGATTTTTGAAAAACAAAAGATGAAGACTCACCCTCTCTGCAAGCAGAAAGCAGGAAGATTCAGTGTGGGAATTCACAACTCAGTTGTGTTAAAGAAAGAAGTTATGGGGTGACAGTGGAATCACGGGCCTGTCAAGCTGCAGTGTACCATCTCACCTGCTTTTATGGGTGCTCCGAATCCTCCAAATGAGGTGATTGGAAAAGTGCCACTGTGATAGGTCTGTGACCTGACTCCATCCGATACAACTTGATGCCATCTTTGTTTTCAAAAATATAAAATATGCAGATATGTGCTTGAGTAGGCACAGAAAATTCCTGGAAGGCTATTTCAGCAACTGATAACGAAGGTCACCTTTGGGGAGCAGGACTTCCAGTGAGGACCACCAGAGAAACTGGGCAGGAAGACTCTCCATGCTGCATTTATTGTGGTGTTACGATTCATCTTGTCTTATTGGTTGTTTATGTGATATAAGAAAAGAAATATCCCATGCTTTAGAAAATCTATCTGTAATGCAAAGAGTCCAGTAAAATATATTTGCAGAGGATTTATTGAAGGGAGGAAGGTTAGAAAGAAAGAGAAAGCAAGCAAGCAAGCAGACCTTTATCCTGATGCTTGTTCAAGGCTGGAAGGCAGGCATCATTCAGGACCATTGGAGGGGGGTCAGGACATGGCGTGGGGACAAAGACTGGCCTCAACTCCGGGTACAGTGGGGAAAAGTGGGGACTTATAGCCAAGGAGGAGTGGGGGTCAGGGGGTTGGAAATTACTGAGAAGACACATCGGGGTAAGTAGGTCGGGGTTTTGACCAACCGGACCTAGCAGGATTCTGGCTGAAGACAGGCTGGGGGGATTAGACATCTCCTGGGGGGCGGTGGGGGACCAGGAACCCACCACATATTGAGGGTGATCAGATAACAGAGGGTGGGGGATTCTGGCTAAACTGACCTAGCAGGATTCTTGCTGAAATTGGGCAATTCGGGGATGGATGTGGTCATCTACAAGGTGAGGCCTACTTGGGAAGAAGATTTAGAGGAGCCCCAGTAAAGTTTGGTCAAGGAGTGGCACCGCAGGAAGACATGGCACATCCATGTGGTGGGATCTGTGTGAACAGACCTATGGACAAACAAACAGGGTTACAGGTGACTGCATGCATATGTGGGGGTGTTTTTATATTGTGTTAAAAAATAAGTCCCTACTAATCTAGAAAGATACATCTTATAATTTTTTTTTTTTTAATGTTTGGAACGTCTGTGGAATGGGCAGGAATTTTTATGAGGAACTGTAATGTTGTAAGAGCAACAGATGTTCTTGTTGCCTCGGATGGGAGGGAGAGAGATATGAAGGAGCATAGCATTTTCATGGCCTGTCTTCGCTCTTATACAGTTTCTGAGCTTACTGGGACAGGGAAAGCAGGGCAGCATGCTCAAGAGGCTGGAAAGAATAAAGAAAGTACTGGTGGCTTGTCTGGGGCCAGTGTAGACAAGTCTGAGTCCAAGAGATTGTGTGTGGCCCTGGCAGAGGTGGGGAGGTGTGAGAGGCGGTAGGAAGTGGCCCATCCACAAGGGAACAAAGAGAAATGGCAGGGTCCTGATGTACAAGATGAGATCGAGTGATTGCATGTTGATTGTAATTGTCATCCAAGGAGCATGATTTCTCATTCCCAGGTGGTAAAAATATCTATTTATTTTATTCACAGGTTATACTCTGACTATCTCTACTTCGCAAGTTCGAATAAATCTGCCGATGACTTTCATGAAAAAGTGACGGAAGCTCTGCAGCTGTTTGAAAATTGCATGCTCGATTATTCCTTGCGTGCCTGCGTCTACAACAACACGCTCAACAATGCCATGCCTGTGCGTATCCTGGAAGCCCGGCCCCCCTCAGAACAGGCGCCTTGGTGCTTATTATGCAGGCGGCATGGTGGATGGGATGGGAGCATAGAAACACAGAGAAGCATTTGAATGTGCAGACGCCTCTCCCCATGCCCCTGAGTGGTGGCTAATGCACACACAAACATGCACGGACGTAAAAACTGTAAAGGGATGGGCCCTTCCAGCTGGCACCAGGCTTTCTTCCCTGCTGATCTCCCTGGTACAATACTCTCTCCTCCCTCTGCAGGGAATGAGGGTGCATTTAGGAAGATTACCATGTAGTGAGGCTCAGAAAACGCACCCTGCAATTAGGATTGGCAGACATGGGGACCCAGCTCTCAAAACAGTCTTAAGCATGTTCTCCAGTGGTGGATTGTTCTGGTGGTTTAAAATATTGCCCACTGGTGACTTCCAGTGTCTTCGGCAGAGCCTGAATGGAAAAATATTTTCCCTTGATCTCTTTTCTTTCCTCTTGTTTGCCTTCCGGAATATAGCTATACATTCTTGCCTTGTTTTATGCAAAAGAAGCAGCTAGCTGGTGGTGAATTCAGCACACTTTGGCTAAGGGTGGTTTCCTGCTGCACAGCTCCGGGTTGTGTGAGTGCCTTTACAGTAGGTTTGTGCAGCAAGAAAGCCTTTCTGTCCCGGGGTGTGGTTCACGAGCGCTGCTCTGTGGAGCGCATCATGTGGTAAGGCAGACAGATGTGCTGGAGGTAGAGGCTGGGAACCCCCTGGGCGTGGGGAGTTCAAGGTCAGGGGGTTTCATACCCTTTCTTGTTATCGAGGTCATCCTCTCTGGAAGGCAGGGTACTAGTTCTGGCAGGATGCATCGGGCAACGAGTTGGTTTGAGGCTCTCCTGCCAGAGTTTTCAGTTTGTCAGAGAAGCTGCAGACAAGGGCACAGATCCGTACAGAATCTGGCGGGGGGTGTAGGGTAGAGGAGTGGCCTGTGGAGCCAGACAGTGCAGTTCCCAGCCTGGGCATTTACTAGCCGCGTGACTCGGAGCAGTTGTTTCAGCTTCTCTGAGACTCAATGGCTTCTTCATAAAATGGAGTGATACCACTGCTTTACCAGGCTTTTGTAAGGATCAGAGCGATAGTTCATTCACATGGAGGGGAGAAATAAATAATCCTTTTCTTCTAGCCATCATAGAGTCATTGGTTGGGGCCCCATAAATTAGACTGACAAAAGACATTCACAAGAGAAAAAAACCCCACAAGTTTATTAACGTGTGTGTTGCAGATACACACATCCCTGACGAGTAACTCAGAGGGATGGTTAGAACTCAGGCTTATATAATGTCTTAACAGGAGAACAATATATTTGTAGAGAGGTGACCAGACAAAGGGAAAGGACTTTGAGTTTCTAGGGCAACAAATTGTGAGAAGGCGAATAAACGTATGAGGAACTAATGGCTGGTAAGGGCAAGTTTTAGTGAGGTTTGTTAGGTCAGATCCTTGGTGCTATGTTAAGGCTGACAAAGGTCTGGAGTTGTCTGCAGTGATAAACTTTGGTCCATCCTGGTGGAGAGAGGGGCACCCTTACAAATTTAGGTACTGCTTGTAGGCAAACGGGGTGAGGGCAGAGAGATTTTCTTATATCTGTGTTTCTTCTCAGTTGCTTTCAGCTCAAAACAATCCTTATACCAAAGTGGTATATTTCAGGGCAGCGTATTCTGCCACCCTTCACGTGCATTCATTGTCTCGCTGTGTCTGTGCCTGGCACCTGGGCTGGGACTGCAGCCGTGGCAGGACAGGCATGTCCTTGGGTCCCGGTGCAGCCCCAGCTCTAGCAGCGTGAGTGACATAGAGGCTGGGATAGAAGCTGTGGCCCCCAGCAGAGGCCACCTGGACACGGCATCAGGGGGACTTCCTAAGAGAGGTAATGTTTGAGCTGAGGCCTAAAGGATGAGTCTCCCGGGGACATGGAGATAGTGAGATGTCCAGGTGAGGGGAGCAGGATGTGCAAAGGCTGAGGGGTGAGCATGGAGGGTATTTGCTACAGCCACTACAGCACGTGGTTGTGTGGGTGGTGGGGTGATGGCATGATCCTGCATCGCCGAGGATGTGGTGAGCCTTGGAGGTCTGGACTTCATCCTGAGGGAGAGATGAGGGAGATGGGTCCCCAGGAGGGCTTAAGGAGAGGATAGTTGTAGCAGTTCTGCATTTGAGAAAGATGCCTGGTGTCCGGGGTCCCCAGGGGTGGGAGGGGGCCTGTCTCCCAGAGACAGGGAGGCCAGGGTTGGGGTGGGATGGGATTTCTAGAAGAGAACTGGTGGCGGAGTCAGGGTAGGAGAGGATGGAGCTTTCTAGAAACAATTAGGAGGAACAGTGGAAAGGATGTGCAGATGGATTAGATGAGGTGGTGGGATCAGAGGGGAAACCACGTGTTTTCTGGCTGACGTGCCAAGTACACTATTTGCTTCAAGATGGCTCTGGCCCTTAGCTGTTGCTTTTTATTATGATTATTTATGACCATGAGGGTCATCCATGCAGGGCCTGCTGGAGAGAAGAGCCACTTCCCAGAGACATTTCCTGAAAACTCGTAGGCGTGGAGTGAAATGGGGACTGACCTCACTCACAGCTGAGACTCGATTCGTCTCCAAGGGCATACACTGGGTGCCCATTCTGTGCTCAACACCGTGCTCAGTGCTGGAAGAAACCCCAGCCAGGGCGTGGCCTGGAAGGGAGGGAGGGCACGAGGCAGGACAGGGAGAGTAGAGGTGACTCATCCAGCCAGCGTGTTTCAGAGAAGGTGCTGGAACCATCCTGTCCCAGTGCCGTGTAGCACACTTGTCGAGAGACTAGATGGTTACTCAGAGTCCAGTAATTTGGAACAGAGAGGCCCGAAGGGGCTGCACGGCCTGGCACCAGCAAGAAGTGCAAGTAGACTCTTGGTTTTATTATTGTTATCGTAGAATGTAAAGTATGCGGAAGCAGGGAGGGAAAAACAACTCAAGAAAGCCGTCACGTGAGGGGCAGCCGGGAACCGTGTATAAGACTGTTAGCATGGATCCTAGTGAGGTCTTAAAGGGGGCTGTGGCGGTTGGGAGAACTGAGCTCAGCAGGCCTCTGTGTCTTACTCATTGTCATCACTGTTCTCAGCGCAGACCGATGACGGGAAGAATTGGCTTTTGCCACACGCATAGAGCTGTTGTCATTTCTGTGTGTTCCTGTTCTTATTGTCTCTTTTGCCCACTGAGGTCTTGTTCTCCCACGTCCCAGGCTGCATGACTACTGAGTTCTCTCTTGAGGAGATTATCTAGCAGACACTCTGAAAGGGAGGCATAGGTGTGGGCTTTACTTCCAGGGCCTTCTACGAGGAAGCGCTTATGCGTGCTGGATTTGGATGGGCAAGGCCAGGCAGTGCCAGGTGGAGCTCCTGACTGGAGGTCCAGCTTATTTCAGGGGCTTCACGTTGTGTGTCTCTCACGGAAGAATGAGCGTCTGACATAAATGTGATACAAAGAGTGGACGTCTGTGCTGCCGGGCACTCTGCACGCCACCGCCCTCCCCCCCCTCCCGAGCTTGCCGGGCCTCCAGCCCCTTGGCACCTTTGCCGGTGAGATCGGGATGATGGATCTCACTTTGGTTCACTCCCGATGCTGCACCAGGTGCTGTCTTGAGCTTTTCTGGTACATCATGTTCTGTCCTCCATGCTGCCCTGAAATCCATGCCCATTTTACAGATGAGGACACTGAGGCTCACAGACATTAACTCTCCCACCCAGAGACTTAGAGCTGGTAACAGGCTTCGTGTTCGTCCCAGGTCCTGTGGCCTTGCAGACTCGAGGCATGTCCACCTTAGCTGGCTATCTGCAAAAGCAAAGGTCTGAACTGGCTTTTTTCATTTAGTCTCAGGTTTTGCTGAGGTTGACGAGATGATGGCTTAGCAGACACCTCTGGTCAGAGAGAGATGCCCAGGGGCAGGATGGGTAGATAGGACGGGGGTGGTGGGTGTCACAGATCGCAGATTCGGCCCCTGGACAGTTCCTGCTTAGCAGGAAGAGCCAGGCTGTCAGGAGCAGTGGGAAACCCTGCTTTGAGGGGGGAATCATCAATTCTGGGATGAGGGAAGCAGATTTCCCTCCAGCTGTGAATCCCAGCTCAACCACAGCACAGGCAGGACGATCTTTTTCAAACATAGGTGGACCTTGGTACTACCCTTCTGCAGACGATCACTGCCTTCCCATGGCACCAGAAGGCATGAGCCGGCCCGGCCTCCTCCCCACCTGCCCCCCCACACACTGTTCTGTAGCCACACACTCTCCTCCTCGGTCCTCAGGCCAGCTTCTTGCCTCAGAGCCGGGGTTTGCAAAGCGTGTTCCTGGACCAGCAGCATCAGCGTCCCCTGGGAACTTGTCAGAAATGCAAACTGGTCAGGCTGACCCTAGACCCCAGAAACGAGCACCTTGGGGGTGGGCCCATCAGTATATCTAACAGCCCCCTCCAGGCAGATCTGTTGTCCCCTTGGGTTGGAGAAACAGGTTCTTTTCCCACTTCCTTCTCCTGGGTGTGGCAGGGCTTCTCATTCTTCGGGTCTTACTTTCCTCTGACCTCTGTTCTCTGTCCCCACCCTGCTTATTTCCCTGTAGCATGGGCCACAGCCGGTGGTTCCAGGTGTTGGTTTCTTCAGCAGCTTAGCTCTGTGTCCCCCACGAGCCTCCAGGCTCCAGGAGGCCAGGAGCCATGTCGGTTACATGGCAGTACATCTCCATTGGCTTGGGGGGCACCTGGCATGCCACATGCACTCGATTATTTGCAGAATGAACAAACGAGTTTTCGACACTAGCAGGTAGTAGATGGGTTGGGTGGGGAGCTCCACCTGAACCCCCGATTGGGAACGGAGAGGCTTGGCATGGCGCCTGTCTGTTAAGAGCCCTGTACCCACCCTTCCTTTGCTCTGTCCCCACGTGGGGGAAAAGTCCCGGTGGCGGGGACCCTGGCACCAGCTCCTCCTACGTGTGGTGCTCCCAGCTGACCCCAGGCCGGCCCCCACCCCTCCCTGGGCTTCCCTTTCTCCATCAAGAGTCGGCTGGGGCAGATCACTGCAAAGAATTCTCTCAGCTCTGATGTTTTGTAATTTTAAATCTGTCAGACTCTTCTCCTAAATAGCGTTTTTATCTTTAGTCCATTTTGATTCTCCGGCCTCTGCGGGGGGAAGGCAAAGAAGAACAGTTCTGAGGGGGACTGTCCTAGGTGTGTCTTAATGGCACCCAGCTGTGGTAGTGATGTTGCGCGCACCAGAGAGCGTCACTCGGGGCGGCCAGAGTTTTCCTGGAGTGGTAAGAGGGCAGGCGAGTCAGAAGAGTGGGTGTTCAAGGGGACCCGGGAGCCTGCAGCTGTGGGAGCCAGCCTACCTCCCTTCCCCAGACCCCCCTCCCCCGCTGGGGCCATCGCCGCCCGTGAGGGAAGACCCCACTGCAGGAGGGCCTCGGCCAGCAGGTCTTCCTCTTCCTGGGAGCAGTCGGGGGGCTCTGCCCACAATGGGCACAAACAGGCTTGCAGAGAAATAATCTGTCACCTGTGGCCAGGTCAGGAGTGGGTTCCCAGTGATGATACAGGGCCCCGCCCTGTCACCAACATCAGCTTCTTTAATTCTAGGAAGTTCTCAAGCCCCAAAGGCAGGTTCTCTGGAAGAGATGACCTTCATTAGGCTGAGGGAGGCGGTGAGCCTGACAGAGAATTGAAATGCCCTGTGAGGCTGATGGCTCGGGAAGGCCTGCTCATAACAGTCTGTCTGTGTTAGAGGCGACACACACAGGATTTCTGAGGCTGGCACATACTCATTTTCTCTGTGGCTTTGGCCCAGCTTGCAGTCTTCTTTACGGGTTGGTGCACAAGGAAGCGACACCCTGGGGGCTTGTGGCAGCTCATGAGTTTTGGAGACAGCTTATCCCCTCTCACTGTTTTTCTTCCTCCGCATCCTCCCACATGATTAGAAAAATAATGAAATGGGAAAAGAATAGCGGGAGAGGAAACGAGGTAGTCGGAGCCTGGCTGGCCTTGTGCGGCAGGGGATGACGGAGGGGTCCGAGCCCTCGGCTTAAGGAGCGAGGCTCGGAGGGGGCACCTGGGGGCTGAACACACGCCAGACTTTGAACTTTCCACGCTGGGACAGCGGGCGGGCTGGGCATGGGACGGCATGGCCAGGCCACTGGCGGGGACAGTTTACACTGGTGGCAGGCGAGGGCTGGCTGCTCGGAGGCTGGACCGGAGCACAGGAGGCCGTGACAGTGGGGCCTGCCGGGGGGGCTGGCGTGAAGCGAGGCAGAGGCAGCAGAGGGAAACATTTGGGAAGGCCACAGAGACAGAGCAGCAGACAGGAAGGGGAGCAGGGTCCCTAGGACTTGGGGAGGGTGGGAGGAGGAGCCTCAGGGCAGAAGGGGAGAGGGCTGTTCTCTCCTGAAACTCTGAAGAGCTTAGCAGCAACTGTGAAGTTAGCTGGGATGTGCCAAGACCGCTCTCACTTCGTTTGTAAGTCAGGGGTTCCCAAAAACACTTCTGGGGTTCAGTAAGTCACTGGAAGGAGTCATGGGGCACACTGAAGACTGTGGTACTCATGGTTACAATTTACAGCAGGGAAGGGGTACCTGTTAAAACCCGCGCAGGGAAGAAGCACACGATCCGCACCGAGCCTTGCCAACGAGGGAAGCCCAGCCAAGCCTTGGTGGCTAGACTGTTTCCTGGGGCTCAGTCACATACCACTTTTACTGTCCAGCCCCTGCCGTAGGTCACACTGATCCTGTGTCACCCAAAGTCCCCGTCATAACTCATGCTGTTTACCGTGGGGTAGCCTGATGCCCCAGGCGAGCAAAGATACTTATCAGGTAGGACATCCTAGGGGACCTAGAGGTCACCTCCCAGGAGCCGAGGACAGGGTGCCAGACTTGCCTCTGGGTAAGGTTAATTCTTCAGTGTGCAATCTTGCAGCTGGGTGTGAGAGAAGGCACAGGAGGATGGGGACCCCGGACATGTAGTGGCCGCATCGTACACTGCTGTTTGGATGTCCACACAGGCGCCTGGTTACGGGTGTTAGGGTGGCCCCAGGCACTCGGCAGGTCACTCACCTGGCTTGTGCCCGAGGCATTTTGCATGGCCGTCGTGTGCTAGGGTAGGATCCGAAACAGCCAGGTCATTGTGCAAAGAACGTTTGCACTGTTCATGTGTGCGGTCTTGGCTTCTTCCTTCGCCCAAGTCTTTGTTCCAAAACGGGTCACGCCGCTAGCAACAGGGTCGTCATGAGGATTCCATGCGACTCTGAGTAGGAACCTTTGGTGTGGAGAGCTCAGAACCCTCCATGAGGACTCAAGAATGCATGGTGTTTAAAATTCGTCCTTTGAAGGCAGCTGTTCACTCGGATAGCTCTTTTGGTGTTGGCTCGTGCGCATGCCGTAATACTTGGGGAAAAGTATTGGGGGAATAACTCCTGAAGTAACGCCTGCCTTCTTCTTTGGTTCTAGGTGAGGCTCCAGGTCGGTTTGTATGCTGTGTACCTTTTGGACTGGCTCACTGTCTTTAACAAAGAACAGTTCCTCATTCTTCGCTTGGAAGACCATGCATCCAACGTCAAATACACCATGCACAGGGTCTTCCAGTTTCTCAACCTCGGTAGGAATATCACGCGGGAGACCATGGAGCTGCCATGGGCCCTGTGCACCCGGGCCGCCCGAGGTGCTTGCTGAGTCACGTGCAGACTCCGTGCACTGGGCCGGGCCAGGCTGAGCTGGGCAGCTAGTTCAGTAGCTGTTTGCCAGGCACAGGGCCTGGTGCCGAGGTGGTGAGGGGGTCCCTCATCGGGGAGCTTTGAGTCCAGCAGAGGGAGAGGGGAAAGGCACAGCTCAAGTAACCAAGGAATGTGGGGGAAGGATAGTGCCCTCACCATAGGTTCGTACACATGACTTGGGGTCCCAGCTGCTGAAGGTTGGAATGGAAGGCTTCATGGAAGGAATGGTCTGTGAGCTGAGCCTTGAGGAGGGGTGAGATGTCAGTGTGTGGCTGGAACAATCCTGCGGAGGCCCAGGCTTGGAGGAGGGAATGGACTGGTCATTGGATCATTTCAGGTTTTTAGGGACCCCTGGAGTCGGGGCCACGTAGCTGAGTGGCACGTTGGGGTAGGTCTGCTGCTCCTGGGCATGGCGATGGCCAGTAGGGGTGGGAATGTGGACATGGAGTGCTGCCCATGCGGATGGGCACCCACGGACTGCTTGTTGAAAGTCTAGAGCAGAGTTCAGATTCCTTCCCAGGACTCCTCCCATGGCCCCGTCTAATGATCTGGCCTGGGAATTTTGTTGGTGGAATATTTTTTGAAGTATATCTGCCCACCACTGGTCTTGGACCCTGTTGTCATGGGTGAGCTGGTGATATGAGGGAGTGTGATTACTTTTCCCTTTGAGGGCCCAGAACCATTTTTCTTTGATTTGGCCACTGGTGGATTCTGTTGCATTGATGAGCTTGTCTTTAGTCCCTGAGACAGTGAAGACCAGTTCTGTTCCTTCTATTACATCTAACCCAAGGACACTGGAATAGGGTTTTCTGTGTAAAGGCTCAGGACTTTGGCCAAATCCCGAGAGCCTGAGCAGTGATCCGGTTGGTTAAGCCAATGAGAGGCCTGTGGTCCAGAGGGCTGGGGATAGGGGTGGCTGGCTTGTTTCCGGGCCTCTCTCCCCACTGATCCCCTTGCTGCAGGCGGGGGTTCAGCTCATGGGGTCTCTGAGCACAGGTGGCCTCCCCCCGGCCCCCATGGCCACCATACAGCACAATACGGAAGGTGAAATATGGCCCAGCCACAGGCCCTTTGCGTCAGCAGCCTGAAGCAGAAATGACACTGGCAGAATTCGGGCAGGCTGGTTAGCAGGAAAATCTAAGCACATGGACAGTGTCAGGCAGGTCGGACGGTTATCCAGGGACAGGCTGACGGCCACGAGAGCCAGCCCTTTGTGGCGATGTGGCCACGAAAGCAGGAAGTGAGGCTCGGGTGAGGCTGCATCCCCCAGGTCCTGCCGCACTTCCGAGGGCAGGTGTGCAACCCCAGGCTGGAGAGTCCCTGCTCGTTCATGAGGGCACTTCCGCTTTCCACCCCCAGCAATTCCAGGAGGGGTCCAGCCAAAGAATTTTCATCTCCCAGCACTTCAGGGGAGCTCCTGTCTCAACACGAAGCATGACTGGGAGTTTCGCACAGTTCCTTCCTGCCACGCCTCCGGCCTCATGGGAGTTTTTCTCTGTGTTCCAGGGCCTTTAGGTGAGAAACAAGAGACCCTGATGACAAAGAGCCCCGCATCCAACGCGCGGCGCCCCGAGGACCGGAACCTGGGGCCCATGTGGCCGGTCACCCAGAGGATCCTGCAGGACTTCTATGGGCCCTTCAACACCAGGCTGGCGCAGGTGCTCGCCGACGAGGCATTCGCCTGGAGGAAGACCTGAGGGCCAAGCTCCTGCGGCGGGTTCCACTGTACCATGATGGAAGAGTCTCTTTGGGGGTGGGGGGCCCTTTTACTCACAGCGTGGAGAAAACCCTGAGATTCTTCTTCCCCTCCCAGGCACGTGTTTAGTATAAGCATTTGTGGTGTGAAATAACCTGGCAACTGACCCTTCACGGAGCTCCCCAATCCGAGGCCACTGGAAACTCCACTTGGGAAACTGATCCCTCCTGCACCAGAGCGGCCAGGCTGCAGGGGTGAGGCGGGCGGCGCCAGGCACGGGGGTTCAGGGGAGGCGTGGCTGGGGGCTGATGATTCTGGGATCCGATTGAGCACACCGGAGGTCACGCTACCACGTCGGAGGTCACGTCACCATGCCGGAGGTCACGTCACCATGCCGGAGGTCACGTCACCACGCTGGAGGTCATGTCACCACGCTGGAGGTCATGTCACCACACTGGAAGTCATGCCCCCATGCTGGAGGTCATGCCCCCATGCTAGAGGTCACACCACCATTCTAGAGGTCATGCCACCATTCTAGAGGTCATGCCACCACGGTAGAGGTCATGCCACCATGCTGGAGTCACGTCACCGTGCTGGAGGTCATGCCCCACGCTAGAGGTCACTTATACTTCCATTCAGTTCTGAAACACAATTCAGATCAATACCTTCATTTGGGCAGAGAATGGAGGCTCTTTCCTTTCTTCCTTTTACTCCAAAGTCCACCCTTTATTCTCTTCAGATGTAAACCCTGTTCACTTCACTTGTATGAGAGAGAAAAAACAGTCGAATTTTGGTAGCACATTTGTTTCTCGGACCATCTCCCATTCTGTCCTTGCTTTACTTATGTTTAACTAGAAAATGAATGTTTAAAACCGCTTCCTGCATTTCGTTAGGCATAGCTCTCTTTTCTGCCTCTTAACGTGTTTCCTCCAGAGTTTATTCAGTTTATAATTGGAAGGGAAGTTTTTGCTGTTAATGCCAGACTGAGCAACTTCCAGGAATTGAACTCTTCGTGGGAAATCTGGGTATCTTGGACCCTCCTCATGCACTCAAGGTCACTACCAGGCCTGGAGAGTGTTTTAAGTTTTAGTTCTGGCCACAGACACATTCTGTTGCTCTGCCTTCCCCCGTGAGTGAGCTCCTTACCACATTCTCCACCACGTGTGGCCAGAGGCCCTTACTGTGTTCCCAGACTACAAGATGCTTGTGTTCTGTTTCAGAAACACAGTGAGTGAGCTATACATGGGCCATGCATGGTATGCTGGGATTCTTAATGGAAATTTCTAGGCTCCTTTGCAACTTGGTTTCCCAATAGATGGACTAAAGGTCTCATCATTTCTTGGAAGTGAAGGGGAGAGATTGAAGAGGACACTGGAGCACACTTGGCACCCAGCCCCAGGTGGGACCTCGATGAGACTTCGCCCTGGAGTGTTTTCAAGGGAAGCTTCCTGCGAACCAGAGCCCTCCGGTCAAGGTCCCTTAACGCCAAAGTCAGAAAGTGCAGGTGTCTTCGTGTCCAGCCATCGCTCGCAGACATGCAGGTTCGCTCAGCTGTCCAGCCCTGGCACCACTATCTTTCTGCCATCAGGAGGTGGGACGCGCAGCCCGTCTGACGGCATGCAGAGGGCCATCGGTATGGACGGCTGAGCCGTCTCTGCTCCCAAAGGGGCTGTGTGCCCTGAGACCCGCTTTGTGAGACAATGCCCCCTTTCCCTTTCCCTCACAGCCAGCAGGTGGAGCGGGGCCGGCGGGGGAGTCTGGCCTGACCCGGGGGCTGCAGGGAGATACCACTCCAGCGTGCATGTGTACCTATCTGCAGTGGACAGTGTGTGCGTGCGCGTGGGTGCCTTTTCTGAGTGGGCTCCCTTCCAGGTCTGTTGCTGATGAGGCGCCTCCGCTCTAGACACAGCCTTCTTGTGGATTAATTTCTCTGCCTACGAACTTGTCATTTCCAGTACACATTTTGCTATTCTACTCCAACCACAACGACGACAAAGGATTTTTCCTACGCACTCCTATGCATGTGAATAACGTGTAGTGTAATTCTGCTTCTTACAGAAGTATTACCGGAGGTGTTATTTCCAATATTATTTGGTTTATTCTACAGATCTTTTTGTATATGCAGGCCCAGCCCTTCGTGCCCATCTGTGCCATCCAGTTCCTCTCAAGGGGCCTTTCTCTGGAGGGCGTATCTGTCACCTCTGCTTTGTCGCGTTCAGGCCCGGTCCTCGTTGGCGGCCCGGGCACCGTTCGAGACGGCGGCCCTCGAACCTGTCGTCCAAAACCAAAGTGAAAGGGAGCATTTCTCACGACCTGGTATTGAAGTGACTTTGTGTCCCCAAAGCCGCGTGTCGGACTGTATTCCGTTGTACACCCTAAGTAGTAGCAGGGGTGTTCGTGAGCCATGGGCACGCTGTACTTGTATTCATATTTAACAGTAAATGTGGACCCTGTGACCCGTCCCGGGAGCGCATGCCATTCCTCGCCCTCCTGAGCACCCGTGGTAGGTTCCGCATGGCGTCTGCCACGTACAAATGAGTCTGGGAAATCGTTCAGGGTCTAACCTGTGGGCTCTCTGCGTGCACTGGGTGAGGGGGCCTCCTGCATATGGGGACGGAGAGAGAAGAGCAGAGAAAAAAGGGCTCTGATGTGACCAGTGACTCCCCACGAGCGGCCTGCCTCACATGGGTGTGTGCGTGTGAAGATGGACTTCTGTGAAGAAGGTTGGGGTGACTGATCACAGGCCCTGCTCCTCCCAGAGGCTGCGCTCAGCCTGGCTGCTTCCCTCATTCCTGGGGCCAGGCCTGGCCCCGGGGGCAGTGAGTTGGAGACTTCTGGTGTCACTGGGTGTGTGTCACTGTCCTAGATACTCGGGGTCCCCTGGCTGCACTGGGATGGAGGAGATGGGGTCTCAAGTTTGGGGTTCTGGAGGCCTGGGCGATCCTGGGGCCAGTGTGGCCCATGGTTTGGTCCCCTAGTTCTGCAAAGAACCCCCCTGGGGAGAGTCTCTCTCCCAGCACTGCCCCCCCCCCCATAGTGGTGTGTTGTGTGTAGGGGGCCAGTGAGTCCAGGCCTGGAAAGAGGAGGAACCCCATCTCTTGATGAGGGAGCCAGGAACAGCTTGGCTCAGCAGAAAAAATGGGCCTGAGAGGAGAAGGGGGGGTGGGTGGGACATGAGGGGCAGGATGGACGGGTGAGTCTGGAGGGTTGATTGAGTCCCTGTCCCAGGAGACTTTCCGGAAACCCTCTCTCCTGTGTGGACATCCACCCCTACTCAGGAACCAGCTCGTAGGGAACATATTGATGCAGGTCATCTGCATCTTAACGTGAACCTCCCTTTGGAACGACCTCTTCCCAAGCGCCCCTATTTGGGAACCGAAGCAAAGGCTGTGCTCTGGAGGAATTTTGGGCCTCAGCCAGCAGGGAGGGAGAGAGGTCTCGGGTGTAGGCGGGTGTTACCCTGTTGCTCCAGAAATCTCACCCTCTGGGTAGCCACTCTGCTTGTGGGTGAGGCAGATCCTGTTAAGACTTGCAGGAAGAATCACCTTCCCAGAACCCCCCAGGGCCAGGCTCCTGCCGAGCAGCCGGGAGAGGGCAGGGCCCCAGCAGCGTGAGCAGCAGAGGCCCTGGGGACCTGGATTAGTACCCCTCCTCTGCTGGAGCACATTATGCCAGATTTAGCGCCTTAAAACAACACAAGTTGATCATCTGGCAGTGCTGGAGATCAGAAATCCAAAATCAGTCTCATGGGGCTAAGGCCAAGGTGTGGGCTCTGATCCTTCTGCAGATGCTTCTGGGGGCCTCCCCTTTCCATCGCTGGTGGCCACTGACCCCGTCCTCAGTGTAGCATCTTCAAATCTCTCTCTGACTCTAGTTCTGCGGTCACATCGCCCTTCTCTTGACTGTCCCCCTCCCGCCCCTCAGAAAGACTCTGGTAATTACTCTGGGCCCACCCGGATAATGCAGGATCTTCTCCCCATCTCGGTCATGTTTGTAAAGGCCTTTTGGCCACGTAAGGTGACTTATTTACAGGCTCCAGGGATTAGGGTGTGGATGTCTTTGGGAAGGGTGATTGTTCAGCTGCCCATAGGAGGGTGGTCCTGCGAGCCAGTCAGGCAGTCAAGGGAGTCTTGCCCCTGGCCTGTCCCTTGCAGCTCTCCCCTGTGGGGCCCAAGCAGATGTGAGTGGGCAGGCGGCTGCCTAGCAGAGTACCAAGCTTTGTGACATGTCCGTCCTGAGATGGTGCATCTTCCTGTCCAGCAGGATCCTGTGGCTGGGGTGAGCAGGATAGGGGGAGGCCAGGCAGGGCCAAAGACCTACTTTTCTCCCAAAGTCACATTGCAAGTCATTCTTTTGTGTGTTTCTCCAGCTGAGCCCAGGGCCACCCCAGCCCCAGATAGAACTATTTCTCCCTCTCTGGGTAGAAGTGATTTCTGAGGGCTTACAAGTTTTTTTTTCTTTAAAGTTACTTTCTCAGTTCCCTAGGGGACCCACACCAGCCACGTGGGCAGGTTTGAGTTTCTGAAGTTCAGCTGTTTCTGAGTTAGTCATGCTTCAAGAGGAACAGCTTCTGAAAGCTACAAAAATAGTTCGCACGGTTTCTGGTCCCTGCGAGAGCCTGGGGGGCCGTGACCTCTGTGGGTCCATGCTCCAGAGGCGGCATGGGACGGCTGACCTCCAAACTCTCTCTCCTCGGCCCTGCCTCCTGGCCCCACGCTGGACTCAAGTCCACGACCTCTACTCTGTCACTGCTCCTGAAGCCCCTGGCAGTCTGGACCCTGTCCCCAGCCCTCCCGCCCTGCCATTCCCCTGCCACCCTCCACCCCCTCTTTTGCTGACCTGCTCCAGCGCAGGGTCTCTGAGGGCTGTGTCTCCCCTGGGTCTCTTAGCGCTGTGCTCCCCCAGAGCCACGGAGTGGGGCATGGAGGAGACTATGAAGGGGACCCCCTTCTCCCACAGTGGGGGTTCCTTACTTGGGGCACAGCATGGGGCTAGCAGAGAGGCCACTGGCGCTCCTTTGGCTGTCTGGCGTGCACCCTTACTCTGCCTGCTCTGAAAGGCCCCTTTAAGGAAGGCTCTAGAAGCAGGGAGGTCTATTTGAAGCTGATTCCTGGGCCTCCCTGAGTAGCATGGCTTTCCCAGGGCCACATGGTGACGTAACAGCGGGGACCCAGAGCAGAGAAAGGCCGGGTCCAGGGCGTCATGATGGGAAAGCGTCCAGCTTCTCCCCACGTCATGAGCCATTCTTCCACCAGAAGGGATGGGCTGCCTTGCACCCACCAAACTCTGCCCCCAGAGAGGGACAGCATGGGAGGAGGACAAGCCCTGGGCCTGGAGCCGGATGGGCTGGGTTCAAGGCTTGGGTTCCCCAGTGGAGGGCCTGAGATGCACCCACCCCATCACCTTGGGGACACCACTGGCCCTTCCCCCATCCACAGGTCTGGGGGCCTCATGCGTGGGTGTGAGAGTTAGTGAGACAATGGTACACAGAAGTACAAACAGGATCAGAGAGGCTGCCCACCTGCCAGAGGTCACACAGCTCTGATCCCCAGAGACAGCAGAAGGGCAACTCATTTTTTACTTGTTAACTTCAAAGTCAGTGCTTTTACCTGCCGTGCCAACTGTATACCCACGGTCCCCCCAGCAGGGCTCCCCAGCCTGTCCGCCTTTCACGTACCAGAACTCTTCCTCCCCTTTCAGTCCCCATTTGGAAGGCCCTCAGGGATGGGGCCGTGTTTTCCGCAGACCTCCCGATCTAGGGCTCTGGGTGGTGACTGGAACTTCTTGGGGAAAACAAAGGGAAATGAACATGACTTTGTTCTGCCCAATGGGTTTGGCGGTGGAGTCACCTGACCTCCCACCTACAGGCTGAGGGCCTGCGGGCTGGCTCAAGGGGCCAGCGGAGTCCTCAGAAGTGGGCTGCCCACCCCTGGGCTCAGCCCCGCCCCGCCGTCTCAAAGGCACCAAGGGACACACTTCAGCTACAAAGTGTGCAAGAGCCAAAACTTAATTTTTTAGCCAATGTTTCCTGAACATCTACTTGGCGCAAGGCACTGGGCCAGACATTGGGGTGGGCTGGGCTGGGGGCTGCTTTTCACCTCTTCATTCCCCAAGTGATTTCGGAGTGCTGCCTGGGTGCCCGGCACTGGAGGCTCCCAGGAGAGCAGACTTGGTCCCTGTCCATGTGGACCCAGGATCTCGTGCAGCAGACAGATACGAGTCAGAGCATCACCCAAGCAATGCCGAACTGCAGCAGCTTCGGGTGCCACGTAGGAGAGGTGCTGAGAACAGTGACCTGTTCTTGCGGTGACCGCCTCCCCTCCCGAGGCCACTGCATACCCTGTGTGACCTCCCCATCAGTGGCAGAAACCCAGTTGGAATGGGTGACCCAGCTTCCCCCTAAATGGCATGGGCACCAATCCCAGCATGCTTCCGACTGGCCAGGGCGCCCCCAGGCTGGGGTTCCTGATCCTCCTGGGAACCAGCAAAATAGAAGAGATTATGCAAGTTCCTGTTTAACAGCAGAAAGAACAAATTTCCACAAACATTTCCTGATCGGATTTTACATAAAATAATTCAGTATTATAATACCAGTGTTTTGGTAATACAGGTCCACTCGTGAGAAGGTGGAATTCTTTTCGGGGGTAACATTTCACTTAATGAGATTCAAAGTTCATGTACCCTATCACATCGCTTGTGGAAGTTTATCCGTAAAGACTGTTCCTAGCTCGTCTCCTGGCCCCGCTACCCTCCACTTGGGAAATGCTAGACTCCAGCTTCCAGAGCAGTTTCTTCCTGGCTCCACCTCTTGTTTCTGACCTTGAAACGTTGGGGGGTGTCCCACGCTCTGTCCTCAGCCCTCTGAGCTAGCTTTACCCCAGTCCCTGGCCCCAACCACCACCTCTATGCGATGACTCCCAGACCTCGGCCCTGTGCCGGTGTGTGTCTTACCGGGTCACAGCATCTCCAAACTAACTGAGCGGCCCAGAGCCCTTGGGATCTGACCCCGCCCCCGTGTCCCGCCTCAGTCACAGTGGCCAGCCTGTGTAGACCGAATCTTTGAGCTCCCGTCCGGTCACTGCTGTGTCTCTCACCGACCCTGGAGCCCACCTGCCCTGCACTCCAGCTCTTACTGTCTGTCCTGCATAGAAGGCTCTGCCCCTTGGCTGCTTCCTTCAGGTCCTCCCTTGTGTCCCATCCTCCCCGACGAGCTTGACTAAACAGCCACTCCCTCCCCCTACCCCAGGGGTTGCTCCTCTCCTCTTTCCCAGAAGCCACCGTTCTGTTGCTTCTGCCCCCCAATCCTACCACTCCTCGCCACCAGCCCTGTATTAAGCATGGTTTCAGTTTCTGTATTTCATGACTCTTTGACGTCTTGGGAACTCGTTGACCCTCCAGGGGGCAGCTGTGTCCTAGAGGTGGCAAACAAGTCCCTTCTGCGTGAGCCTCTGATATGCAAACCAGCCAATCCAAGCCCCCTCCTCCAGACCACCTCCTTTATGGGTCACCCCAGGGCCAGGTGCCAGACAACCAGGACAGCCCTTAGCCTGGAGCCCAGCCAAGTCATCAAACCGGCCGGTCCCAACCCTGCTTAGCCTGATCACCCTCTGCACCCATTTCTTCCCTGGAAACCACTTCTTCCTGGCCCACCTGCTGGTCCCCCACGTGGCCCTGCGTGGCATGTGTGCCCTCTCCTCTTGGGAGCTGTGAATAACAAACTCTTCAGTGGCACTTATCTCCTGGTCTGTGGACCTCACTCTGTCACCTACATGAAGGGGCACCTGGGTGGCAGAGTTGGGTGAACATCTGACTCTTGGTTTCGGCTCAGGTTATGACCTCAGGGTCATGGGATTGGGCCAGAGTCTGCTAAAGCTTCTCTCCCCCTCTCCCTCTGCCCCTCCCTATGCACACTCTCTCTCTCAAGTAAATAAATAAATCTTTTTTAAAAAAACCACCTACATGTAAAAACATCCCACCCCCAATGGTGGGAGCCCCACCAAGCCTCCCAGGCCCCCCACTGTAACTCTTTCCCTGCAATCTGCAGCCAAGGCAACCTTTTAAAACATCCCTCCAACCATGTCCCTCTCTGCCAGGAAACCCTCCTCAACCTCCCAGCTCGCTTAGGATAAAATGCGGAGCCCTGCCAATGCCCCGGAGGCCCTCCCTGACCCGCCCTGCTGACTGACCCCTGAGCCCCCAGCCACCCCCACTCACCCCTCCGGGCCAGCGCTGACCTTGAAGCCATCCTCACCAACGCCGAGCCCTGCCCTGCACCCCATGCCCTCACTGTCCCCTGCCCGGGGCACACCCTTCCGGGCCTTGGCAAGGCTGGCGTCTTCACCTCCTGGAAATCGGCGGTGGGAGAGGACGGGCTGGCTGGGTGGGGTCCACATTCTGGCAGCATCTGTAACTGTGGGATTAATCCGGCAAGTTGGATCAGTGGGAAATCCTACTGAGCCATATAAGCATTTTTAAACATGTTGTTTTTACTTACACTATTTAAAGCGCATTAATTTGTCTGTCTTTAGTAAAAGGGCCAGAGCCTTTCCTGCACACGTGAGTGTGCAGACAGGAGCTCGGGGCCGGGGCTTGCAGAAGCAGCGTCGTGATGAATCAGTGCTGGGTTCCGATTCGGGCTCCCTGAAGGGGCGCGGGCCCTGGGAGGCAGCTCCCGGGCAATGGGAAGTCCTTCCTCACGTATGTGCTTGTTCTCAAATTATCTCCCTCATCTGTGCTGGGACTTCCTCAAAGCCTCTGGGCTGGTGTGCCGAGAGCAGCCCATGTTTTGCTCTCGCACGTGGTTAGTCTGCAGCAGGGGTTCCCCAGGGGTCCGGGTGCTGGGGACCCTCGAAACCCTTTCAGGAGGTCCCCCTGTCCAAACCGGTGTCATGATCCTACCAAGATGTCATTTGCCCTCCCGCGCTCCCAGTCCTTCTGGAATGTCCAAGGGACGACGTCCCGCGGCCCCAGGTCCTCCCACAGCTGGGGCTCGAGCACGCACGGGCTTTACAGATGCATCCGCCTCCATGTCCAATGCGGTCAATAGGGATGGACGGAAACCACGTCCCCAGACTCTCTCTGGGATCTTCCATCATTTTTAAGAGTGCAAAGGAGTCTGAAGCCAACACAGTTGAGAACTGCTGCTTTGTCTGTTTAAGGAGATCGTCGTTTCTGAGGTCGGGCCCAAGTGGCCGAGGACGGATTTGGGAACAAACATGACTGATTGATGGTAAACAAAACCTCCTGGAGGGCACTTTGCAGAATGGCCAGGAGCACTGAGCTTGCCCTGAGAATCCGCCAGGATGGGGGGGTGGGAGCGGAGAGTCAGAGACACATCTGTCCCTGGGAGGCCGGATAGGTAGCGGTGGCAAGAGTAATCGTGGCACCAGCTGTTTACTGAGCACATGCCCAGCGCCAGGCCCTGTGCCAAGTGCCCCTTCGAGAGGCCCTTTGGATCCTCACCTCCACCCCAGAAGGGAGGTCCTGTCATCATTCCGGCCTACCATTATATGGATGGGAGAACAGAGGGAGGAGAGGGGCCAGATAAGGAGCCCCAGGGCCCCCAGTGACTAAGCAGCGGAGGTGGTCCTTGGCCGCAGGTCTGCTGGTTTCCAGGACCTGAGTCTTTACCTGCCCACCTCAGTTCTGAGTCCCTGAACTTTGAGTTTCCAAAGAGGTGGGTGGAGAGGGCAGAGCCTCTGGTGGAGAGGGGTGGTCACATGGCCTTCCGGAGTCTGGGCTGGGAGGCTGATGCAGGCACGGGGGCTGTGGGCAGGCCCAGGGGGCATCTTCAAGGTCATTTCCTTGTGGAAACAGCTGAATGGATCCACACAACAGCCCCCCTTCTCTCTACGTGCCCCCCCGCCCCCTGATGCCCAGCCTTCCTGGGGACACTGAGGCAGAGACTCAACCCTGGCCTCCTGCCCCCACTTCCTGCATCGCCTTCTGTGTCCTGCATCCACCTGGACCGGGGGAAGTGAGCTGAGGAGACCCTGCCTTCTCGGGAGAGGGAGCAGGAGGGCCTGCCTGCTCGATGGGCCCCCCCCACCTCAGTCTGAGGCTTTCTCCGAACCCTGGAATCCTGGGCTGTCCCAGCAGCCAGTTCTGAGGTTAGGAAGAGCCCCCCTGCGGCCGGCAGTAGCTCCTTCCGCTGTGAGTTCGAGTCACGACTGAGGAATGGGGAGTGGCTGCCTTCCTCCTCAGGGTTGGCCTCCAGAGCTCAGAGGGGGCAGCCAGACATCTCAAGTTAGGCCCCACAGTCGCCATGGAGACCATTTGTTTACTCCTACCTCCAAATGAGATAATCTGGAGAACTGCCATTTTCTGTACTTTCAACATAATGGAATTCAGGAAAATTCCAAAGCCAAGCCAACCCCCAATTCTAAAGACAGAGACCTAGGCAGCCTGCATAGACATCAGGATGTGGCAAACTTCTCTGTCCCGCCTCTAATCTCCTCCTTCCCCTAAGAGCATGTATCTCGCTGATGCTCATTTTCTCCCTCCCTGCCTTTGCCCAAGCTGTTTACTCCACCAGCAGTGCCTCCGCCCCACTGTTCAACTGAGTCAGCGTCTTACTCCACCCCAAGGACAAGTTAAAGTGTCGCCTCCTCCAGGATGGCCTCCTGGATTCCACCCTCCCTCTCACCTGCATGACGAGGTCCCTCTCCCACCTAGTGCGGCATTCATGGCTTTCTACGTGACCCTGTGGCCAGTTGTGTGTTCCCACTCCCATCCAGACAGCGAAGCCTGGGGACCCCCCGCCCCCCGATACCCAGCAGTGGAGTGAGGGAGGCAGCAGGTGCCTGGAGAGAAAACCAAACCAGGAGCTGGACGATACTGGGCAAGTGGCTTAACTTCTCTGAGCCTCAGTTTCCCCAGCTGCGGACCAGGGTAGGGGCCTGGAGGATGTCAGGGGGCCTTTCAGATCTGCTAATCTTGTTACTGCTTTTTAAAAACCTGCCGCTCTCCCCCTGACACTTAACATCCTCAGGTATTTTGCAGATTAGTGTGTGGAGAGGAGGTGGAGAAAGGGGTGAGGGTGGGGGCTGGCAACCGGCTCCCCAACCTTCTGGGGTTCTGGGGACAGCTCACCTGGGGCACGGGAGGCACCGAAACTCAGCCCCGTGCTGCCCCCGTGTGGCCGCGCGGGCACTGCAGCCTGGAAGCCTGTTTCAGCCAATCTTTGCGAGGACGGTCCTGGCCATGTCCATCACCCATCTGGACCCCCACTGTCTTCCCACTCACCTCTCACGAAGGCCAGGGAGCTCCCAGGAGCCAAGAGTAACCCCAGTAACAGGGCTTCCAAGGGTGGAAGGACTCCAGGTCTCAGTCCAGCCAATTAGGAGCATTGTCCTGAAGGCACCTGGATGTGGGAGGAAGGGGTGGTCCTGGGTGTCCCCGGAGGTGCACCCTGCCTGCTTCTTGGCCTCCAGGCTTTTAGGCATGATCACACCCCAAGTGTCCACAGGGAAAGGGAGGCTGGGAGAGGGTCAGTCGCAGAGCTGAGGCTCCTCGGGAGCCGGCCTGACTCCCCATCCAGTGTTCCCTCCACTCCTCACCGCCTTCCCCATTCCTTCCTCCCTTCCAGATTCTAGTAGCACCCCACATTATATCTGCACCGCACTCTGTGAAATATCCTTACATTTATCTCCTCGCTCACCAAATCTTTCTGCTTGTCTAAACCACCAGTTCTGCGAGCTCAACTATTGGTTTTAGGTTTTAAATGACTTTTTTTGGATCATTTTCAGTTGTGGGACTTCAATGTGGTTCATTTTCAAATCTCGTTTTTTTCACAGAATCTTGTTCCTTCCATATGGTTTTTATTTCTTCTTTACATAATCATTTTAAACATGCTTTAAGTATGATTTATAATCTCAACTGAACTCTTCTGTTATTTAAATGTGGTTTATAAATGATTTAAATTTATGTGTGATTTAAATATGATTTGTAGTTTCACACATTATCAAATGTAAGTCATAAATTTAAGTATGATTTATAATTTCATTTGAACTGGTCTATTATCGCAAGTGCGTGGGGGATCTAATCCTGTTTATCTGCTGATTTTTACTCACTGGAAATTGCTTCCTTGTGTAGTTTGTGATTTAAAGAAATTATTGAGTCTTTCTTCAGCTGGTGTTACCAGTTTTTGCTATGGGGGCCTCATGTTCTCTGCGGTGGAAAATGTCTCCAGGAAAGCATTTGTCTTTGCTTTGGCCTGGATCCAAGGGGTCACATTTCTGAAACCAAATTTTGCGATGACTTTTTTGGTTTGGGATATATTGAAACTTTCCATCTGACTGGGGTGGGGTAGGTTTGGAGCTTCAGTTTCAAATGGGAGCCTTTTTCCACCTTCACCTTTTCTGAGCAGTCAAGCTTTGTTCCTGAGATTTAGCTCTGGTTTTCCTAGTCTCTCTTAGAAAGAAGGGCCAGGCTTCCAGGGTCCTGGCTTTGTTCAGAGTTCTCAGTTCACCTCCGTCTCTTGTATGTCAGAGCTGTATCTCCCCTCCTACGAGCATTAAAACCCAGCCCCAGGGAGGTCCCCTCTACTTGTCAAATGAGATGCAACGTGATTCATGAATTGCTTAATAAAGCCGATTAGATCTTCATAAATAAATAAATAAATAACCCCCAGCCCTGAAGACACACACTTGCATCTCCTGCCTCCCTGGGCGTAGGTGGTCTTGGCTCATGAATGATCCCTCTGGCTTGTAGTTCCTACTTTATGTCTGGCTCGAGAAGTGCTCCCTTTCCTTCTTTCAAGCTTGCCTCTGATTTACAAAGAACTTGACATAGATTGGGGGCAGAGATGATCAGCAGGGCAGAGGTGATCAGAATTTTGGGAATTGACTTTCTGTTATTAATTCCTAGATTAATTCCGCAGAGATCAGAGGACTGACTTAACTGTGAATGATGTAAATCCCTTAAAACGCGTTGGCGTTTGCTTTACGCCTCAACATATGGTTCATTTTATTAAATGTGCACTTAAAGAGGTGTCTTCTGTCATTGTTTGATACAGTGTTAATTAGGTCAAGCTAATTGTGCTGTTCAGCCTTCTATCCTTACTGCTTTTCTATGTCTGTTGGGAGGACTGTGCTAATGTCTGCTAAAATTATTGTCTGTTTGTCTCTTCCTCCTTTTTGTTCGGTACTTCTCTGGCATAGTTTTTGGTGTTATCATCTTTTGCTCTTATTTGAATCTCTCATAACTAATTTATGATCAAGTTCTTAAAAATCCAATAAGACAATTTTAGTCTTACTTGGAGTATTTAGTCCATTTATATTTAACATAATTATTAATCTATTGGGATTTTTTTTTAAGCTACAATTTTACTATTTATTTTCTATTTGTTGCATCTATTTTATGTTGCTTTTCCACACCTTTGTTTTCATGTTTTCTTTAAGGGTTTATCACTCTGTTTTCCCTGTATAAACTTGGCGCTAAATTATACTTTTATTTGTGTTTTCATAATTGTCCTGGATATTACAATATATATCCCCTACTTATTACCATCTAATATAATTTAAGACTTTTATTTCTTCCACGCAATGTGAAGATCTTAGAACACTGTATTTTCCCACCCTTTTCTGTTATTGTGAAGCATTTTCATTCTACCTATGTTTTAAATCAGAATGCTGTGCGCACAGTGGGGGGCCTGAAAGTCTCAGGGCAGAGGGTGAGGGTACAGGGAAGGTCAGGAAGGGGAACATCCATGCGCTTGGTCTGTTTCAGGGAGGAGAAGACACATAAACCATCCAGTTAGCCAGGAGGGCGGACAAAGCAGAATCCACCTGCCTCAACCCTGCAGGATGACCTGGGAAAAATGAACTGATGGGCTCCTTCTAATTCCACAAACCCCTTTAACTGGGTTGCTCGTTAGGAGGACCATCACATTCTGGGGCAGTGGGGCAGAATGTCACAAATTAAACAAAGTTGGAAGGTGGCCTGTCCCTGGCTTGTAACTTCAAGAGCTGAGGTCTAATGCTAAACAAAAGATTCCGAAGGCTCTGCAAAAATGTTTTCCATCATGAACAGTACCTTCCCTTCCAGCTAAGGCAAAGCCAGATGGCCAGGAGCAGAGCGTCTGGGGGGCGTGGGGTGAGGAATATGCCGCAGCAGAGCTTGAGTGGGGAGCAGGTGCTCACAGACCGAGCCTCAGCTTCTCCAAGTGCATCAGCCAAAGCACTAAAGACAAAAGGTAGCAGCAGCATCTGAACGGTGACAAGGTGTGTGGCACTCGGGAGAAGCACGGTTGAGAACTTGCCAAAACCCAGCAAGAAGGCCCGGGGCCGTGGCTGTCCTTCACCGTCTGCGGTGACCTTGCCCTTCAAGGTGCTGACCTGGCCTGGTGCCAGTAGCGGCCCTGGAGACCCGCTGGCCCCCAAATTAGGAATTCATAAGCAACTCTGGGTTTACAAGAATCAAAAGCATATTCCTGCCCCCCCCGCCCCCCCGAAGAGTATGTCAAGATCCAGAAACAGTCACACAAGGAGACAATGAACTAAAACCTCTGGAGAGTTGCCGTTGGGGTGACTGGAGGTGGGGCTGACCTTATCAGGGTGACCCACTGGTCCTGATTTACGTAGGACTTCCCTCATTTCAGCACTGAAAGTCTTGCTTTCTGGAAACCCCCCGCCCCTTGGTCCTGGGCTCCGCAGTTGGCCAGGTGGGCTGGAATTGCAGGGTGAGCCAGAAGCTGGGGGCCTGAACTCTGTCCCTCTGCTGAGTCCTGCTCACCTGAGCTGTGGGGCGGGAGGTGAGGGTGAGGCCTCCGTGCAGACCCCACAGCTGGGGTCACCTGCAGTGTCTGCGGGGCCAGCCTGGTCCCTGAGAAGTACAGGAGAGAGAGGTTCCCCTTCCTGTGGCCCGCCGTTTCCAATCTGACACCTGGAGGAAAATCTTTGTGGCCCCCAAGTATATTCAGAGGGACAGGAACGTTATGGGAAGCAGCCATAAACACAGAGCAGCAGGGAGAAGGGCGGGGGGTCTGCAGCCAGGACCCCTCCCCGGGTGCAGCTGATGGTGGGGAGCCTGGCACCCCCCACCGCGCCCCGTGCCAGCCACCCCCCCCACTGCGGCTCCAGCGTGCCTGCATGACGGACGGACTGGGGGGGATGGTGAAGACCCCTTCCTCTTGACTGCCTCTCCCCCCCACCCTGCTTCCTGGACTGGGAATTAGAGGACGTTTGTTAAAAATATTAAAATAGCACACAAACGATTTGACCATCCATCCATATTCCGCAGAGAAGATGAAGAAGCCCGCTGTCCTCCAACCAGGCCACTCTCCGCAGGGAACTGACCTCAGGGCTCTAGGGAGCAACCGACTATTACAGCGTGGCCGGGACCTCTGGGGAGGAGCTGAGGGGCACGGAGCCTCCTCCAGGGAGTGCTCCTTCCCTGGGAGCGGGATGCCTGGGCGCTGTGCCTCCTTCCCTGCCTGGCCAGGGGTGTGCAGTGAGGCCAGGACACGGAAACTCAGCACCAAAAGGAAAGTCATTTCCACTCCCTCCACCGCCAAAGGGTGCGCACGCATGCGCACACACGTACACAATGCATGCACGCACACACACGCAGGCACGCACACATGCAAGCACGCAGACACGTGCGCGCACGCACACCCACACACATGCATGCACACACGCACACACATGCATGCACGCGCGCACACACGCACGCACACACGCACGCAGACACGTGCGCGCGCGCACACCCACACACATGCATGCACGCGCGCACACACGCACACACATGCATGCACGCACACAATGCACGCAGACACGCTCACACACGCAGACACGCGCACACACACGTACACACATGCATGCACGCACACACACGCACGCAGACACGTGGCGTGCGCACACACACATGCATGCACACACGCATGCACGCAGACACGCGCACACATGCACACGCACGCAGGCACGTGCACACACGCATGCAGACACGCACACACACACATGCACACAAATGCACGCACACCTTGCCACTGTGCCTTATGGTACTTAGCATTTTTCAGCGTTTTCCTGACAACTTGAGAGCTTCGTGGGATTGGCTCAGGAATCAGGACAAGATGTGCTTCCTATGAGCTAAGCTTGTGCCTTCCCTTATATCCCTTTTGATTGGTCCCGCTGCTTAAAAAGGAAGTCTCAGAGTCGCTCCTCATCACAAATCATATTCATAATCAATACTTAATATACTGCAGGGCATTTTAAAAAGTACACATAGGCAGAGTTGGTTTTTCAGGCTTTCCTGGGCTCCCTGCCTAAAACTCTCAGCCAGGAATGGATG
>NC_138374.1:7271095-7310405 GCF_054177405.1 Leptonychotes weddellii
TGGTGATGATGGTGGTGATGATGATGATGGTGGTGATGATGATGATGGTGATGATGATGATGGTGGTGGTGATGATGATGGTGATGATATGATGGTGGTGATGATGGTGATAATGGTGGTGGTGATGAAGATGATGATAATGATATGCTTATTTCTCTGGCCAGATCTTTGCTCAGAGTCCCTCCCTGGCCCTCTTGCTCACCTTGTCTCTTTTTCCTCCCAACTGCCTTGGGTGGTTCCAGGCCTGGACTGCCACCCCCTACACCAGCTTCAAAGTGTCTGGCACCTAACTTAGCAGCCACCGTGGGAAGAGCATTTAGGCCATGAGGTGGGGTGAGAGGATCCTTTATCTCCCTGCCGGAGCTGTTGAAGTTGGCCATGGGCTGTCTCCTCAGTTTCTGGGCCTTCCTGGCCAGGGCAGAATTATACCAGCAGCCTCACCCCATCAGAGGTGGGGCTTTGAGTGAGAGATGCTGTTGAGTCCTGAGTTCTCCAGGCTGAGCTGGAATGGGCAGATGCCACCTGGTCCCTGGAGCCTAGTCTGATGGTTCCCTCCTGGAAGGGCTTTGTTGGGGCATAGCCCCTCAGTTTCCTGTTCCCGACCAGAGGGCTGCTGCCTCTACTTGAGGCCCCGTGGCAACTGGAAATGGCACCACTTGAAGCCTTTATTCATTTAGAATATAGCTCTCCCTGAGACAGGCCATGCGTTAAGCCAGCCATGTCAAACCCTTGTGCGTTCTGGCCGCCGTGTTCGTTCTCACTCCGTGCAACAGCGTTAATAGCTCACAATTTCCAGGACCGAGCATGCTCTGTGCATCAGGTTTGGTGGCAGGCCACTTACCTCATTCTTTCCTGCTGTACACACCCCTCCCTTTAGAGAGAAAGAGACAGAGGATGTGAAGCTAAGTAACTTGCTAATAGATGCTGGAACCTGGGCTGAGATGGGAAAACATACGGAATGGAACAACCTAGAACTTTCTAGCTGGATTGTGCCTGCCTTACAGTTTTGCCTCAAGAGGGCTTCGGCTGCTTCTTCTAACTTCAAGTAGTGAGGTGCTCACCTTCACTGCAGCCTGACAGAACATGAAGGCTCAGCATTGGGATCAAGGGGAACGTGAAACAAAGCCCACGTGACACCGAGCTGACAGGATGCACAGCTGCCATCCTTGTGCACAGAATTAGGTTTAAGTGGTAGACAGTGCATGGCAAATCCAGACACAGGGAGAGAGGAAGATGGGCCCTGCCATCTCCTCCTTCCGTGTGGGTGGGGGCGGGCATGGAGGAATGGACCCACATGTTATGTTCCTAGGATGCGCCCCCACAGGAGAAGGAAGAACAATGCCCACTATTTAGTTTCCACAAAAGAGCCCTGACTAGAAGCCAGGCCTGCTCTGGCATGGGATTCATAGGATCTCTTCTTTCACTTGGGGGTTTGTAGCGGGTTGAATAGTGATCCTCCCAAAACTCATGTCCATCTAGAACCTGCCAGTGTGACTTTATTTGGAAATAGGGTCTTTGCACATGTAATCAAGTCAAGATGAGGTCAAACTAGATTAGGGGGGATCCCAAATCCAGTATGCCTGGTGTCCTGCTAAGAGGGAGAACCTCTGGATCTGGGATACAGACACGCCGGGGAGAAGTTCAGCAAAGACAGAGGCAGAGACCAGACTGATTCATCTACCAGCCAAGGGACACCAAGGATGGCCAGCCAACACCAGAAGCTGGAAGAGGCAAGGAAGGATCCTCCTCTAGAGTCTCCAGGGGCAGCAGGGCCCAGCTAACACTGTGGTTTTGGACTTCCGGCCTCCAGAACCATGAGAGAATAAATTTCTCTTGTTTTCAGCCACCAGTCTGTGGTACTTAGTGCCAGCAACTCTGGGACACCCAACACAGTGCTCTTGTCTCATGTCTTCCAGGGGACAGGGGCCCTGCTGGTTGTCTGCCTGCACGTTTCTTCCTTCTCCTTTGCTAACAGAACCTTACATTTGCTCCGTATATCACCCCCGTGCCCTGCTCCAACATGAATAAAGTGGAGGTGATTTTCCCTGACCCCAGAACACCCCCAGGTCCCCTGACTCAGGCCTGGGCCTGTTGCCCAGTCTCCCTCCCTGTGTCTGGTTTTGGGGCAACAAGACAGGAGGGGAGTCGGTGGGGGTGGTCGTGGTTTCTGGGAAGAAAGGTCTCCTCTCTCTCAAGAAGGAGCCTCCAGGGAAGAAGATGGGCCCTTCCTCCTGCACGCCTTGCATCTTTCTGAGGGTGTCGTGGCCTTTCTCCACCTGCCCAGGAGCGGGGAAGAGAGGGGGCAAGCACAGGCTGGGTTGGGGCTCCATTTTGTGAGATAATGAATCATTATTGTTGAAGCGAATTTGAGTTGGGGGTTTCTGTTTTGTGGCCCAAGGCGTCCTGGCTGACCTCCAGGCCTGGACTCAGAGTAAGGCAGGTAAGAGCGGACCCTGTGGCCAAGTAGGAGAGGAGAGAAATTGTTGTTAAGGACGGCTGCCCACACAGCTGCTGCCCAGATTTTGGTGTGCCTCCTTCTCTGTCTCTTGAAGTACAAATATGGTGACATCACTTTTTGGCTTTCTTCTTGATCCCTCTAACAGCTTGTCCATGTTGAATTATCCCCTCCTCTGATCCAGGATCGGAACACCTGGGATTTATTTAATCCAAAGGCAACCAGTCCGGGGTCAATGTTGACCCTGGACATGAGGTGGTCAGTGCGGGACTGTTGCCACTTGCTGCCACGTGGTGTTGCTATTGGAGACTGGCCCTACTTGTCCACCCTTGTGACATCCTTGCTGTCCACTCCCCGTGCAGGCCACGGTGGGGCCCCGTGCTTGGTTCCAAGGCCATATGCAAGGTGACCTTTAATTACACCTCCTTGGTCAGCTATTGTCCCTAACGCATAATCACTCTACCAGCCTGGTTTGGTCTTGAGATCTTCTTGTCTCTGCCAAGGTCCCAGCTCCAGGGGACACAGGCACACTCTACTTCGGAGTTGCGCTCTAGGGGTCCTGTTGTTACAGCTCATGGTGCTTTATAAGAACTAACTCTCCCAGGTTGGCCCAGTGCCTTGTGCACCACCAGCCCAGCCCCCTCCCTCTTGTGCACTCCATACTGGGGCCCTCGATATGTTTCATACCTGCCATACTAGGAAAGCATCTTCACGGACACCAGCTCTTTTTTTTTAAGATATTTATTTATTTATTTACTTTTTAAATTTATTTATTAGAGAGACAGCATGCACAAGCAGGGGGAGTGGCAGGCTCCCAGCTGAGCAAAGAGCCCGATGTGGGGCTCCATCCCAGGACCCTGGGATCATGACTGAGCCCAAGGCAGATGCGTAACTGACTGAGCCACCCAGGCGCCCTTGACACCAACTCTTTTACGTCCCCAGACCCAATTCCAATGCGGGGGTCCCTCCGCAACACCAAGCCATTCTCAGACACCAGTAGGGTGTCCCAGAATTCAGCTCCGTTTTGGCGCTGTCCACCCGGAGGTAGCATCAAAGTCCGTGGGCTAAGGGCTCGGTCCTACATGACTGCCCCTACCCCTCACTTCAGGTCCCAGGAGCGAGCCTCAGGCTGTTACCTGTGCTCCTAACCAACCAGTACAGACTGGAGGTTCCAATGATCTTATGCTAGATTAATTCACTAGAACGGCATGTGGAACTCAGGGAAACACTTAGGCTTACCCGTCTATTAAAGGATATGATAAAGGATATGAATCAATAGCCAGATGAAGGAACACATAGGATGAGGTCCTGAACACAGGAGATCGTGGGGCTCTGGGCCTGGCTTGGTGGCACCTGGAAGCCTTCCAGTTCCCCAAGCAAGAAAGCTCTCCAAAGAAAAAGGGCCAAAAGCCATCCTCCTGTTTTTTTTTTTTAAGATTTTATTTATTTATATGATAGGGAGAGAGAGACAGCGAGAGAGGGAACACAAGCAGGGGGAGTGGGAGAGGGAGAAGCAGGCTTCCCGTGGAGCAGGGAGCCCGATGCGGGGCTCGATCCCAGGACCCTGGGATCATGACCTGAGCCGAAGGTTAAGCCATGATCATGGCTTAACGACTGAGCCACCCAGGCGCCCCTGTCCTCTTGGGTTTTGATGGAGGCTTCATGATTGGCTAAGGCATTGGCTATTGGCTGATTCAACCTCCAGCCCCTCTCCCCCCTCCCCTCCCCGGAGGTGGGGGGCACTGATCATTCCAACCCTCGAATCACATGGTTGGTCCTCCTTCAACCAGCCCCACCCTTGGGTGGGGTCCAACAGTCGCCTTCATTAATAACAAATCACCAATTTCCCTTTTCTGGCTCTGAAGCGTTTTCAGGAACTGTGCGCGAAGATCAAATGTAGCTGAGAAATATGTATTTGGTCATCTGAGTGATTGCCCATGAATCATTCTGTCTTGGCATCTCTTAGTTTACCCCCATATTTCCTGCACTTGGAGCTCTGGGTACAGGCATCGGAGTTCTCAGCCCTCCTGCCCCGGAGGCTCTTGTGTTCCTTGCACATTGGTTCACTGTGTACCCAGAGCCTTGCATTCAAGGAGGAGAAGCAAACTGAAGCACACACTGTCTTAGCACTGCTGGGAGCAGAGTGGGGGTCAGGGGAGTACCCAGGGGGTTGGGGAGTCTGCACAAAGATGCATATTGAGCTGGCCACTGTGAAGGACAGCTAGTTAGTTGCCCTATTCTGCAGACTTTCTGAGCATTCTCTGGAATGTGTTTTGGAACTGTCCCACCCAACAAAGTGGGAAATACTCTACTAGCTCCTGACCCCATAGGTCAAGAGTGTCCCATGGGGTACTAACTAGCAAGCTGAGGGCGAGGACTTTCAGGTTAGCCGAGAGCCCTCTGGGGGGGGGGTGCCCAAGAGAGGTGGGATACCAACCCCCCAGCACAAGAGAATGCTTGGCCTCTCCACCTTGCACCTGCAAACCAAGCACGGAGTCTGGACAAAGCCCTGGACAAAGACGATGGGCTTCACTGGGGCCACAATCTGTGCTTGGAGAGGTAGCTGATAGGACCCTTCTGCAGTTTCACCTGTCCCTTCCTAAGACTCACATCCTTTACTTTAACCAATACCTTGTTGCCCTGTAAGGCAACTCAGACTTATCTTCTGTGTACAGTCCGAATCCTGATTTTTCAACTATTGCAGAAGTATTTCTCATGTTATGTCAAACTCTTGTGATTTCCTCCTCAGCGCCCGCCTAATGTTCCCCGTGTGGCACACAGTTTGGAAACGGTGGTGCTACTCCAAACCCCCCCACGTGGTGGGCATCCTTCTGCAGAAGTTGTCTTCTCTCCCATTTAATTGGTGGACAATGACTACCCTACTTCTTTTTTTAAAAAAAGATTTTATTTATTTGAGAGAGAGCAAGCGGGGGGAGGGGCAGAGGGAGAGAGAGAGAGAATCTCCAGCAGACTCCCCGCTGAGCACAGTGCCCGACAGGGGGCTTGATCTCACCACCCTGAGATCATGACCTGAGCCCAAACCAAGAGAGTTGGATGCTTAATTGACTGAGCCACCCAGGCGCCCCCTATCCTACTGCTGTTTGCTTAATATGAGGGTAGCGGGAGGAGTTGAGAAGCATGATCATCTCTTTTTGATGAAGCTCAATTTACCAGTTTCGCAAATGTTGCTTGTTTATGAGTTGTGGGGCTGCCTTCCCCCGCTGGAGGCGCAAGTCTTCCACGATCCTGGAGACGCTTGGATTTGACAGTTGCCCAGAGGGACCACAGAACACACCGAAAGTGATTACACTCATGGTCGTGGTTTATTACAGGGAAAGGACACAGATTAAAACCAGACAAGGGAGGAGGTATGTGGGGCAGAGTCCAGGAGCGTTCCAGGCACGAAGTCCCCAGATGTTCTCTCCCGGTGGAGTTGGGAACTTTTCCTGGCAGCCACGGGAATAACACACCAAAGTTTGCTGACCAGGGAAGCTCACCTGAGCCTTGGTGCCCAGTGCTTTTATAGGATGTGGGAAAGGCAGACCTGGTTGGTTGCTCATGGCTGACCTCAGTCGGTCGTCTCTCTGGAGGCTGAGCTGATCACGCATGGCCCAAAGGAGGCGCCCACCATAAATCACAGTGTCAGCTTATCTGCTGTGGCCCAGGGCCTCCAGATAAACAGACACTCTTATCAGGCAGGACATTCCAAGGGTTTGGAGGTCACCTCCCGGGAGGTGAGGGCAAAGGCCAGATCTCTCCTTGGGCAAGGTTAATTCCTAAATGCACAGCACCCGAGTACACGCGTGGCCACGAACATACACGTCTGCGCACAGACATCCAGGAATGCAAGTTCCATTAGTTTGGGGTTGTTCAAGGAGTCATTTTCCAGAAAGTTCCTCTGGTCTCCCTTCCTCCTTTGTTAAGTAACAAATAGACACCTCAAGGCTTTCCCTTGTCACCCCCTCCCTCCCACTGGTGGCCAGTGCCTGCCCTATGTTTTGGGAGCCCTCCCTGCCTGGTGCCTTAGTCTGTGTGGGCGGCTAGAACAAAGTACCACCCATGGGGTGGCCTATAAACAACTGAAATTTATTTTGCCCCGAGTTGGAAGCTGAGAGTCTGTAATTAGGTTCTGGCAAGAGCCCCCTCCTGGAGTCCGCGCAAGAGAGGCGGGGAGCAGAGAGGGGGAGAAAGCACGCTGGTGACTCTTACAAGGGCACTAATAGCATTCATGGAGGCTCCACCATGACCTCACCAGCCCCTCTTCATCTTCCAAGGCCCCCACCTCCTCATATCATCACCCTGAGGGGTCGAGTTTCAACAGGATTTGGGTGGGGCGCAAACATTCAGCCCATAACCACCGGGGAGCCTCCGTGGTCTGCGCTCTCCGTGGAGGTTACCAGGGTCAAGTTGTCCTCACGGATGTGGCTGGAGACTCCAGCCTGGGCCATAGACCAGGACATCATGGCAAACCCGGTGTGGGTAAGGTCCCCCCCTGCTTGCACTCAGATCTGCCGCTTTGGGGATGAAAGATTTATTAGCTCATTACCCAGTGCTGGCGACTTCCTGGGTCGCTTATGCTCCACAGCTGTGAAAGGGCTGTGATCATCAAACATTAAACTATCCAATTAAAATTAACGCCAGGAAATGCCATTGCAAATTGTTTGGGGAGCTTTCTTTTAGTGCCTTGTTGGATCCACTCTTTGGATGTCTTTTTTGCCTGCTTTTACCGTAACAGGGAAATTAAAAGCACATGGCAGCTCCCAGGCCTGTTTTGAGTTTTCAGAGCCCGGCTCCCCAGCTGGAGGTCTGAGGGGCCGGTTATCTCTTGGTCGTGGGCACTCTGAGGCTCTGGCGGCAGTGGGAGGCCAGGCTGCCGGGAAGGCGGGTCCGCCGGGCCCCAGCCGAGCACCAGGCATCCTGTGCGGGGCCCAGCAAGACTCGTGCTCTCGCGCCGGCTCCGCCCGGCTGGTCCCTCCCTGGACAGGGGAGGACCGCGTTCCTTTGGAACGTGTCAGGCCCAAGATAAACGAAAGCCGGAGCCACGGGGCTGCTGGAAGCTGCACAGCCCAGTTTGTTTTTATTCCGCAGACAGCACCTCTCCCTCCGGCTCAGACGGCGCAGCCGAGAGCAAACAGAGGGCCTCTCATCGGCAGGCTGAGAGCAGGGCTGGGAGGCCAGCAAGAGGCTTCAGGGAGAGTCTGGGGTTCCCTTACAGGTCCCCTGTGTGACGCTGTGCACAGATTTTCCCAAGCAAGGCGATCAAGCCATCAGGTGTTTCGTGTTGAGCAGGCCCTTCCGTGTGTGTCGTGTATCTGGGTGAGAAGGGGCCAGGGCCGCAGCTGTGTCCGAGAGAGGCGCCGGGCTCCCCGGGGGCGAGCCATGGATGGGGCGGGCAGCGCGCGTATGGGGCTCGAGGCAAACCAAGGAGGCCCCGGACCTAGGGGAGCAGGACCCGGCAGTTGGGAATGTGCGCTTCCCATGCTTTTCCCCTTCCTGTGGATTATGGGCGGGGTATTTAAACATGAGCGGGGGCTGGCTGGGGGCAGGCTATATAGAGGTGTGGGGTACACTCGCCCCCCAGGGGGAGGCTGCTAGCCCCTCCGGGCCATCATCAAAGCAGGAGCTCTTGGGTGGCAGCTCATGTGGAGGTAGCCATTTTAAGATAAGGCTTGCAGAAGGCAGAGGAACATTTCTCTGCAGGAGCAGAGGTGGGGCGGAGAGGAGCCATCACCAGGGCTTTGGCTGGAGCACCCACTTCAACGCAGGATCTAAAGGGAAGTGAAACATCTGGTGCAGGGGCAAATGAGGCTTCCTCCAGGGTGGGCTCCTGGCTTTCTCCTTCCTAGACTTACTGTCTGCTTGGTCCTCAGTGTCTCTGGTCTCTGCTCAGGTGCAGTTGCTATTCTGTAATTTCTCTTTTGGCAGGGACCCCGGAGACTCTACCCCATAAGACCACCAAGGGGACCAACCAGGAAGGCTCCAGCTCCATAAGGCTCAGTCAGCCTCATTCCTCCAGGGGATGATCTGCTGGTGCCCCAGCTCATTGGCTTCTCAGAGCCCTCACTGTGTCTGTCCCAATCACAGTCCAGCTTGTATTCTGAGCCATCACCTGTCCTGGTCCGGCCTGCCCTGCCCCATCACCTGTGACAGCTCCCTTTCTCAGATCTTCTGACAAGGACCTCAAGATGTCTTCTGGCTTCAAGCCTGCTGGCTTCTTGAGGATTCTCTGGCCCAGCCTCCTGTCCAGCAGAGGAACCAGCTGCAGGCTGCCTGTGGGAGTGTCCCCTGCTCCACTCAGAACCACTAGTGGCTTCCCAGGCACCCACTGGGGCAGCCCCGTATCCTAGTTACTACTGTTATGTAACCAACCACCCCAAACTTAGTGGCGTACAGCATCTACCTTTTTATGCTTCCAGATTCTGTGGGTCAGGAGTCTGCAAAGAAGTCCATGGGGATGACTCGTCTCTATTTTCAGATGTCTGAGAAGATTTAAAGGCTGTGATCCCTTGGGCAAGGTGCTTCACGTCTCTGTGCCTCAGTTTCCCCATCTATAAAGTGAGGGTGACATTAGTAGTCATGGGGTCACAGGGAAGGGTAAAGGAATTACTGAGTGTAAGGGTTTAGAATTGGGCCAGGCACGTGGTAGGTGCTGGGTAAGCCTCTGTTGTTCTCATGGTCTGTGAGAACCGGCTGAGTCATTTCTCAGAACAGTTCTTCCAGGCAGATACTGTTAGCATGCCTATTTTATGGATGAGGACACTGAGGCACAGGGGGCATTTTGCCGGTCAGTATCAGTGGGGTGGGGCACAGGACGCTGCCAGAGAAGGAGCCTCGAGGAGGCCTCAAGGGAGATAAGAGGAGAGACAGTGCTTCTTTTTTTTTTTTTTTTTAAAGATTTTATTCATTCACTTGAGAGAGAGAGAATGAGAGAGAGAGAGAGCACATGAGAGGGGGGAGGGTCAGAGGGAGAAGCAGGCTCCCCGCCGAGCAGGGAGCCCGATGCGGGACTCGATCCCGGGACTCCAGGATCATGACCTGAGCCGAAGGCAGTCGCCCAACCAACTGAGCCACCCAGGCGCCCGAGACAGTGCTTCTTGTTAAGGGAGCAACGTCTGAAAAGGCCCTGGGGTGAGCCAGAGCATGGGGTACAGAGGGCACAGAGGGCACCGTGTGCGGAGTGTGGCCGAACCTGGAAATCAAGAAGAGAGAAGTGATGACAATGAGCTGAGAAAGTTGGTAGAGGTTAGCGGGGCCCGCCCTCCACACATGAGCATTTTTTGGGTTCTTATTAGGTGCTCGACCCTGTATTTCATCTGAGAGGCTCTATCGGTTAGGGTGCATTTGGCTGGGACTCAGGAAACCAGAACGACAATGACTGAAGGCGGTAAAGGAAGTTTCCTCACATCACAATAAATCTGGAGCCATGCAGTATGGAGCTGATGCCGCAGCTCAGAAGCCAATGGGGCCTCCATTCTCTTCCTATCTTTTTGCTATGCCTTGTGGTTTTAGTCCATGAGGCTGTAGTCCTCATGGTTGCAATTTGGTTGCTGCATCTCCAGATATCACATCATGTCCCAGGCTCTCTCATGTGTGCACTCACCACCCCCGCCCACCCCCAAAGGCAAAGAATAAAAGGCAAAACCAAGAGGGAACTCAGGCTAGCTGAGTCTTATCTCCTTCAAGAAAGCTTTGCAGTAAGCCAGACCGTGTTGCGGAGCCAGCCTACTTGCAAGAGAATCAATCGAGGAAGGCGAATAGTTTTATCAGGACCCACTGCCATTTTGTCTACTGCCCTGTACAAAAATGATATTCTCTAAGTTCTGAAGGAGGGGAGAATGGATGTTGGGGAGTTCAGGGTGAGGGAGAGAGATGAACATGTGAGCAGATGATTCCAATAAACCTTGGTCAGTGGACGATAGAGATAAGCTGAGGTCACTGGGGGCCCATCAAGGGGTGTCCAGCCCAAGGAGGGCTTCTCAGAGACGGTGGTGTCTGGGTTAAATCTTAGGGAGAGTAGGAGGGAGCAGAGACTGAAGACTAGTCCTTGGAAGACCGGGTTAGCATTCCCAGGTCCTCGCTGCCCCCCAGTGACTTGCTTTGGCCAGTGGAACTTGCCAACACAGCAAAGGCCCTCCTGGCCTTGCCCTCTGGCCCTCCTGTGACCGACCAAGAGAAGGGCACATCCTGGGTAGCTTCTAAAAATGCCGTGGTCTTGGGGTATATGACCTCTGGGGCCCTTCTGGAGCTGTAAACCTGCCATGCTTTGAAAGCATTATACGCACCTATCCGTTACTGGGATTTCGTTGGGAGTCCGTGGAAATAGGGCAATTTACCTAATGTGTAGATCTCAGAGGCTAATTTTGATTGTATGAAGTTATTGCATCTTGTTATAGTTACGTCTTTAAACTCCATGAATTTTGTTCACCACCACATCTCTTGTTTCCAGAACCGAGCCTTGACACTTAGCAGGTTATCGGTAAGTATTTGGTGAATGAATGAATGAATGAACGAACGAACAAATGAATGAATCTTATAGTCTAGAGGAGGAGCTCACAGGTACACAGAAGACGAAAACCTTGTGGCAAGAGTGGGGGGTGGGGAATCACAGCACGGCAGGAGCCGGAAACTCTACCTTGCAACACACAGGAGAGAGATTTGGGAGATGCCAGTTTTGTTGGATGTGTACAACTTACGAATATTTTGGCATAGGCTTGGATTTCCAAGAGGATGTTTTCAAATTAGAATGTTTTTGAAATTTATGCATTTCAATTAAATTCACTCTATTATGTGAAATTGTTGTTGAAGGCACTATTTCTCTTTGTACATTAATTAGCAATAAAAATGCCGATGTGTTTTGCAGATTTAACAAAGCCTGGCAACGATGATTTTTGATTCACTGGGAAAAAAATTAATAAGCATGTGAGATGCTTTCTAGTAATCTCCACTACTTAATGAGCTCTGGAAACTCGCCGAAGAACTAGGCAAGCATTCAGGCCTGACTTCCTGGGTTATTTTAAAGTGATATAGTTTTGGGGCACCTGGGTGGCTCAGTCGTTAAGCGTCTGCCTTCGGCTCAGGTCACGATCCCAGGGTCCTGGGATCGAGCCCCGCATCAGGCTCCCTGCTCAGCGGGAAGCCTGCTTCTCCCTCTCCCACCCCCTGCTTGTGTTCCTTCTCTCACTGTCTCTCTCTCTCTGTCAAATAAATAAATAAAATCTTAAAAAAATAAATAAAGCGATATAGTTTTTACATGGTAGAGATTACACTGAATTGAGAAAAATAGCCAATGGGTAGTACCCCCAAATCTCTTGCTGCTAAAACTTTATGGGTGAAGCAGTGGAAAAAGCATCATCAGAGTTGGGGCTTAACTTGGATCCATCAGCCTCGTCTTTCTCCCCCTCTCCGTGGGTGGTAGGCTTCTTAAGGTCCGCTGAGGTTGCTGGACCATATGGAGCAGGTGTTCACTGTCATATCGGAACGGACACGTTAATGAATTGCTATGGGAACTAGAACCTCTAATCCTTTTTTTTTAAAAAACATTTTATTTATTTATTTGTCAGGGAGAGAGACAGCGAGAGAGGGAACACAAGCAGGGGGAGCGGGAGAGGGAGAAGCAGGCTCCCCGCTGAGCAAGGAGCCCGACGCGGGGCTCGATCCCAGGACCCTGAGATCATGACCTGAGCCGAAGGCAGACGCTTAACCTGACTGAGCCACCCAGGCGGCCCTAGAACCCCTAATCCTTAATAAAATTTATCAAAATCACAGAAGGTACACTTCACGTAGATTCATTGGAACATTTTGCCATATTTGAATGCTCTCCCTTAGGACCGTATCTGTGTCAGTTTCCCGACTGTAGATACATACTGTATACACACACACACCCACACGTATCATTTGGAAGTAAGTTCTATTATGACATTTCACACCTAAATTCTGTTTCTTCAGTACGTATCTCTTGAGAACAAAGACACTTTCTTGTATCAACCAATATTTTTGCTACACTAAAAATATTTATTTATTTTTTTCTTAAATTTATTTATTTGACAGAGAGTTAGAGAGCACAAGTAGGCAGAGCGGCAGGCAGAGGGAAAGGGAGAAGCAGGCTCTCCGCTGAGCAGGGAGCCCGATGCGGCGCTCGATCCCGGGACCCTGGGATCATGACCTGAGCCAAAGGCAGCCGCCCAACCGACTGAGCCACCCAGGCGCCCCGCTACACTAAAAATATTTTAACTATATGATATTCAGTCTAAGTTCATATTTCCTCAACTGTCCTAAGAATGTGTTTCATGGGTATTTTTTAAAAAACCAGCCTCCATTTCAGCCACACCTTTTATTTGGTTGTCGTGCCTCTAAGTCTTTTTAATCCAGAATGGTTTTTCCACTTTTTCTTTTTTCCACAGCATTAGTTTTTTGGAGAATGCAGACCAGTTGTCTTCTAGAATGCCCCACATTTTCAACTTGTCTTATTGTGTCCTTGTGGCTTTTGCATGTTCTTCTGTCCCACAATTTCCTCTGAGTTGGGAGGGAGGGCTAGAGGCTTCATTAGATTTCTTTGGTGAAATACTGTGTCGTCGGGTGAGTGGGGGTGGGGGGGCATTGTAGGTATCAGCAAGCCCACAGCATCAGGCTGAGCCGCTGCTGGGGATCTCATCACTTGGTTAAGGGAGCACCAGCGAGGGGTCTCCACATTAAAGTGACTTTTCTCTTTGTAGTTCATCTTCTGCGGGATGACGTGCCGTCACCTCAGGAATGTCTTGCTTCCCCAACTACTTTTCACCCGTGTTTCCAGCCTGAGTTCATTATTATATTGGATTTGCCAAATGGAGCTCTTTTTCCCCTTTCGCTGGAGCTGGGGACATTCCATAGAGAAGAGATCCCTCCTCCACAGTCCCACCCACTGGGGAAAGTTCTCTCACTTCTCTGAGCCTCGTTTTCCTTGGGGAGATTAATCTCAGCTCTCAGCAATATTGTGGGGCTCTGCGAGGTAAAGTACAGCTTATAAACTGCGAGGTTCTGTATTTGTTTCTGCAAACTGGGGAGGTGGTTACAGAGGCAAGCTGACCAGACCAGCTGCCGCCCAGCGAGGAGCTCTGCAAACACCCCACGTAACGAGCGTGGTTGGAGCGGATGAATGAGCACCCCAAATGCAAGAGGAGTAAGAGGAATATTCCAGTGGAATAGCAATAAATTAACATGGGGAGAATTGCATTCTCTCCAGACAACATTTTACCCTTTTTCAAATTAGAAAAGCAAATCTTGAACCCGACCTGTTTGGCCCTCATTCCTCTGGGCTCTGATGGTCCCTGTGACCATGCTAATTAAGACAACTGGACCCACCTCCTGCTCTTCAGCAATCACTGCCCCTGAAGTTTCTAAAATGTTCTAGTTGATTTTGCTCCCCAGGGGATATTTGGCAATGTCTGGAGATGGTTTTGGTTGTCAGCCCTGTGGGGGTGGGTGCTTCTGGCCTCCAGGGGCTACAGGCCAGGGGGGATGCAGGACATCCTACTGTGCCCAGGAACCCCGCCCCCCATAACAGAGAAATGGATGCCCCCAAAGCCGACGGTGTTCAGGTTGAGAAATCTTGGAACAGACAAGAGACATTCTCAGTTCGAGGGAAAGGATCCAAAGGGCGGTGAAGGAAAGATGGGGTGGGATGGAAATCCCACCTTTTCTTGGCAGAAAAGCACTGTGCAAAGAGGGAAGGTTTCCGCCAGCCAGGACACCCTGCAAGCTTCAGACCTCAGTTTCTCCTCTCGGCTCCTGGAAGAGGTGGAAGATGGGACTTGGTTGTCCTCCCCCAGCCCGGAAGCTGCCGGGGAATGATCAGCCCTGGCTCTTCATCACCACATCTCCAGGATTCTCCCCAGCTTCCTAAATGCCTGTCTTTCTCTTCCTGATGCAGGCTGATCATGGCACAGAAGGCCGCCTCCATCACCGCCCTGCCACCCCCCTCCCCCGCCCGAGTGACTCCGGTTGCATCTGAGCCTCTCAGCTTGTCCACCGTCTGGAGGCTGACCCCACACCCCTCAGCAGGGTGTTCCACCCAGTTGTCCGCTGCTGGCTCTTGTCTCCTGTGCCAGCATCTCTTAAGCTCTTCAATCCGCTTTGGCCATTTGTGGCTCTCTGGTTTTTGTTCTTTTGGGTTTTTTGGTTTGGTTTTGTTTTGCCTTGGGCTTTGTTTGCTCCTTTAAGTGGTTGGTGCTATCAATTGTAGGACAGTGATCACCATTAGCACCGTGGGGAGTCTTTTCCATAAAGACCTTGTTTTCCACATCCACAGAATTAGAACTTCGGGCAGGCTGTAACTATAATGTTCAATGATACTGAACTCTAGGTTTTTGCTGGTTTGTTTGTTTGTTTTGATCCCAGTTATCTTGAATAACTGGAACCTCATGAGAATGAGCGAAAGTTAAGCTTGCCATATTCTTCATGGGGTGGGCACTCTCCCATACCCCTTCTCTCTAAAAAGAAACCGACGTGATAAGCATGTTATGTTTCTTGTACCAAAACTGAGACAGGGACTTCACCTTTTTTCCAAACTAACCAGTGCTTTAGAAGGAATTATTTTAACATTATAAAAATAGTTGATCACCCACTGAAATTTTGGAGAAAAAATAAATGAAGAGCAAAATTACCAATAGTTCTTTTACCAAAAGAAGTCACTAGTAACACTTATTTTCCTCACATCCAGTCCTTTCTCTATGAAGAAGCATATTGCAACCATGCCATTGGACATAATTGCAATCATATGTTTATTTAAATCTGTATCGTGATGTTTTAAAACATTAGGTTACAGGGCGCCTGGGTGGCTCAGTTGGTTAAGCGACTGCCTTCGGCTCAGGTCATGATCCTGGAGTCCCGGGATCGAGTCCCATATCGGGCTCCTTGCTCAGCAGGGGGTCTGCTTCTCCCTCTGACCCTCCCCCCTCTCATGTGCTCTCTCTCTCTCAAATAAATAAAATAAAAAATCTTAAAAAAAAACAAACAAAAAAAACAAAAAAAAAACATTAGGTTACAGGAACTTTTCAAGGTTATTACCAACCCTTTATAAAATAACTGTGTAGTGTTCTGACTTTTACAATTTATTTTGTAAGGTATATACTGCCGGTGAGAGATTCTCCTGGTTTTATGTCTTTACTTCTCTTTCATTCCTAAGCAATATTTGTGCTACACTGAGGATTCTGGCTTGACAGTTCTTGCCTTTAAGAACTTTAAAAATGGGGCACCTGGGTGGCTCAGTCGTTAAGCATCTGCCTTCGGCTCAGATCATGATCCCAGGGTCCTGGGATCGAGCCCCGCATCGGGCTCCCTGCTCCGCGGGAAGCCTGCTTCTCCCTCTCCCACTCCCCCTGCTTGTCTTCCCTCTCTCGCTGTGTCTCTTTCTGTCAAATAAATAAATAAAATCTTAAAAAAAACAACTTTGAAATTAATTTTCAACTGTCCTCTGGGCTCCAAGGTTTCTGATAAGAAATCTGCTGCCACTCAAATTGCTGTTCCCCTATGCGTAATGCATCATTTCTCAGACTGATTTCATGAATTTTTCTTTATCTTTGGTTTTCAGCAGTTCAATGATGCTATATCTTAACATGGTTTTATTTAAGCTTATTTTGCCTGAGTTTTGCTGAGTTTCTTGAATCTGTAAATTTATATCTTTTACCAAATTTGAGAATTTAAAAACATTTTTTATTCTTTTTTTTAATATCACGCTCTTTCTGGGTCTCCAATGACATAAATACTTGACCTTGTGGTATTGTCCCAAAGGACTTGGAGACTGTTAATTTTTTTCCCAATCTTTTTACTCCCTATCATGGGATCATTGCTATTGATCTATCTTCAAATTAACTGACTCTTTCCTTTGCCATCTCCATTCTGTTGTGCTCCTCTAGTGATTAAAAAAAACTTTTTTTTTGGCTATCGTATTTTTCAGTTTTAAAATCTCCACTTGGTTCTTTCTTATTGGTTCTATATCTCTGCTGAGAACTTTTGACTTATTTGTTTCAACAGTGTTCTTTCCTACTTTGTGGAGCATGGTTGCCTTACTTATTTTAACTCTTTTGTCTGATCATGCCACCAACTGGGTCATCTTGGGGTTGGCTTGTCCTGATTATCTTTTCCCTTGAGAGTTGTTGGGATTTCCCTGGTTCTTTGTATGCTGAGTGATTTCAGATCATATCTTGGATAGTTTGAATCCTATGTCGTGAGACTCTGGGTGCTGTAAAAAGCCTCTGGTAAACGTTGTTTTTTGTTTGTTTGTTTTTTTGTTTTAGTGGGCAACCAACCCTACCCATCTTCTGTGGGCTGCGGTTTCAGCGTCAGCTTACCTTTCAAAGCCTTTGCGATGCTATTCAGATGTGTCCTGTGTATGCACCATGTGGGGTCCAGCCTGGCATCTGGACTGTGCTTGTACTGCAGTTAAGTTCTTGACGATGTGTCTCTGCTGCTTGTGTCAAATCCATACACACGTGTGGTTCAGAGATGAGCCTGGGGCTTCATACACAGAGCCAAGGGATCTCTTTCTCCAGCTTCCTCCATACGTTCCAGCTCCCAGGGTCCCCTCTCTTGGTGCCCTGGCTGGAAAGCGGAGGTTTTTAGCTTCCTTATATTCTCACACACACCCCGTGTCTGGGTCTGCCTTGGGGACAAAGCAGCTCGAAAAAAAAAAAAGAGAAAGGAAAAGTCCCAGGCATTCTTCCTGCCCCACTTCGAACACTAGGGACCCCTCTTCCAGGTTCCTCTAGTCAGAGAAAATAGTTTTCTCAGAATTTTCAGCGCTTGCATGACTGCCATGCCCACGGATGCTAAAGGGTGGCGGCTTCCTGACTGGGACTCGCTCAGGGCGGGGCTGGAGAGGAAAAGGAGAAGACTGTAAAACAAATTTGGGATTCTCCCCACATTCTGTATTGCAGGGGCTGCACTGCTGGTTCTCCAGTCAGATAGAGAGGAATTCTCTTGGAATTTACTTTGTCTACATCTGCTGCATGGTTTCGGGATTTGACTGCCTTCATGTCAGCCCGAAAGTATGGGAGGGGACCCCAAGATGCTCACTACCGTATTTGTATTTTTTCAAGTTCTGATTCTCTCTCCACTCTGCTTTTTCTTATTTATTTATTTAATTTTTTTTTTTTAAAGATTTTATTTATTTATTTATTTGAGAGAGAAACAGCACGAGAGGGGAGAGGGTCAGAGGGAGAAGCAGGCTCCCCGCTGAGCCAGGAGCCCGATGTGGGACTCGATCCCAGGACTCCGGGACCATGACCTGAGCCGAAGGCAGTCGTTTAACCAACTGAGCCACCCAGGCGCCCTTTCTTATTTATTTTTTAGAGTACTCTGATAGTTGTTCCATATCATCTACCAAGGTTTTTAGTTGTAATCAGTGGGAGGGATGGAGTGGGGTGCACCTCCCAGCCAGAATCAAAGCCTGTAAGATTATTTTTCATGGCTGCATAGTATTTCATTGAACACATGTGTCGTGTTCCTTGAAATTTTCTCCTGTTGGATTTTAGGTCATTTTCATTTGTTTCCATTATTATGAATAAGCCACAGAGAATAACGTTTTTCTGTGTTAAGAATTATTATCTTACAACAGATATTCAGGAGTAGAATTACTGAGCCCAATAAGGTAAAAATTTTTAGACCTTGGGTTTCCTTCTGCCTGGAATGCTCTGCCCTATTTCTTCCTGCAAATGGGTCCTTCTTATCATTCTTCTCTCAATTTAAGTCACCTCCTCAGGAGGCCCCTGACTCCTCCATCACCTGCCATATACTCTTGATCACGACATACTGTTTTAATTTCTTCCTGGCTCATTTCTCTGTATAAAGTTGTCACATTCATCATTTCCCTGGTGAGTGTCCCTACTATAATGTCATCCTCCAATACAGGGACCTGTCTTTCTCACTCCCTGCTACTCCCTGGCACCCAGCACAGTGCCTGACACATAGTAGGTACTCAATAAATGTTTATCAAACAGATGATGTAGCATAGTGTTTAAGAATGTGTTCTTAGGGTGCCTGGGTGGCTCAGTTGGTTGAGCGACTGCCTTCGGCTTGGGTCATGATCCTGGAGTCCCAGGATCGAGTCCCGCATCGGGCTCCCTGCTCAGCGGGGAGTCTGCTTCTCCCTCTGACCCTCTTCACCCTCATGTGCTCTCTCTCGCATTCTCTCTCTCTCAAATAAATAAATAAAATCTTTAAAAAAAAAAAAAAGAATATGTGTTCTTAGACTGCCTGGGTTTGAATCCTCACTCAGAGCTCCCAAATTGTTGAGACTAAGGGTGATAACATACGAGAAGGTCTGTGCCCGGGGTCCGGCAAGCGTTCAGGGAACATCTGTGCTTACTGGTGCTCTCCTCAAATTGTTCCTCTGTAAAATGGGGCTACAAATCCTTCTCCCCTCTTCAATGTACAAAAAGGGAATGTTAGTGGGAGCACATTTGGTTGTTAGGTAAGAAGGGGCCATTAAAATCTGAGGCATTCTGGCTGTTAGCGTACAAAATAGTAAAAAAGTGTCAAATGGATTGTGAGCCCATTACATCCGTCTGCTTAGAGCGGCAGTTGAAATGAAGGTTCTGTCCGCGGGCTCTCTCCAACTCCCCAGTGTCTTTGCAATGTTTCATTCTGAAGGAAAGCGTTGAAAAAAGTCCACGCTGGGTGTAAGAAATGACTGTGTAATTTAATTATTTTAATGACATTAAAGATGTTAGTCACTGTAACTTTCCTTCCTGTGGCTGGGTACCTCAAAGTGGATCCTTAATTAGAAATGGAATGAAGGATCTTTCCTATGGGCTTCTCTAGAGAGACGTTCCGGGGAGACTCAGGACATTCAGAATATTTTGGCATCTGGTGATTGTATAGATCTATTTTCATCTCCCACTCCCTGCCTCCCTGCCTCAAGCTCTTTCTGCACGTCTGTGCCTCCACCCAACCTCATTCAATTTCAAGAAAGCCAGGCTCTCAGCCTCTCCACCCCACCCTCCCTCTCCTCCCTCCTTCCTGGCTTCTATTTTTGCATCTGTCCTTCTTCCCACCCTCTTCCTCCCGTTCTCCCTCCCTGCCCCAGGGCAGGTGGGAGGCAACTTGAGCCAGAACTCGAAGGGGCCCTTGAGATAATGCAGGCAGATCAAACCGGTGAACATTACTTTGATGCATTTTGTATGCCCGGCATTGAGCTGAGGGTAGTTGAGATCCAAGGTCCTGCCCTTGAGGAGCTTCTGAGTTAATGAGATTAGACCCGTGCACGCACGTGCGCATGCAAACACACGCACAAGCACATGCACACGCGCGTGCGCACATGCACTCACGCACACACACACACACACAGAGGAAAGTTTAACAGAGAGAGCATAAGGCAATCTGAGAAAAATGGCCAGCTGCAGTGGATAGAAACTCCCGTGGGACTGTGGGAAGGAGCAGTCCCTGTCATACCTAGTTGGTGTATGGGGTGTTGGGGGGATGTTGAACTTTGTAGCTTGGTGGCTTGGCTGTCTAAGGTCACAGACCTCGACTGAGAAGCCCAGAATAATTCAGAGCCTTGTGCAGTTTATGGCTTGTCAGTGCAGAGTGGCTTCTGTACCCCAGGACCCCGCCCTCACCCCATGGGTCCTTCCTCTTCTCCCTTTACCCAGACACCCCTGTCACACAAATCATGGCATTTTGCCCCAACCCCTGGGATGCAATTCCAGCTCAATAGTGGCCAACACATTGCTCCCAGGGCTGGAAATGAGTGGTGGCAGAGATGGTCTCCCTCCTGCAGGAATTTGAATTTGCACCCACCTTCAAGCCTGAGAGTGGAACAAGTCTTATGACAAGTGTCTTGAAATCCATAACCTTCTAGAGCTGGAGGTTGGCTCCCCAGAGGGCATGGAGAGGGGCTCTGGTCTGGGCCCTAGAGAGGACTCTGGTTGCAGTAGCAGAAACCTGCTCAACCCCAGAAGGGGGCTTTGTTGGAAGATTCCAGAAGTCGTCAGGGGAACTCCAGGGCTGGGGCTGCACGCCGGCTTCCAGAGCAACCGGAACTAGAACTGGAATATCTAGAGGACACTTTCTCAGTCTCCTGTAGTCTGCTTAGCTTTCAAAGTAATACGGACCAAATGTTGACTCTGGACAGATTCTGAATTACAGTGACAGTAAGTCAAGACACAGTCCCTGTCCTCAGGGAGCTACAGACCAGCAAGGAAAGTTGATGTTACACAAGGCAACAAGCTAATAAAAAATGACCAGCGTGCTGAGTGCCAGGAAGGAAGCAAGCAGCTGGCCAAGATGGAGAACAGTAGGTGGGGCTTATTGTGGAGGGGTGGGGGAGGAGGTCTCTCTGGGGGATAAAGTGCAAAGGTATGAGGAAGAAACAGGTGCACAAAGGTCAGGGCAAAGAACATTCAGGCAGAGAATCAGTGAGCGCAAAGGCCTGGAGGCAAGAAAGACCCCACATTTTGGAGAAAATACAAGAAGCTGGTTGGAGGGAGGGATGGGGAAGGAGCCAGGGAGGCTGTTGGCGGGAACAGGTCCAGTCTCAAATGCCTGAGAAAGGAGTTAGCCCTTGATTCTTAATGTGATGCGGGTCCTTGAAAGGGTTTAAAGCAGGGGGATGACTCGATCCAATTCTTGTAAACTGATTCCATGCAGAGCAAACTGGGGGGATCAAGAGTGGACATCTGGACTGGTGAGGAGGCCATTGAGCAAACTCAGGCTGGAGACAGTGGTGGCCAGGAGTGGGGGAGTTTAGAGAATAAGAGGAGGAAGGGGACTCATGGTTCATTTTGGAAGTTGAATGGACAGCCATGGCGTGCTGATGGCGGCTGTTGCTGGGGGTGTGGAAATCAAGCTGAGTACCAGGTTTAAGTCACCATCTGGGAATAGGATGGTGTCATTTACTGAGAGGATAAAACAAGTTTGGGGGAGCCAATCAAGAATTCACTTTGGATGTCCATCTGGGATGTTGACGCAATGTCTAAGTGGAGACGTCCAGGAGGCTGTGGACATACCGACCTGGAGTTTGGGGAGCCGCTGGGGCCTGGGGACTACCTGGGATCCATCTACATGTGTGGTGTTTAAACCCACAGGAAAGAAGGAGAGCTCCCGGAGAGAGGAGCAGGAGAACTAGAAGAACAAGGGTTCACCTTCCCCAAGAGCCCAGCCACGTGTCCCAGGGGAGGCCCTGGCCCACGACTCTGACGTTAGAGTAAGACCCTAGTGCGATGCAGCTGAGAGAGGAGGGACTGTCTGAGGTCTTGGCAAAGGATGAGGAGTCAGAGCCCGCCTGGTCAGGGGTGCGGGAGGACAGCCATGGAAGTCAGGCATTCAGGATCCAAGATGGGGGAGTATTTGGGAAGCAAGCCACAGTCCACAGTGTCCAACGTTGCTGAGAGATCGAGGAAGAAGAGGACAAGTCATGCTTGGCCTCAGGGAGTCCACGGCCGACCTTGGCAAGAGCTGCGTTGACCTTCAGTTTGACCATACTCACTTTCCCGGCTTTTCAGTCCACAAAGTGGCTTAGAATCCCTCTGAGCTTACACGCTCCATCCACAGGATGAGCCACCAGCCAACACAACTGCCCCTCCCTTGGGTGGAACCCAGGTCCCCAAGGGAGGGAGTTTGCGGTGGTCACCCTGGGGCCAGCAGGTGCAGCCGGGGCCGAGGGCAGCTCCCAGCCTCCGGGGTGCAGGAAGCTGCTGCTTTCTGGGTTGGACCAATGACTGGAAGGAGGCCCACTGCATGCAGTTAGACCACTGGTCCCCAGCATCTTCCAGAGCAGAGCATCAGAGCCTTGTCTCCATGGCCCTGGAGCTGCTGGTCACCATGGAAACAGAGGCTTTGTTCACCACTTCCCCTTCTCTCTCCCTCCTCCTCCCCCAGTTTTCCCCTTCTTTCCTGTCCTTACAGACACTCGCGTCTCCCCTCTCCTTTGCCTTCCTCGATTTTTATTCCTCATTTTCTAATTCACTTGCCCTGCTTTTCTCACTTATTATTCTATTATGTGTAGCTTTGTTAGCCGCCTTTAATTCCTTCTGTGGGCTCAAGGTGGTGAATACCTAGCTGTGTTCATTTGGACGTGTGTGCATCCCCATCTACACGCATGAGCACGTTCGTGATGCGAGAATCCTGGTGCTCTTTGACCACGCCAGTGCTAGCCCAACAATTATTAAAAAGAGAATAAAGAGCGGGGAAGGTGCATTCTAGCCTTGCCATTCACCTGATGCTACTTGGAGTACAGGATTTTCTTTTAGATTCTCCTGAGATCCGCACTTAGATACGACAGCTTCTTTGGCATATCCGTGAGCAAGTTAAAACAGCCAGGGTTTGATTGCTCCTATCTGAACAAGCATAGCTATCAGTCATGCTCAGCTACAAACACCCACAGCGCATCCTTTATTTTATGTACACACACAACCAATCCAGGTTCTTCCAAGAATGCAGCTTCCAAAGTCTATCCATATTAATCAAATCAAGGCTGAGAGCCCAACAGCCAGGGGAGAATTGTGCAGATCGAGAGCTCCCACCTCCCCAGAGCAGAGCCTGGAGGCTTCTCCGTCAGTAGCCTCCCCCAGCATAGCAGGAGTTCCGGACGGGGGAGCTCCCCCAGCTGGCTAGCCCCGTCGGCTGTGGGGCGCCCTACCCAGGGAGGTGAGGGACCAGCTCTGGTACTTCCTTCAAGACCTGCAGAGCCAGTTGGCAAATGAAACAGCAACAAAACAATTGAACCTGTGAGCTGGCTTCAGAGAGACAAAAATAACTCGATGGTCAACTGGATTGGGAATGTTTGTGTCTTTTTTTTTTTTTTTTTTTTAATGGTAAGTCATGAGAGTCAAATGGCAAGAGCGGATTGTTTACAAGGGTCCAGCACAAAATGAGTTCATTGCCCTTCACCCCTGGGCTGGATGGGGGGTAGGTGTGTTTGAGGTCATGCTCCTGAGCCCGGGAAGGTCTCCCTCAAGGGGTGAGCCCCAAGGCAAGTGCCCCAGAGGTTGCTAAAAATGAAAACAAACTACCCGTGGCCATCAGCCTCCTCTCTCTTTCCCCCTTGGGGACGGTCTCCGGAGGGCCAGTCTGCAGATGGGGGCTGTGGCCTGGGCTTTGGAGCAGGGTCCCAGAGTCCAGCCTTAGCTGCCCCTCACATGATCTGGGGAGATGGGCTTGTTTCCTCAACCGTGCGGTGGACATGAGAAGCCCCCCCGGCCCCCCTGGCAGGGCTGCTGTGGGCACAGGTGTGGATGCGGGCCCAGGAGCTGGCTCACAGAGGGTGGGCAACAATGGTGCCCAGGGGCGCCCTGGAATGCCTTGGCCTTCACAGTGACCTAGCAGGTGCCTCATGTGACTGACCACCTCTCTGTTTCAGCGGCGCTGACCCTCCCGGTTCCTAAAGGCTCTACGCTTCTCTTTTCTGGGTTCTTGGAACTTCCCCTGCCCTGGGCCTCACTGCCAGGGTAGCTGGTACTCAGCTGCAGTCCTCAGCTCTGTCACTGTCCCCTCCCCTCGGAGAAGTACCTGGTTGCTCAAAGACCAGGAGCGGAGCCCCACCAGGGAGAGGGGCTGCTGTGCCCCCGAGGGTCCCAGCTCTGCCCTATGTCGCAGTTTGCTGCTCACTTGTCCCCTGGCCCGTGAGGCTTTGAGGCCAGGGGTCCCTACACTTAGCACGGGGCCTGGAACTTAATAGACACTCAATAAATGTTTGCAAATGACTTAGTGATATATCAAGAGAAACATAATTCAGGTGCATTCTGGGCTGAATTGTGTCCCCACAAAAAAGACATATTGAAGCCCTAACCTCCAGTATCTATGAACGTGGCCTTATTTGGAAATAGGGTCTTCGTAGATTTAATCACGTTAAGATGAGGTCATTAGGGCCGGCCTTAGCTCAGGGCTGCTTCTGTTCTTATAGGAAGCACGAGATCCGGACAGAGACCCGGACACACAGGGAGAATGCCAGTGACAGCAGAAAGGGACAGCCAGAGGGAAGGTGGCGGCAGACACTGGAGCGATGGGGCCACACGTGGGGCCGCAGAAGCTGGTAGAGGCCAAAGGGATCCCCTGCTCAAGCCTCTGGAGGGAGCAGCTCTGCTGACACCTTGAGTTTGGACTTCTGGCCCCCGGGATGCCGAGAGGACAGTTTCGGGTTCTTTGAAACCACCGGCTGGTGGTACTTCGCTACAGCAGCAACCGCGGTGAGTCAGAGATGAGGGGTGGTTGGCCAAGGGGCTGTTGCCACCTCTGTCTTCTACCCATTACAGTCTGGCTTCAGGCTTGATTCATGCTGAGATGGCATCGGAAGGCCTCTACCGGGGGAGGGCACATGGTCTTGGTCACTCCCTTGAAGAAGGACCCACACCCAAGGCCACGGAGGCATAGAGGGGGCAGGAGTAAAGGAGCCCAGCCAGGTGTCCCAGGGGAGGCCCTGGCCCAGGACTCTGACCTTAGAGCAAGACCCTAGTGCGATGCAGCTGAGGAGAGAGCTGCATCAGGAATGAGGCAGGCGTGCAGGGCCCAGGGGCGCAGGTTGGCCCATACGGTGGGGCTGGGCTCAGGGGGTGCGTGGCTATCAGAGGCTCGCCCCGGCGTGCCAGGCCTGGCTGCAGAGTGGGCCCACGGTGGTCCTGCCTACTGACCTCTGCACGGCTATCCTGCGTGGGACCGCCCCTGGACATTGAGGAAGCTCCGAATCCTCCCCTCCATTGTTCAAGAACATGACAGGAAAGAAGCATGGATGTAGTTATCCACTCATGCCTCGCCTTCTTGGCTTATTTTAAATGAAATCAGAATGACTTGTTGAAAGCTGTTCCTGAGGGAGCTTTTACTGGCTTTCCATTTGAGTCATGCTTTAGACTTTGAGCAGTGACTACCAACCTCTGCACGTGGGGATGTGTCAACAGAGATGCAGCGATATGCAATGGAAAGAGAAATATTCCGGGGTCATCGACTAGCCCACCAAGTAAACATCACTGGATACAAGCAGCCCTGGACAAAGGCATTTAGAACTAAATGATGGGCAGGGGAAGGTTAACAAATGGCAGGCACACAGGCTCTGATTTGTGACATGTGACTGTGCAGAACATAAATTATACAGCTGCTTTCTGGGCAGGGCACCTGTTAATTACTTTATTCAACCCAGATTCGTACCTTGGCAAAAGAGGTTCTTAGAAAAGAGTTAAGCCTGGTGTGGACTGCAGTCTGAATTTACAGAGTCAGAATTTGGGAGGTGGAGGGACCTTGCCAGGGGCAAGTCATACCCGCAGGCCCAAAAGACCTGTCACAGGTGGGACGTGGGTCAGTGGGACATTCCCTGGAAGCCTTTCCTGGACGTGGAATCTCAAAATAGTTGAAATGCAAGTGTCTTGTGATGTAGGCAATGCATGGATCCTGCTCTCTGGTGAGGGCTTCTTTTTTAAAAAAATATTTATTTATTTATTTATTTATTTATTTATTTATTTATTTATTTATTTATGGGGGGGCAGAGGGAGAGAGAGAAGCAGACTCCCTGCTGAGCAGGGAGCCCGATGCGGGGCTCGATCCGAGGACCCTGGGATCATGACCTGAGCCGAAGGCAGACGCTTAACGACTGAGCCACCCAGGCGCCCTAAATCCTTTTTTTTTAAACAAAATTAAGGTTGTATACTCTGTACACTGTAACGAGGGAGATGAGTCATTTATACGTTTGTCCAAGCCCCTTAGAATGTACGGTACCAGGGGTGAACCCGAAGGTGAACTACAGACTGCGGGTGAGAAGGACGCGTCGGCGTTGGCGGAGATTCATCGACTGCAAGGAACGTTAGGCTCTGCTGGGGTTGTTGATAGTGGGGAAGGCTGTGTGCGTGTGGAGGGGCGGGGGGTATATGGGATTCTCTGTACCTTCCTCTAAATCCTACCGTGAGCCTGAAACTGCTCTTAAAGAACCAGTCTTTCATTGAAAGGAAGTTAAGGCATAATGTAAGGCTGGTGAAATTTACACATAGTAAAATAAGTGTGCAGTGTGCTGAGTTTCAGCGAATGTATAACCAGCACCCAAATCAGGATATGGAACACTTCCATCACGGCGGGAAGTTCCTGGGCACCTCGCTGCAGTCAGTAATTTCACAGCTGTTTAAACTGTCAACTTTGAGCATGTGGAGAGATTCGGCCAACTCCAGATGCTCTGGAAGACTCTCCTTGGTCGCCTGACCCCTGTGGGGCTGTCCCTAGCACCTTAGGAAGACGGGCCAGGTGGCCCTTGAGACTTCCTCGGAGAGGGCTTCCCCACCCAACGTTTCCTCAAAGAGGACTCCCCTTCTCTCTGCTCACAGCTCCCTGCCCCCCTCAACCCCCTGCTTCCCTATTCCCTGTCTCCCTGCCTCCCTCCTCCATTCCTTGCCCCTCCTTGCCTTCCTCTCTCATTTCCTCTCTTTCTTCTTTGTTTCCTTTTACAGTATCCAAAGCTGTATGTTTTGTTGATGCTTTGGTTTATTTCCTAACACCTCCCTCTCTCTGGAATATAAGCTCCCCAGGGGCCGCAGTGAGGTCTCTCGTGCACATCCACGCATCCCAGGCCCTCGGGGTCGAGTCCCTCTCTTGACACCCAGCAGACATTCACAGACTGTTTCAGAATGCACGAATGAACCTAGGGGAGGGGATCTGTGATTCTAGGATGGGAACAGTGGAAGAAACATTTAAAAATTACTCTCTGGGTAGGCCAATGCTGTCAGGGACTCTTAACTGGTTCCTAAGAGAAAAAGTACACCGGGACTGCTCTGTGTCCCCTGCCGTGATCCTCTGCAGAGTGGCAGCAGGGAACCTGGGGTAGTGACACTGTCCTCTCCCTGCTGCATGGGGGTGGTGAGGTGCCCTGCTCAGCTCACCCCAGCAACGCTGCCTGCTCTGCACATTGTACGTTCCAAGTAGATGCATTTTCACGGTAACATCGTATAAAGCACAGACATTTGAGAAAAAAGATCTGGCTTGAAGAATAGTCTCTCCTAATTACAGAAAGCTGTGTGGTTTGAAAGGGAAAGAGTTTTCCATTAGGAGGCCTCTAAAAATAGTCACTGTGATTTGAACCACCTTCTTCAGTTTCAGCCCGAATGTTAATTACATTAGCAAATCATTTTGGCAGCTGGAACAGGTATCCCCACCATCCACGGCAGCCTCTCGTAAACACTCCATGCTGATGGGAGCCCTCTGGAAACGTAGCTCTTTAGAACACACACACATGCACACTCAGCCCCTTCTGACGCTTCTCACAGGTGTCTCTCAGCATGAAGTTCATTGTGCTGAACTCTTAGGGGCAGAAACTCATAAATCCTCGAGGTGAGCTCCAGATGTGTAGCAGACATCCATCAAGCAGCTGGTGGGTGGTTGGAAATTTCCGGGGTAGAAGAAGACGGGGGCTGGTCATGGGGGAAGGAAGCAGTGCAGGCATCCTCCCTAAGCTTTCCCCCGGCACTGTGTAGGGCTTGCTTTCCATCATTCCGGCCCATGGTGGCTCGCGACCCTGCTTCCCTCTCCCCTTCTAGAAAATGCATGGCAACAACATGAATCCCGAGGAAACATGAGAGGTTTCCTGCACAGATTACTTATCTTTGGAAGGTCCCCAGGTCTTATGGAGCCAAGTTTGGGAAAATTCAGCACCCATGCAGAAAAATGTACTATTTATTATTATTATTTTGGTTTGGCATTCCATGGCAGGGAATTTGCAGTGTGAGTTTTATGAAGCGTTATGGCTTCTGGATTTAATTTAAACTTTATTCGGATATTGTACACACATGGCCGGAGGCTCAGAGACAGCTGAGTAGGGCTGACATGATTGATAGCAGGGATATTTGGGGAGAGGCAGTCCAGCAGACCCCTCAAGATCTCATGGCTGTCTGAAGATGGGCCACATCTACTGGAGTGGGGAGGCTCCCATGGGCAGGAGGAGAAGCCAGCCTTGGCTTAGCATCAGCCTGACCTTTGTGAAGGGTTTCCCATTTGTGAAGCATCTTTGATTCCATCTCTTTTCTGAGCTTGGTCAGCATTCGTATCCCATTTTATAGATGAGGAGGCTGAGGCTCGATAAGGTGAAATGATGAGGTTAGCCCGTGGTCTGCCCGTGCCTCCCTTTCTCACACGTTTCTAAGGAGACTTCTGGAATGAAGTTCAGAGACAAGGGAATCCGGAATGGGAGCAGGTGGAGGAGCGCAGGGGAGGCTTCCTACAGCGGGGTGTGGGCGAGCAGGAGTGTGAGGGAGCCATGGGGACGCTGTGACTTCGTTTCCTACCCGGCCATCACTGGGGGGGAGGGGGGCGGAGAGCGTGGGGAGGTGAGGCTTGGCCTGTGCATGCAGACCAGGGGTCTGGACATCATCTTCCAGATAGCAGGGAAGCACCAAAGGGTTTAACTTGTGCACTGACAGAGGCGGAGAAGGCAGACTTTCAGGGCAAGGAGCCTCAGAGCAGGACGCAGGATGGAGTGGGGTGGGTTTGCGGGGGGGCAGGCAGGGAGGCAGTGAAATGAGAGAAGTCACTGGCGGGAGGGTCTATGACTCTGCTGACTGGGTGACCTGACATGGGGTACACAGAACCAGAGAAGGGGGTGGCTGGGTGGGAAGAAGGAGGAGCCAGGAATGTGATGGGCAAGGCAAGCGTGAAGCGGATTGGGCCCGGGGGGCCACAAGGAGGTCTGGTGCCCCATGTGGTGAGTCGAGCCACTTCTGGGTCATTGGCATCCTCTATCCTGGACTGAAAGCTTCAGGCGTGCAGTCATGGTGCATCAGAAGGTCAGGGAGCCCCCAAGGTCACCTGCCAACCCCCCTGGTTTGCAGATGGGGCGACCAAGGCTCTGAAAGATTAAGGCAGAGAGAGTGGTGTCCCTAGAACCAGTGACTCGGGTCCAGTGCCCTCTCTTTAGACTGCTGTCTCTGGGACCATGGCTTCAGCATCCAGGTCACACCTTCCGGAAATCAGGCTGCCGTGTCCCTCGTCATTTTGTCCTGTTCCCTCTTTGCCTCTGTTGGAAGGACGAGTCACTGCGCGCGCCCATTAGAAATGGCTTTGCTGAGGGCAGCACGGGGCATTCGAATGCAAGCACCTCAGAAGAGAGCTGCAAAGCCCTGCTCTGTCCCGGTCTTAGGGTCACTTCCCTGCACGGCTGCCAGGCCCTGAGCATGGTCACTGGATGCGCTCTCAGGGACTCTGGCTTCCCAGGGCCAGCGGGGCGGTGTCTCCACGAGGAAGGAGGAGCGGGGCAGTGGTTGGTGCCCCAGTGGGCGGGCGAGGTAGGGGAATGGGGGAGGGGTGACAGAACAGGAAGCAAGGATGGGACAGGTGGTGGCGGAGGGGACAGTGCTGGTGGGGGTGAGTGGGGGAGCCCGATGTGTGAATGCGGAAGAGACACTCAGTTTGGCCAGAGAAGGGCTTCACGAATAACGAGGCAGGGGTGAATTTGGAAACACAGGTTAAGGGCAGAGTCAGGGAGAGCCTGTCCAACCTTGACCCTGCACCAGAAATTGTGCTCAGTGTGGCCCCGCCGCAGGGAAGAAGACATACGAAGTTAATGGTGGGGGCGGTGATAATATAATTGAATCCTTCCCAGGCTCTGTTTTCAGCACTTCACACACATTAACTCATTTACCACGTCCCACCAGTCTGTGAGGTGGGGACTGTTATTGTCCCCATTTTCCAGAAGGGGACACCGAGGCACAGAGCGCTGAGGGACCTGCTCCAGGACACAGCTGGTGAGTGAGCCAGCATCTGAACTCAGGCATTGCCCCAGGGCCCACTGTCTTAGCCACTGAACCCGCCTGTCTCTTAGCTCCTCAAGCATCAGAGCGATCGGGAGAGAATGAGCGACCAAGCGTGGCAGGGGCCATGAAGTAAACGAACAGGACGCAGAGCCAGGAAATGAGGGGAGAAGGGTGAATCCTAGAAACAGAATTGTCCAGAAGGGGCTCTCTGAGGAAGGGACATTTAACCTGAGCCCTGAATGGGGCGCCTGGCTGCCTCAGTCAGCAGAACACGCGACTCCTGATCTTGGGGTTGTGAGTTCCAGCCCCACGTTGGGTGTAGAGACTACTTTAAAAAAAAAAACAAACAACCAACCAAACAAAAAACCGAGTCGTAAAGGATGGAAGGGGTAGTATTTGTTTCGAAAGTATTATTTGGAGGGATTTAACTAGACCGGGGAAGGCTTCGTTTGAAAAAGAAAATACTGCATATTGGCTTTAATTGTTGTTTTGCTGTTTTTACTTCACCTCATCAGCCTTTTTTTTCTCCGCAGAGGGAGCTAAGCACCCGACTAGCTGGAGCGGAGTAAACGCACGGAGCTCGACAGGGCGGGCGCAGGTCCTGACCAGGCGGACCCAAGTCAGAGGCTGAGAACGTCCCAGAAGGTCTCCTATTTTTGTCAGGCTGTAGCTTTGCCTGGCAAACCGTGTTTAATTTGGACCTTTGGGGTGTTTAAAAAATTAATTGGTTTGGCTCCAGCTTTCTTCCTTTGAGAACAAGATCTGTTGTAAAATTTAAGTGGCCGTGCCAACTGGGGAATGTTCTCTGCACCTTGCGAGGAACCTCCTGTCCCCGGCAGGGGGCGCCCCCCCTGGGAGAAGGAGAGACTGTGCCCTGGGCTCGGGGGAGGAGTGGGGTCTCCCTCCTCACGTCGTGCACCCTTCCCTGGGGGTGGGGCAGGGGACCTGAGGGCTGGGCAATGATACAGGTGGTGGGATGGGATAGGATAGGAGGGTGTTCCAGATCTTCCGGCTGCGGCAGAAGGCCTGGAGGGGCCCCGTGGACGCAGTTGATGTGGACTCTTTGGAAGTTTCAGTGCACGACCGTTCGTTGAGCACATACTGTTAGCCAGCCGCTGGGATAGACCCTGGAGGGGACACACAGAAAAATCAGGCTCCGGACCCTGCCCTCAAGTTCTTTTCATGCAGCCATCCAGCCAGCATTTACTGAGCACCTTCTGCATGCAGGAGAGATGCCAACTGCTTTCCAATGTTTTCTCCCTTGGAGGAGATCACTGAGTAGTGAGGAAATCAGGGCTGAGCCCACACACAATGTCCTGAGGGCTGTGGGGACCACGTGCAGGACGCTGTGGGAGCCCGGTGGGGCGGGGAAGGAGGGTCGGCAGGGAGAGAGGACCTCCCCCCACTGCAGCGGGGAGGGCTTCCCCAGCAGTGGGACCTCAGAGTGTGAGCAGGAGTTTGCCAGGAAAGGAAGGGCCAGGGAGCAGCCAGGTAGTGGAACAGTGTGCACAAGAGGGGGGTGATGAAGAGAGAATGATGGGCATGATGTGGAGGTCTCCTTCCTCCATTAAGCAGTAACGAGCATGAGCCTCGCTCCAAAAGGGCAAGAAGACAAGTAACAGCCACATACCATGTGGCCAGCTTTATGCTAAGCAACCATGTACATTATATTACTAGCGTCTCACCACCGTTCTCTGCTAGGTCAGCATGGGCATCTCCCACTTCACAGATGCACAGACTGAGGCAAGGATGGTGCAGTCCGTCCCTGCCCCGGGCTGACAGCTAGTGAAAGGTTGGGTCAGGATGAGAGGTCCTACACCCACGTTGGTCTGACTTGGGGGGGGTGACCTGCCTCTGCTCTGGGCTGCACTGCCCCAGATGCACCACTGCTGACTGGGAAATTACGTTTGCAGGCTCTTTATATATTAAAATATACAATGTAAACACTTCAATATCTAACACGCCTCACTCCCACCTCCGGGATGAAGAATGGAAACAAGAACAAGCATACTTTCTGTTTTATCCATTGGACTGTGGAAGCTTGGGTTTAAAAAAAGATTTAAGGATTTGATCCAGATTGTTCCGGTGGCTGCCAACTTTGGTTTGATACACAGAGCATTGGATTTTCAGCCTTGAAAGCTAACCTTCTTAGAAATAGAAATGGATTCTTTTTTTTTTTTTTTAAAGATTTTATTTATTTGACAAAGACACGGTGAGAGAGGGAACACGAGCAGGGGGAGCGGGTGAAGGAGAAGCAGGCTTCCCACTGAGCGGGGAGCCCGATGTGGGGCTTGATCCCAGGACCCTGGGATCATGACCTGAGCCGAAGGCAGACGCTTGATGACTGAGCCACCCAGGCGCCCCTAGAAATGGATTCTTAGTATAAACTTCATAACTGGATGTGACAATTTAGCTTCCTTAGCATGGGGTGGGGGGGAGAAAAGGGGGTGAAAGGAAAGGGAGTGTTTGCTGCTCCCAAGAGCTCCCCATCTTTTATGCCTGAGCCCCTCTGAAGCTGCATTTCAGCACATGATTTATGACTCAAAGGGAGTCGGCAGCAAAGCCCAGGTGTGAAGGAAAGATGCCAACACTTCTAAAAAAATGTGTTTCCTGATTGTGCCCCTAAGGGTAGATGTAATTAAGCTGAATTTTAAAAACCACTATGCCTCTGCTTTTGGTTTATGCTCAGTGTTATGATCTTAATCAGGTAATTGTAGCTTGAGGGCAGGATCTATTTTTCTCACCGTATGGGGCTATTTATATAATTTAGTCCCCGGATGGCAAAAGGGCGTATTACAAATGATCTTCATATACTGCATTTGCTTACCTGTGCCGACAGCCGTTACTCCTTAGAAGTAATGAGAAAGGTAAGGAAGAATAAAGAGGGCACTCCACATTCCCAAGTAATTAATTTGGGCTGACTCTAGAAGGTAGTGCCATAAAATTGATTGGTTTATTTAATTCAGTGGAAAAGGGAAAAAAAAATCCGTCTTCTGTTTTCCAATGGCAACATAGAAATTGTTTCTGTGGTGTGCATCCTGAGTTAATGTACTATCCTCTTTTGATACAAGCATTTTAGCAGGAAAAAACTGCTTCTCAGCTAAATTTCTCTTTTCCATTGGGTTCGTCATTTTCTCTTAAACAAATAATGGGCATTCAAGCTTGGTGGCCGTGTGTGCATTTGGAATGCATCAGGGCATATGAGTCTAGTCTGCCTGTCAGATTGATGTCACCTGTCTCCGTGCCCTGCTCAGTGCTTGAGGGTTCCTGTGACCCCCACCTTGTCACCAACACTTGACATGACCCAGCTTTCTCATTTCTGTCCAGCTGATGGTTGCCAGTGGATACCTCCTCATTTAAATTTGAATTTCCCTGATTACTAAGGACTATGCATCTCTTTATATATCATTAGCCTTTTGAGTTTTCTGTCGGTAGCCTGTTCATATTCTTTGCTGTTTTGCTATTAGGGCTTTTCCTTTTTTCCTTCCTTATGTATCATGGATATGATTTTTGGGTCCGATTGAGACGTTGCTGGGTCACCTCCCAATGTGTTGGCTGCCCGCCCATTCGTGTCCTTCGTGGAACAAAAGTTGTGTTTCTCGGGGCACCTGGGTGGCTCAGTCGTTGAGTGTTGGCTTTCGGCTCAGGTCATGATCCCAGGGTCCTGGGATCGAGCCCCGCATCGGGCTCCCTGCTCGGCGGGAAGCCTGCTTCTCCCTCTCCCGCTCCCCCTGCTTGTGTTCCCTCTCTCGCTGTGTCTCTCTGTCAAATAAATAAAATCTTAAAAAAAAAAAATTGTGTTTCTCAATATAAGCAAGTTCACCAATTATTCCTGTTCTTATTTTCTCCTGGTGGTTTGTACTTTTGAGATTTTATTTAAGAAGTTTGTCCCATCTCTAGGTCCCAAAGATATTTCCATTATCTTTATGGTCTCACTTTTCACATTTAGTTCATTCATCCATTTGGTGCTCACCTTTGCGAGCGGTGTTAGACCAGGATCCACACTTAGTTTTCTGCCACAGAGAGCGGGATCTCCCAAGGCCGTATGGTGAGGATTCCACCTGGATTCATAAAAATGTTCTCATGTTGCGCATTGTTCTCGATGTACTACACATAACTCTGTACCTAAGCTCTCCCTTTTGCTACCTGAGTCTGTGGCTTGTTTTGTGCTCATACCATGAATTCTATTCCTTTTTTCTCTTTTCCTTTTTTTGAACTGTGGCTTTGTAAGGTGTCCTAATATCTAGTCAGGTAAATGTAGGCTATTTTAGCTATTTTAGGACTCCTTTCTTCCATATATATTTTAAAATAAGCTTATTGAATTTCTCAAAAAAATCCAAATGGATTTTTTCTTGCATATAACTTACTTATAATTATTTTATTTCTAGATTAATTTGTGTGTGTGGTGCTGTGTTTGTGTGTGTGGGGGGGCAGAATTGAATCTTTATAGATGCTAAGTAGGCCATGAAAGAGTATGGAGTATCTTGCCATTTGCTCAGGACATTTTCCATGTACTTTATTAAATTTCAAGACTGCCTCCTTGCAGAGCTCCTGTATTTTTGGTTAGACAAATTCCAAAATAATTCCAGCTTTGATTAGCTAATATTGTGAATTTATCTTATCTTGTATTATATTTTCTGGTTTGTTATTATTGATGTAGAGAAATGTTACTGATTTTTAAAAAATTTATCTTTTATTATTCTATCTTGCAAAACTATGTTTTATTTTGTCTGATGATTCTAATGGTCTTTCCTGGAGAAATGATAAGATTATTAATCTCTAATAATAAAGATTTTTTTCTCTTTCCTTCTTAAATGTACACATTTCCTGTCCTTTTCTTTCCCTGTAGCATTGCCTACAGCTTCTAGAACCATAGGAAGTAATTACAATGATGGTGGACATCTGGCCTTGAATCCAGTCTTAAAGAGAATGCATCTAACTTGACTCCATTACTTATCATGTTTGCTGTGGATTTTTGGTATATAGCCTTTATCAAGATAAGAAACTTCCCTTTTATTTGTAGTTTGCTAAGGGTTTCTTCCCTAAATGGGTGTTGAATTTTAACAAATGCTTTTCTGATTCAGATACTTCATTGACAATTCATTGATTCATATAATCATATAATTTTTGTCTTTTAGTCTGTTGATGTGATGAATTACATAGATTTTTTTTTCTTCTGTTGAACTATCCTTGTGTTCCTAAAACAAGACTGTCTTCCTTGTACCATATATAAAAATAAACTATTGGATTCAATTAGCTAATATTTGACTTAAGGATTTTTTGTTCATTATGTTCATAATGAAATGAGCCCATTATAGTCTTATGTTGCCACTCTCTGATTTTAGAATCAAGATTACATTAGCCACATAAAACGATTTAAGTAGCTTTCACTTTTTTTGTTTCCCAGAATAAAACTTTCGTAAGATGGGAATTTGGGCTTTTTAAAAAATTTGGCAAATTCATTTGTAAACCCACTGGAACTACTTTATAAAGACTAGTTGACTCCCATTTTAACTTTGGGTTCTCTCTTGTTTGGGTTCTCTCTTGTGTCAACTTTGGCATTTTTTATTTTTTCTAGGAATTAAATTTTTTAACTTGCTAAATTCACATTACTTTCTTATTATATTTTTAGTCTCTATGCTATCAAGCTCAGTGATGTGGGGAGATGAGGGGATGTTCTCCTACAGAAACTGCAGTGAGACTCCTGGTTTGGGGTTTGGTTGCCTGAGAACAGGCTACAGGTAGGTATAGGTTGACTTTTCCATCCCTAGGGCCTCCCCGAGTTTGTGGACCAACTGCATTTGGGATTGGTGTTTTAGACAGCCCTGCACCCTGACAGCGGGGAGAGACAGGGGAAGGCCTGAGCTTCAGGCTTTCTAAACCCTTTCTTCTGATTCTGGGCCAGAGTGTGGCAGCCCCATGAACATGGTAGTGGTGGGCTGGGGGACAGGGCAGTTTCTTCCTAGGCTTAGCTTCTTGGCCTTTTGCATTGAGCTTCTCTTCATGCAAATGAAAAGATTGCTCTCCTTCTCTTCATGCATTAAGTGACCACAGGAGCAGCTCCAGAATTTCTGAATTTGAGGAACCTAGATCTTAAGCAATCCCATTGGAAGGAAGGGCTAGAGAGCTAGAGATTTGCTGGGTGAAAGCCACCCCCACTAGAGCCCCTCATGACCAGCACCTGGGGCTTGTGCTACACTCTTACTCCACACTCGGCTGAGTGCTTCTTGGACCATGTGGTGGGCCAGGATTTCCTTGGCCCTGAGATTGTGAAGGGCATACTGGAGGCAGAGATTTTGCAGCTGGACAGTTGGAGCTTAAATTCCCGATTCAATCACTTGTTAAGGGGGTAACTATCAGCAAATGATTGGACTATTTCTGGTTCCCTCTGCTGCAGGATGGAGGAGAGTCATTCTCCCCTCACGAGGCCTGGGGAGGATTGTGTCAGTCAGGGACCCAGCAGGAACAGAGGCACACACAGATGAAGTGACTTGAATGAAGCCTGGATGCATGGGCGGGATTGAGGAGACAAAAATGGGATACCGAGGCACCAGAGACTAGTGACATCAGGCTTAAGCCTGCAGGAAGTCATTACTGCTGTGAATATTAGTAAAGGGAGTCCTCCCTAAAATGGAGTTGGGGGCTGACTGGGGGAGCACTCACGCCCCACCACTTGTCCTCAGCTGCAAATCCAAAAGGAAGAGACAGACCTTGCCAGGTGGGTACTACTTTGTTACCCAGCAGGAGGAAGAAAGTTTTTCCTTCTCCTGTGGCAACAGCCCAACCAATGAGAGATGGCCACAAATCAGCCAATGAAAAGCCACCCTAATTCAAAACCCCAATGGACATTTTGTTTATAACAGCTCTCCCGGGGCGCCTGGGTGGCTCAGTTGGTTAAGTGTCTGCCTCGGGCTCAGGTCATGATCCCAGGGTCCTGGGATCGAGCCCCGCATCGGGCTCCCTGCTCGGGGGGGAGCCTGCTTCTCCCTCTTCCCCTGCTCGTGCTCTCTCTCTCTCTTTGAAATAAATAAATAAAATCTTAAAAAAAAAAAAAAAATAACAGCTCTCCCAACATCCCCCTTTCCTCTATAAAAGAGTGTTCCTCTCCTTTGTTCTCTGGACTTGCCTGTGCTTTTGCCATAGCTGATTCCAGGTTGCAACTCTCTGCTATTCCTGAATAAACCTACCTTTGGTTGGTGACATAACTGTCAGTTTTATTTTTTAAGGTTAACACCACCCACTAGCCTGCAAAAACTGGAGCTGAGGAGGGGGGCTTCAAGGCAGCAAAAAAGATGCAGCCACCCCAGGACCCCTGGGGCCAAAGTAGGGAGGGATGGGGAAGGGTTGTAGGAAAAGGGACGAAGTACCCAGATCTCTCTCTCTCCTCTCTCCTGCCGGCACCTTCCATTGATCATAGCCCATCAGAAACCAGAGGGCGGGGATACTCAGCCCATGAGGGTCAACCTCCAGGATGCTGAGGGCTGAGAGGGATGGAGATTGGACCGGGTGCAAACAGACAAAAACCAGCATAAAACTTAGATGCAGTCATATCTGCTAGTTGTCTTGCACATAGTAGGTGACCAGGAAATGCTGGCTCTCTGGGGCTGGTGAGCAGCGCCTGGCTATTCTGAGTCCGGTGTCTCCCCAGGTGTCCATGGGGTTGGTTTCTTAACAGTTTCACAACAGCATTTTATGTTTACAAATGGAATCTCTCAAGCCAAAGCCAGTTTCCCCAGGTTGAAATGAAAATGAAATCAGTAGCAGAGGCACTAGTGAAGAAGGGATCTGGGTTGCAGGGGGATCCATGAACTAAGAATAAGGCTCTATCAGAAGATGCCGAATCTACAGAGCCTAGGAGTAAGAACAAACATGTTGAAAATTAAATATGAAATGGGTAATTATGTAGTAATGAGATGGGGACATTACAAAGGACACTGTCATTTAAACCACCACATCTCAACACAGTAATGAACGGGAAAAACCCTCCAGCTTCGTAATTATAATCATAGTTGCCATAACAACTTAGTGTCTCTGTCTGTGAGCATCTATCTCAAGATTATATTTTTAGCAACGACTGTGCCTGAGCATGTATTTTTCTTTATATAGCAGCTAATTTTTCAAATTACTGATCTTAAAAAAAAAACAAACCCACAATTCCGTCTTCATTCTCTCTGAGTGTAAAAGTCTCCGGGATAATTAGGGAAATGAGCAGGTGTGAAAGTCCGTTATGAAAAATGCTATGAAAGTATTGATGTCTTGACAACATTTGTTTCAACAGAATGTTCTTTGGACCTGTACACTCTATTGTTCCTTGTCAAGCAGCTTAACAGAAATCTTTGCTGTGCAGCTCATAAATATATGAAAAATTATTAGCTCTGTAAGGTGTTTGAGGATTATTTGACAAGTACAGATTTATGTTTTGTAACAGAAATTGGCTTAATGGAATCCTGAGTCTCAGGAACGAATGGATGAGTAAATAAACACAGGCTTAACTTGCTTAATAGAAATGCCCATAACAGATTCCCAAGTGAAGCAAACAATGGGTTGACTTTAAAGCACACCATTTGAAAAAGTCAGAAAGACCAGGAGGGATCCTGAGCTGCCATTTTGGTTTCTGAGTTTGTCTCCAGCTGGAAGGTTTGGTTTTATAGCATGATGAACGTCCAATAAAAGTTAACACTTTACCAAGCTCCACTTACACTCTCGGGAAATGCCAAAAGCCCTTTGTTAGGATTCCAGACTTGAGCTAAATAAACAAATTATTAGACTGAGTACAAGAAGATCTCAGAAAGCAGCACTCTTTGACGATGCCACAAAAAACCCTTAGCCAAGATTAGACATGCAGCAAGAGTTTATTGAGAAGTTTCTGTCTTTCTTGTGCTCTCTTATTTCTGTGGAGGATGTAAAATTAGCAGGTTGGAATAATTGCTGGTTTATTTTTTATTTTTTTAAAGATTTTATTTATTTATTTGACAGAGAGAGACACAGCGAGAGAGGGAACACAAGCAGGGGGAGTGGGAGAGGGAGAAGCAGGCTTCCCGCCCAGCAGAGAGCCCGATGCGGGGCTTGATCCCAGGACCCTGTGATCATGACCTGAGCCGAAGGCAGACACTTAATGACTGAGCCACCCAGGCGCCCCTAATTGCTGGTTTATAAAGAGCTTATAAACACC
>NC_138374.1:7310905-7331890 GCF_054177405.1 Leptonychotes weddellii
AAAAGATTTTATTTATTTATTTGAGAGCGAGAGAATGAGAGAGAGAGCACATGAGAGGGGGTAGGGTCAGAGGGAGAAGCAGACTCCCTGCCGAGCAGGGAGGCCGATGCGGGGACTCAATCCAGGGACTCCAGGATAGTGACCTGAGCTGAAGGCAGTCGCTTAACCAACTGAGCCACCCATGCACCCGTCTTCTGCCCATATCTTGACTGGATTATTTGTTCTTTGGGTGTTCAGTTTGATAAGTTCTTTAGAGATTTTGGATACTAGCCCTTTATCTGATATGTCGTTTGCAAATATCTTCTCCCATTCTGTCGGTTGTCTTTTGGTTTTGTTGACTGTTTCCTTTGCTGTGCAAAAGCTTTTTATCTTGATGAAGTCCCAATAGTTCATTTTTGCCCTTGCTTCCCTTGCCTTTGGTGGTTTCTAGGAAGAAGAATTTAAAAATTCTTTAAAAATTGCTGTGGCTGAGGTCAAAGAGGTTGCTGCCTGTGTTCTCCTCTAGGATTTTGATGGACTCCTGTCTCACATTTAGGTCGCATGTCTCACATTTAGGTCTTTCATCCATTTTGAGTCTATTTTTGTGTGTTCCACCCTGGACTCTTAAGTGGAGGAGACTGGTTTAAGAATGACTCGATCAGGGGAGTCAGTGGTAGTTGTATTCAGTGACACTGTGCTGAGAAAATTCATTCCTGCATCGGACTGTCTCACATGCAGCTGGTCATCAGGTCGTGGGGAGACATCGATGGAGGAAACAACCTTGTACAGCAGTCTGGGGTGTGTAGTGTGGGCTTCCGGACCTGGCTCCACGGGGTGGATGATGCATGCTACGCATTAGGCTCTGCAGGACTAACCTGGGAGTGAGGGGTTGGATTTAGAGATGGATAAGAAGGTAAATGTGTATATAACTAATTTAAAGGTCAATTAATTGCTTTGTCTTTATAGACTATAACATCTTTTTCAGATAGCTCTTGTCTTGCATCAAGGTCTGGCTCAAGGGAAGATGGAAGGCAAATATTCTGTGTGACAGACTCTGGAAGGAGTCTTGTCTTAATCCCAGAGGAAGGTTTGCTTAAGGAACCTAGGACACTGGGGACTTGATCTTAGTGTGAATTTATCCCTGACCTGTGGCTCTTCCTTAATGCCACCACAGAAATGTGCAGTGGATGGCCCATGTTGACATTCTCCTGGAGGTGCCTTGGGCAGCTGAATCCTTTTGTTAATTGGGACCATTGCATTTTTCCATGAGGGGCTGACAGGTTCCTGGAGAAGTGGAGCTCTGATATGCTCAACAGAGTGGGATCTTTTAAAGAATTTTTAAATTCTTTTATTTTGAAACAATTATAGACTCAGAGGCAATTGCAAACATAGTACAGTGAGGTCCTGTGTACCCCAGTGATAACGCTTTCTAGAACTATAGTACAGGATTTCTCTACCTTGGCAGTATGGACATTTTGTGCCAGTTGTGTATGCTGTGGGGGTGGGATGGAGGGGCTGTCCTGTGCATTGCAGGATGTTTAGCAGCCTTCCTGGTCTTAACCCCCTGGCCTCCAGTAGCACCCTCCTCTTAGATGTGACAACCAAAAATGGCTCTAGATATTGTCAGATGCAGATGTCCCCAGTGGGTTGAGGATTGCTGCTCTGTACAGTCTCAAAACAGGAAATTGACATTGGTACAGTACTATTAACTAGATTACATACTAAACATTTCAGCAGTTTTTATGTGCACGTGTGTCTGGGGGTGTGTGTGTTTGTGTGTGTGTGTTCTCTGCAGTTTTATCACATGTACAGATTCCTGGAATCACTCTTCGCATCAGGATACAGAACTGAGGACCTCTTATTTATTTATTTATTTATTATTTTTATTTGCGAGAGAGCAAGCACTAGAGAGAGAGAACAAGCACGAGTGGGGGGCAGAGGGAGAGGGAGAAGCATGTTCCCCGCTGAGCAGGGAGCCTGACGTGGGTCTCGATCCCAGGACCTGAACCGAAGGGAGATGCTTAACCAACTGAGCCATCCAGGCACCCCTGAGGACCTCTTTTTTTGAGGTTGTGTGGGACTCACTATCGGACAGTTTCTGAGGTCCTCATTGTGAACATCAGTTAATCCCAGAATTTCAGAACTTGGAGGAAACCACGTGGTCATTACATGCAAATTCTTGTTCACTGTAGGATTCTAACCCTGGGCTACCCAGTCTCTGCTCACACACTTCCACCGATGGGCTCCTCCCACCATGTTCATTGGATGAGCAGTACTGATTGCTAGAGTGTTCTTTCTTGTAGAGACCTGACTACCTGCTTCTTTCTACTTCCATTTATTCAGCTGTTGCCAGCCAAATTCAATAGTTTCTAGGTCTTTGCAGTTGGACTGCTTTGGGACCCAGACACTGAGGCCCAGGTCCCTGCTTTCCATTATCCCAGCATGAAGAATAAGATAGGGAGCACATTTTTGGCATGTGGGTGGATTTGGGGTGTACTTACCTTGTATGTCATCTCCAAATTGACGAGCTTGGTTTGTGGCCATGCTTTTGGTAGAGAATAAAATGGAACAGAGAGTAAACCATGGTTAATATAAGTCATTTACCCTTTCCCTCCCAAGTGGTAGTAAGAAACAAACAGGCTAATAAACAAGACTCTAAATAGGTGATCTGAAGATTTTTTTTTTCTCCCCGCCCCCTGCCCCCATTGGGCCTTGGGTTACTTTTGGGTTCCTGCTTGTTTGTTTATTTGGTGCTTTCTTCCAGGATTGGCAAGAATGCGCCACTGTTTTGAGTATGGGCACGCCCGCATTACACCCTCAGGCCTGGTGCATAGTCCTGAGCCCGTGGAATTTGCAGAGTGGGCGGCGAGCCACGTTTGTTTGGATGTCTGTGCCCGGAATGAGCGAGTTTGCGTTTTGTAGTGTGTTGTACCCCAGCCACTGGGGGAAGTAACCAAAGACTTGTTATTTGAGCATATGTGGTCGTAAACAAAGCCCTTCTGTTGTGTGCTGCAGGCCAGTTGCTGGAAAGGGCCTCACTTTTGAGCTTTGCCTGGTCACTCTTCAGAGTGTCTTGCTGTGTTTGGCCTTTGGATGGAAACGTCTTCTCTTGGGCCAAGCTGGAGCCTGAGGATCAGGAGAATGTTTTTGTCAAGATTTCATATGTATTTTAAAAGCAGTCACAGTGCTATCATCACACGTGAACAAATAGCAAGAACTATTTACATCAGGATATTATACGCTCACTTGAAGAGTTAAATCCGAAGTGTTTGTCCAGATAAACTCCCTACAGAATCCTGAGGGAAAGGACATTTAATAAAAAAAGGTTGCTTGAGGGGCACCTGGGTGGCTCAGTCGGTTAAGTGACTGCCTTCGGCTCAGGTCATGATCCTGGGGTCCTGGGATAGAGCCCCACATCGGGCTCCCTGCTCAGCGGGGAGTTGGCTTCTCCTTCTGCCCCTTTCCCTGCTCGTGCACATGCTCTCTCTCTCTTTCAAATAAATAAATAAGATCTTAAAAAAAAGGGTTGCTTGATGATGTGCATCAGCAAGCAGCTTTCTAAGACACCACCTCTCTTTCCAAGATGCTTTCCAAAGTCAGCTATTCATGCTGGTGAGTCCCTAGCCTGTGCCCATGGTTCCAGAAGCCAGGATTTGTGCATGGATCATGAAGACACTCCCGTGTTAGGGGAAGCTGGACTGGAGGCTGTGGTTCTTAAAACTGGCCATCATGTTTTCCATGGGCCTCAGGTGTCCATGGCTGGCAGATCTCATGGCAGATGGTGCCTTCAGTGCCGGGCCAAGGGTAGCCAGGGCCCCTGGAGGTGGGAGTGTGGAGGTGAGGCTCTCTTTCAATATCCATAATGGGGCCAGGGAGCCTGAGTACTCAGGCTTGGCATCTCCAGCAATGGCTCTGCCCTCTGTGGCCTTTTGAGGTCCCTGCCACCATGCTGCCACTCTTCAATCACAAGACCCATGAAATTAGGGTATCTTGGCCAGGGGGAAGGGCTGGTGTCCGTAACCGGCTGGCATCCAGTTGGCTACTCATCCAGGCATCATAGAATGGTTGGAGGGGCACAAAACACCTCCAGAGTGTTAATTTAAGACTCCACTGTCCCAGATTTTTATGGAATGCTCGATCATGCAAACCACGTGTGGTTGTTTGGCAGTTTGTTCAGGGTTCAGAGAGAGCTGGGACCAGAATCTGGCTCTGCCGCTCACAGGCATGGGTGACTTCTCCAAGCCTCGGCTTCCTCACCATGACACGGCAAGGATGATAAAGCCATGCTTCCAGAGGTATGACGGGTCAACTTCCAGCCTCCCGTGCTGGGACATGGTTCGGGGGCACCTTCTACCCTCTTCCCAAGAGTCCCCAGCCTGGTTGAGTCCTCATGGGTCCTGCTCTGCACACAGCCTGAGTTACTGGAGTTTCCTTCTCCAGGTCTTTCTCCTTCCACTTCTTTACTTGAACTTCATGAAGTCCCTTCCCAGATGCACGTCTGCACCTAAGGAAGGCTGCATCTCGGGCTCTTTCCAGATGGAAGCCAGACTGAGACAGGCCAGTGCGCCCGGTGCCCTACCCAGCGCCCCCTGAGTCTGCACCTGCTGCTCTTAACTGTGCTGGCTGGCTCTAGAAAAGCAAAGGGCTTCTTATTTGGTTGCAAGTCAGGAAGGTGTCCGCTGCTGCATAGAGCATCTCCCTCGGGCCCTGAGGGAGACCCAAGTCTACACAAAAGGCTGGCCCAGAAGAACAGAGGATGGCCACCTAGTTTCCCAGGGAAGACACAGCCAGGCGGGGAGGGGAAAGCTTTAGACTGATTGGTTGATGGGTTGATTTTGGCCTGGCCCTGGTCAAAAAGTACTGAGAACACTGCCCTCGTGCCCCCATCTCCACCCCAGACCTTCAAGGTCACCGATGAACGGAGGTAAGCGTCTCGTTCAACCACTCAGCCTGCCTTTCAGGATCTACCCGCTCCCCCAGTTGCTGTTTCCACCGGTAGCCTGCCTTTCTCAGAACTGGATACCGCCCTGCGTCAGGGCCCTTGGCCTGCTAACAGCCACACGGAGCACGCGTTTCCAACCACACCTGCGCAGTCCTGCTGGCCCTCGCTCCAGAGGGTTCTCTGCAGACCTGCCTGTGTTGCAGTGCTTTAGAAAGCTGTGATTGCTGGCCTGGGAGACCCGGCACTCCTGGGCAGCGCCCCTCGGGCGAGGCCTTTCCTGTCCTGTGGGTTCCTTAGCACGAGGCAGGAGGGGAGCCTAGGGCCCTGGGCTGACTCCCTCAGCAGAGAGAGAGAGAGAGAGAGAGAGAGAGCAGATGCTGTGGGGCTGGAATTTCCTGGGGAAAATGCAAATATGCAGCAAAGAATTTTTTTGGTTTCGGGGGGGGTGGGGTTGCTACTGTAAGCTCCTTGTACAGAGAGGGGAAAAAATAGTTTCCTGTCAACCCAGAAGCATGATGTTTATCACCATCGCCCAGAATAGAACATGTGGCCCGCATCGGCACCTCGCTTGCTACTTTTAAGGAATTTGGTTTTGTCACGCGGCCCAGATGGAGTTGTTGATTTCTTTCTCTGCACACTTCTTGCACTGAACGCTTGTCTTTCATCCCTGCCGACCGTGAGCTGCCTTTCTTGCAGCGAGAGAGAGGACAGGCCCGGGCAGGGCCTCGCCCTGGAGTCCGCTCTCCGCTCTGCCGCCTCCTGGCTCTGTGGCCGACCCTTGGGTGGGTCTCTTCCCCCCTCTGTACCCCTGTGTCCCTGTCTGTAAAGTCACGTTCATTGCAAGCTTCCTGCCCTCAGTGGGAACTTGCCGAGGTCCAGTGTCGTCATCCCCGTGAAGGTGCCGCCTTGCAGACTGTGAATCAGGCCCCGCGGGTGAGCCGTGATTCTTCAGCAGCTGGGATGGCACTTTGTGCCACTTGGGGGCTTGATGACGAATCCGGGATGGAAGGACAGCCTCTGTCTTCTGTTGGGTGGTTGCTGCAGGCCCGACGCGGCCCGAGGCGCTTGACATGTATTGTTTGTTTCCTCCCCATAGCTTCCACGGGAGCAGGTGCTTGTCTTGTTGATGAGGGAATGGCTCCTCGGGAGGTGACGTGGGTCACCCGAAGGCACGCCCGTGGTCCTTGCTGTGGCTGGGACCAGATCCGGCCCCCCCCCGCCCCCCCGCGATGAGCTGGAAGGGCGCCCCCTGGAGGAGGTGGAAGGGCCCCGCCTGTGGTCTCTGCTCCTTTGCCACCCCCTCGGGGGATTCTGTTGCCCACATGCCGGTCCCCTGGGGAGTCAGACTCTCAGAGCTTTGACATCTGCCCCGCATCTGCATCTGGGCCTTTGTCGGCTGCCCAGAGCTGCGTGGGGGCGTATGCGTCACGGGTGTGGATCCGGCACACAGGGGGGTGAGGCTGAGGGTGTCACCAGGCCATGCTCTTTGACTCTTCTCCTGTGTTGTCATGGAGGCCCCAGAGAGGTTGCCCTGGGAGACAGAAGGCTTGCAACCAATGGCCAACTTCTGGGGAGGGTTGGGATAGAACATTCTTTTCCAGAACTTTGGCTTTTTCCTTACATGTTTTGTAAAACTTTATTCCCCCTTAACATCTTATCTTTCTGCCAAATCAGACTCCACACTCTTAAAAGTGATGTCACCAGTTTTTCTGACCAATCAAGGTCTTTGCAGACCCCTAGTCAGGCCCCTTCAGAAGGGGCCATCTTTGGAGATCACTGGCCATGGCATTCTGACCCACAGAAGTGGGACTGATGCTGAGGTGACACCAGGCTGATGTCAGGTGCTCCTGGGTCCTCTGGGTCAGCTCTCTTCCTCTGGCCTTTCTGAACATTCTGATGTTTTGACTTTCTGGACCTGAGGGGGACACTGACATGAAAACTGAATGATACTCCCAGCAGGCATCGCCCCAGAAGTTGATGGAGAGAGCATTACTCTTGGCTGGACCCCACGTGGCTTTGAATTTTTTGAAGATTAAAGGTTTTCTTGATAAGTATCTTTTTTTTGGGCGGGGAGGGGGGGAAGACCGTAGAACAGACTGAAATGATTCATTAATTGGCACACAGTCTACTAAATGTTTTTGGTATTTCGACTTGCTCTTTAAAGTCCAAGCTAAGTATCCTTCTCCTGCCCCTCCTCTTATTTTTGTCTGTTTGTCATTCAGTGACTCATTAGTATGTCCATTCACTCATTCATCACAGCTCATTCTGCACCAGACTCCAGAGACAGAGCAGTAAGCAAAACCAGACACAGTGCCGGCCCTCACGAACAGACCGGCCTATGTTACGTGCTGCTCAGCACAGGTGGGTGCACCTGCAGTAGGAGCCCTTTTCCTGCAGGTGCACCCCTATCCCAGCCGCTGGGGTCTTGACTGTGATGGCTCATAGCCCATCCTTTCCCTGGAGCATTGCCCCTGGAAGCCTGGTTCTCATGCCCCAGTTGGTCCATCTGTAGGCAGAGGCTAACCAGCAGTAGAAAAGGTGGCTTCTGGTCTCAAGGTGGGGACAATGCTGTGTGTGGTTCCCACTGCAGAGCTCCCCGTGGGATCAGGCTGAGTCAGCCTCTGGCTGAGGGGGAGGACAGCCTTACTTAGCTCCTTCCTCTGCCCCATCCTGCTCCCTCCCCTTTCCCTTTAGAACCCTCCCCAGTGTATCATGTCCAGCTGAACCTCTACATCAAGCTCTGCTTAAAGGCAACTCGACCTAAGACAGGTGCTATCAGAGTCCACCAAAGGAGGCATTGATTTAGGTGGGGAGTTCAGGAGAGCCAAAAGAGGAGATGCCAGAGCTGAGATTTGCAAAATTAGCAGGAGTCAATTAGACAGAGATGAATGGAAGGGTGCTCCAGGAGGAGGGAACAGCACATGAGCTGAAGGCTGCAAAGAGGCTGGTGTTTCAGGAGTAGAGAGAGGGAGCTCAGTGTGAGAGGAAGCTGAAGGGGCCAGGGGCATGAGCAGGTAGCCTTCCTAGGCCCTGGAAAGGATCTCTGCTATTGGTGGGAGCATCACCCCCGCCTCCCACCCCCAGGTACCCAGCCAGGGCCTTTGGAGAGAATTGGAAGGAGGAGCCCAGCATGGTGGGAAACGCTAGCTCTGGGGTCAGAAGTCTGGAGTTCCAGCTCCGTGTTATCAGTTAGGTGTGGTGTCACTCTGGGCCCCAGAGCGGTCAAAGTACTACCACAAGGTATTCTTGCAGTCTTAGAATAGTGACGACCGACAAGTATACATTGTCTTTATTAAGAGTATTTCTTTCTTTCTTTCTTAAAATTTATTTTAATTTTACTTCATTTCAATTAATTAACATATATTGTGTATTACTAGTTTCAGAGGTAGAGTTCAGTAATTCATCAGTTGCATATAACACCCAGTGCTCATTACATCACGTGCCGTCCTTAATGCCCATCACCCAGTTACCCCCTCCCCCCGCCACGTCCCCTTCCTCGACCCTCAGTTTGTTTCCTACGGTGAAGAGTCTCTTAGGTTTATCTCCCTCTCTGAAGGAGTGTTTATTTCCCTGGGTGTTCACAATCAGAAGCTGCATCTCCTATAACCTCTGGCAAGCACCTCAGAGTCCAGGGTGCCATCAACCGGGGACAGGGGACACAGAGGGGGCAGACATTGCTTTGCAGAAGATAGTGGAGCTTCACCGTCCTGGGAGGGCTCTGGCATATGTGGAAGTAAAGGCATTCCTCTCTGTCCTTCTTTTTAGGTAAAAATAGCAACAGAAAAGGCGTGAGGACTAAGAGCTCTGAGAAGGCTGCCAGCGGTGATCACAGCGTTCCCGTGGCCCGTGGTGATGTCAGCAAGGGTAAGTGAGGCTCTGCAGAGACCCTCCTGCTGGTTCCCTCGCCGGCCCAGGGAGGGTGGAGGCCCCTGGAGCAGATACCAGCTGCAGATCCCCCTGGGGCTGCCTGGGGCGGCCGCTGGCCTCTCCGGCCTCTCCTTTGCCTTTATCGTTTGGGGGTGCAAACTTTCCGAGCTGCCCTCTCCCCCACAGTGCACAGTAATCCACAGCCACCTTTTCCCCATTGGCTCAACTGAAGTCATTTCTGAATCTCCCGGAGCCCTGGGTTGCCTTCCCGGCCCCTTCCGCTTCCCCGCCTCCAACCCCACTAGGATCTCATTTCCTTTCTTGTGGGGCCTCCCAACTGCCCATGTACATTGCGTGTGCATTTCTTATCTCCCAACCAGACCCCGGCGGCCTCTGGAGTCAGAGAGCAAGTCTTCTATTTACAAGCCCCGTGATGCTAGTCTTGGGGTCTTACTCCCTTGTAAAAATATTAGTCTTTTAATTACTTACCTTAGGATGGTCGAAGCCATTACTTCTAGACTCCTGGGCCAACTCTAGCCCATTTGCAATAGCTCTTACTATGACTGGCTACCAGCATTACAATTATTGTGTCTATCATAAGCTTGGGTATCCGGGATCACACTTCGGCTAATGCTAATAGTTTCCTAAGTGCCTCAGCTCTCCATAGCTGAAGGCTGGGCCCTGGGCCTCCCGTTTGGTATCTCCCCATGCCTGTCTGTGGTGTCATCGTCCCCATTATCCATATTGTATGGCTAAGGAAGACGAGACTTGGTAGTACGTGCCGTTTGCCTGTGGCTATGGAGCCTCTAAGTGGCAAAACAGGGATTTGAACCCAAGCTTTTCTGGCTCTAGGCTTCCTGCTCAGCAGTATAGCGGCTTAAATAAACACAGCGTTTCACAAATTTGCATTTACGGAGGCAGGGTCCGTGGTCAGCTGCTGTGTGAGCCTGGACACCGTGTCACAGTGTCGATTGTCAGAGAGGGAATGGCGTGTTCCCTTAGGCAGAAACGCGCCACCAAAGCCATCATAGGTATGACTAACGGTGCATCCTTAAATAAAAACAGAAATTCAGCAGCAGGGACCTTCTGCAATCACTTCACAAATGAGCATTCTATTCCATCTTAATGCGGCATTTCTGTAGGGTACCCATGGCCATCGGGAGGACCCAGCGTTTTGGGCGGGGAAGAGGGGTTATTGAGGACACGTGTGATGCGGGGCTGTGCCTCTGCTTATTCACCCTGATGAACCCTGGTGACCTTTGGGGTCTCAGCGAGATGGGTGGTAATAAGACTCCCACCTGGGGTGGGCCTTGGGCATGACTTCCGTTCCCTTGTCCCAGCAGGCTGATCTGAACACCAGCTGTTCCTTCAGGATCTCAGATGCCCCAGGGCAAGGCAGCTCCCAGTGCTGGCCTCCGCTTTCTGGGCTCTTGCTCCCATCCTACTTGGGCCTCAGAGTCCCTTACTATCTTGTTAATTTTTAAGTGCTTTAAACATTTAAAAAATATTTTGTCTAGGTCTTTTTTTTTTAGCTTCAGCACAAGGGTTGGTTCAAATTATTTTAGTTATTCATTACCAGAATTGGAAATTATTAAGATTTGGGAAGGCATTTTCTTTTTTTTTTAAAGATTTTATTTACTTATTTGACAGAGAGAGAGAGAGAGCGAGAGCAGGAACACAAGCAGGGGGAGTGGGAGGGGGAGAAGCAGGCCTCCCGCCGAGCAGGGAGCACGATGTGGGACTCGATCCCAGGACCCTGGGATCATGACCTGAGCCGAAGGCAGGCGCTTAACGACTGAGCCACCCAGGCGCCCGGGAAGGCATTTTCAAAAAGAGTTTTCAGGGCCTATTTCTTTACACACATACACACACACACACGCATGCACACGCACACGCTAGCCCACGCAGAGTCGCTCCCCTGGCCTTGGCATCAGAGCTCTGTCTGATGGGTTGGGGTCCCTGGTCTCTCGAGCAGTCACTGTGGCTCTGATTCATTGAGTGCGTGACGAGTGACTCTGGTCTATGAAACTTCTTTACCTTGCTCTTCTGTTAAAACAAGATTAAGGAATCGGGCATGACGCGGGAGGGAGAGATGCTGTGGGGGGCCGTGATATGCAATATGGAAGAGAGAGAGGACTGTGGTCGTGGAGGCAGGGAACACAGAGGTTAGGAACGCTGGCCTGGGGTCAGGCAGGGGCGCCTGGGGGACGGTGTGGGGTGGAACGGGGCCTCACAGAGCTAGCCGGGCACTCTCAGGACCCTGTGCTCAGCCTCCTCTCTGTCTCTGCTCAGGTCTCCCTGGGGGGCCTTGCTGGAGAGGTGGCAGAATGAAGGGGTCAGGTGGTGGGTTAAACAGATGCCACCTACATCATGTGCAAGGTGGCAGATGGAGATGTGACCCGCTTCATTTTCAAGGTGGTGGGTGGTACAGATGTTAACCCCTCCCCCCTTATGTGAGCGATGACATCGCGAGTTTGCCTCAGATGCGACTCTCGGAGAGAACACGTACATGGGCTGAGGAGCAGCGTCCACTCGGGCAAGTGTCCAAAATGCATCTTGGATATTGTCCTAAAATAATTGGCGCAGCTGGTTGAATTATTGCTCTAGTTCTTCACCTCTCCTTGGGTCCAGCCCTTTGCCGTGTGACTTTTCAGTTCCCTTCATAAAAGGTGAGAGCGCCTGGGATCGAGCCCCACATCGGGCTCCTTGCTCAGTGGGACGCCTGCTTCTCCCCTGCTTGCTGCTCCCCCTGCTTGTGCTTGCTCTCTCCGGCTCTCCCCCTCTCTCTCTGTGTCAAATACATAAAAAATCTTTAAAAAAAAAAAAAAAAAGGTGAGAGCGCCCTTGACTTTGGGCCGGCCCATGCCTCGCTGCGTCCGCTGGAGTAAGGTGGAGTGCCAAGGTGCCCGTTCTGAGCTGAGGGCTTGAGAGAATTTGCTTGTTTCTATTGGCTTCTCATTTCTGGCCCCTGCCTCCTTTTCCCCCAAGGCAGACGGGCTTTTCTCACACCATGTCCTGTGCTGAAACACATGGCTTATGTGTTTTCTCCAAAGGGAACTGGACAGGCATCTCAGTTGGTGATTGAGAGGACAGCTTTGGATCAGGTTCTCCTCTCACTGCCTGTGCAACTCTGGACAAGTTCCTCAGTTCTCCGTGACTCAGTTTCCTCCTCTGCAAGAGTGGGGAAGAGATCCCTTTAGAGGATTATTTTGAAGTTTCAATAGTGTCCGAAGGGTACAGCACACACAGCCCACAGCAAGCTCTCAGTGAACATTAGCGATGGCTTTTATTTGCCATCTGGGTTTTTTTTGTGCCTCAGTGAGAGGACTTGGCAGGCATTTTTAAAGGATCAGATCGTAAAAATATGGTTTATTGGCCAAGAAGCAAAATTGAGGATATTATGTCATTACTTAAATAACCATTTAAAATGTAACCATTACAAAAGTACAAAACTATTCTTACCTCTTGGGCCATACAGACGCAGGTGGTGGCCTGGGTCTGGCTATCCCAGGGGCTGAGGCTTGTCAACCCCTGCCGAGAACTTCACTTTTCTGCAAATGCTGTCTCCGGGAAGACTGCCCTGATCACCTCTCTTTCATTTTCCTACGCCTCCTCCTCAGGGTCTCAGTCCCTTCCTGTCTCACATCCTAGTGATTCCTATGGGCAGCTCTTCTCCTCTGGGAGGATATGAGTATTCAAGAGCTTGGTCTCCCCTGATTGTCCTCAGGATACACCCAGCCTTGGAGTAGCACTCAACAAGAATGGCAAACTTGTTTATTGAGCACCTGCCCTGTGCTGCAGCTAGTGTTCTGGGCTCTAGAGCAGGTATTTCATGTATGTTCAAGTGGCTTCTTCATGACCCAGAACAGCAGGGCTCGCTTCCACAGGAAATGCTCTTGGATCAGTAGGAAAGGAACGTGATTTCCCACCATCATGGAAGTAGAATTGTTTTCCCAAAGCGATGCATGTTGGTGAACCGGAGCTCCCTCGTGCCTGGGCTGGGTGAGATTTGAGGCCTCAGCCAGGTATGCTTGGGGATTGACCCACTTAGTGTGTGTGTGTGTGTGTGTGTGTGTGTGTGTGACACTGGAGAGTTTTTCGCTGTAGCAGAGACAGTTTGGGTTTTCATCCAAACCCTTGTTGTGATCCTTTCCCCGGTTTTGCATGGCCAGGTGCCTCTCGGGGGCTCAGCTCTGGTCTCCCCCAGACATCTGGCACAGCGGCTGAGGGCATGGGAGTGAGTCCTGGCTGACCTGGCAGATGCTATGATACACGGTCACATCTCCTCCAGGGGTATTTCAGACCCTTTGGAAGTGAGAGGGGAGGCGAGGGGCCAGAATTGGGACCCACCTTGCTTGGGAAGCCTGATGAATGTGGGCAGATGGGACTCCAAGGGCTCCTCCATACCTGTCTAGCTCCCCCACTTTCCACTGTGTCTCAAACATGCCTAGAAAGTTATTCTTCAGTCTCTGACACGTGTCTTGTGAGGATCTTCTGGCTTGCCTTTGCAATGGGGAGAGATTTATTTTGTTCTTCCAGTGGTTTTGTGGCAGGGCCTTCACTGGGTTCGATTAGGGGTCCCAGGCTCACTGCTACCCGCGAGTGTAAACTGAGTTCTGTTAATGCCTTGTGGGCACAGACTGTAGAAGCTTTCGTTTGGAACCTGGGCCACAGTGGAGGTGCCAGCATAGAGATATGTCCCAGACAAGGGGTCGGGAGCCAGAGTTCTGATGTGCTTGGGAGCACCCAGGGCTCCGCTCATGTCTGTCACCCAGCTTACCCCAGGTGTGGATCTGGTCGACCAAGGTCACAGGAGTCCTCTTACAGAGTAGAAACATGCTTCTTATTGCTCTGGGGACTTTGTTCCTGTGACAGTCTGCCTGTCTTCTTTACATCTTCTCAGCCCTTCTGTGATGAGATCCTCTTCTTGACTTCTATGTTGCTGACTCTAGGATGGCGTTAGCAGAAAACCGAATTCACCATGTCATACCCTAAAACTTAAAAAAAAAATTAGAAACTTAACTCATAGTGGAAGCTGTTCTAAAATAGATTTTTTTCCTGGCTTACAAAACATTTTGACTATGAAAATAATGGATGCACCTTGTAGAAAATGTGGAAGATGTATAAAAACAAAGAAGGGATGGGGTGCCAGGGTGGCTCAGTCGGTGAAGCATCTGCCTTCAGTTCAGGTCATGATCCTGGGGTCCTGGGATTGAGTCCCGCATCGGGCTCCCTGCTCAGCAGGGAGTCTGCTTCTCCCTCTGCCCTCCCCCTGCTCATGCTGTCTCTCTCTCTCAAATAAATAAATAAAATCCTTAAAAAAAAAACAAAGACGGGAATACAACAAATCCATAGTCTTATCTTCCAGGGATAATCACAGTCAACATTTGGAGTCTCTCTCTCCAATCTTGTCTCTCCGTGTGTGTGTGTGTGTGTGTGCGTGCACGTGCACGTGTGCACTTACATGCATCAGGAACAAAATTACAGGTATGTGTGTAGATGACACACTTTCTACAAAACTGAAATAGTCTTGTTTTGTAACCTTCTACTCTCACTTAAAGTGCTACTGTTACGTTCCTATGTCATCAAATACTCTTATGGCATGATGTGAAGTGGTTTTCCATTTTATGATGGAGTCGTAACTGACAGTTCTTCCCAGGTTGTGAACATTTCTACACTCCTTCTGTCTGTGTCTTCACTCACTCGCTTGCTCCTTGAGTTCATGCTTCCTGGAGGAGGAATTGCATGGAGTTATCACTGCTCTCTCGAAAGGTTTATGACAACTTTTACAGTCTTTTGCCCATTTTCTCCTTGTGTGTGTGTTGTTTTATGAGCGCTCCTTGTATGTGAAGGACAGGACCCTCTGTTTATACATTGCACTGTAGGGTTGTTAAGAACTCTGGAACCGTACTGAGCTCAAAGCCCAGTCCACAGTTGACTAGATGTGTGGTCTTGAGCGTGTTATTTAATCTCTTTGTGCCTCAATTTTCTCAAATACAAAATGGGGGTAATAATTGGACATATCTGTAAGATTGGGATAAGTATTTAATAAGATAGCTTGAATAAAGCACTTACAACAGTGACTCGACCAACAGGTTCCATTGTGGGAGCTTTGTATCGGTCATTCATTTGGGCACTTGACTCATTTTTTTAAGGCCTGTTACCGTGCAGGAACACAGAATGATCTATTCCTTGAAAGCTCGAAAGAACAAGACTGTAAATTCATTGGAACTAGGCATTTTCCACTGAAGAAGTTCTTTGATAGATCTACTTTCTTTTATGGTTATTGATCTATCAGATTTTCTATTCTTTTCATTTTGATAAGGTTTATTTTGAAGACATCGTCACTCTGTTGATACATTTTCCTTTTGCAGTTTATGTACTTACGTTTTGTTAATTTATCAGCTAATTTATTTATTTTAGAGACGTTTTAGATTTTTTTTTTTTTAAAGATTTTACTTATTTATTTGAGAAAGAGAGAATGAGAGAGAGAGAGCATGAGAGGGGGGAGGGTCAGAGGGAGAAGCAGACTCCCCGCCGAGCAGGGAGCCCGATGCGGGACTCGATCCAGGGACCCCAGGATCATGACCTGAGCTGAAGGCAGTCGCTTAACCGACTGAGCCACCCAGGCGCCTGAGACGTTTTAGATTTTGATTTAGAAAAAAATAAAGGCAGAATACAGAGAGTTCCTCTGTATCTCTGCTCCTCCTCTGGGTTCCCTTATTATTATTATTATTATTTTTTTAAAGATTTTATTTATTTATCTGACAGAGAGAGAGAGAACAAGTAGGCAGAGAGACAGGCAGAGGGAGAGGGAGAAGCAGGCTCCCCACTGAGCAGGGAGCCTGATGCGGGGCTCGATCCCAGGACCCTGGGATCATGACCTGAGCCGAAGGCAGACGCTTAACCGGCTGAGCCACCCAGGTGCCCCAAGGGTTCCCTTATTATTAGCATCTTGCATTCCCGTGATACCTTTGTTACAAGTGATGGGAATTTTGATATGTTCTTCGTAACTGAAGTCCATGGTTTACAGGAGAGTTCACGGTTTTTGTTGTACATTCTATGGGTTTTGACAAATTTATATAATGACATGCAGCTACCATTACAGAATGGTAATGACAAATTTATATAATGACATGCAGTACCATCCAGAATGGTTTCACTGCCCTAGAAATCCCCGGTGCTCTGCCTACTTATTTCTGTTTCCCTTCCCTGATCCTCTGGTAACCACTGATCTTTTTACTATCTTCAGAGTTTTGCCTTTTCCACAATCTCATGTGGTTGGAATCATATAGCATTTAGCTTTCTCATTTCTTTCGCTTAGTCATATGCACTTAAATTTCCTCCATGCCTTTTCATGGCTCGACAGCTCATTTCTTTTTATCACTGAATAATATTCCATTGTCTGGCTGTATTGCATACATTTGTTTATCCACTCATTCATGTAAGGACATCTTGGTTGCTTCCAACTTTTGGCAATTATGAATAAAGCTGCTATAAATATTCATGGGCAGGTTTTTGTGTGGCCATGTTTTCAACTCATTTGGGCAAATACCAGGGAGCACAATTACTGGATCATATGGTAAGAGTAGTTTAAGTTTTATAAGGATTTTTTTGGTCTCTTTTATAGTACCCCCCACTAACAACAACAACAAAAATTGCTGTTACTATTTGTTCTTTTTTTTTTTTTGTCCTTTCAATATGCATTCTGAAATCTTTACAAATTTGTTAGCACATCACTGATGTGATTTTCTGCGTAAATATTTCGCTCTTACTGCTTCATGTAGGATATTTCCTACTGTTGTTTTGAAATAAAGCAGACATAGGAAAATTACATAATGATAACATATGTTTTTTTAGCAAATATTTATAAAGCCAATCCCTGTGTCACCATCACCGGAGTCAAGAAGTAGAGCCTTATCAATCTTCTCTATCACAGCTTTATCCCTTCCACTTTGGAGGTGAACTCTACCCCAGTTTTAACAGATTTTCTTCATAGCTTTACCACTTATGTTTGTATCTCTAAATAAGCTAGTTTGGCCTGATTTTGAAATTTATATAAATGGAATTATGCTGTGTATATTCAGTCATACATGTCTTATAATTTTCTATTAACATTCTGTATTTGTTTAGTTCCTTCATTTTCATCACTGGGTAGGATTCCATCATGGGACTATACAACAATATTTTTTTATCCATTTCAGTGCTGATGGATGTTTGACTTATTTCCAGTTTCTGTATTTTATGAAAAACGCTGCCATGACAAACTCCTGCATACATCCTAACGCCCATGGGCTTAAGTTTCTCCAAGTATGTATACATTTAGATGTGGAATGGCTGCGTTTAGCTTCACTGTTGAACAAATGCTCAATTGTTTCCGTCCGTGGGGTGGGGGGGGGCGGTGGGCACGCCATTCTGACTTCCTGTCAGCATTGTGTAGGCTCCAGGCTTCGCGTTCTGAATAACCCTTGTATGATCAGACTTTAGTATTTTGCCAATCTGGCGGGTGTACAGTGGTGACTCACTGTGATTTCATTTGCATTTCCTAATTATTAATGAGGTTCAGCATCTTCTCATAGATTTGTCATTTGAGTATCTTTTCTGGTGACATTTCCATTCTATTTTCTTCCTTATAGATTTATCCATTCTGAGTTTGAATTTTGATTTTATAATGTTGGTAGCAAATATGTTCTCTGTTTTTTCCTTTTTATTTCTGTGGGGTCGTAATGAACAGAAGTTCCTAATTATAATGTAGCCAAATATATCTTTTTCTTTTTCTTTTTGGTTGCTACTATTTGCGACTTGTTTAAGAAATCCCTCTTGCTCCAAAGTCATAAAGATGTTTTATACTGTCTTCTAAAGCTCTCTTTCCTTTTTTATTTTGCACAGTTAGGTCTTCAAATACCTGGAATGGATTTTGTTTATTTATGATATGAAGTTAGAATTCAATTTTATTTTTTCCTTGTTTCCCTGTTGTTTTGCAGTGCTACCTTTGTCTCTTGGGGATTCAGAGTCCATATATGTATGGCTTTGTTTTCAGTCTTGCTGTTCTTTATCATTAATTCATTTTTCTACCCATACACAAAATACCTTACTCTCTTAACCAGTATAGTGTTATAACACATCATGATATCCAATAGAGCAGGACCTAGTTCTTTAAAAGTGTGCATGCACACACATATATTTACACCACCCAGTCAGGTTCATCAAATACCTTACCGAAAACTTTTGGAATTTTGATGACCGTTTCATAGATTCCATAAATCAACTTGGGGGAGAATTAGCATATTTACAACATTAAGTCTTCTAATCCATGAACATGGTATATCTCCTCACTTGTTAAATCTTTTTAAATATCTCCCAATAAATGGATCTTGCCCATCTTTACTAGATTTATTCTTAGATATTTGCTATTTTGTGATGCTTTTAATTTCAGTTTTCTAACTCTTTATTGCCAGTATACAGGAGGACAGTTGATTTTTTTTCTATGCTGATTTATATCCAGCAACATTGCTAAACTCTTATTAAAAACAATTATTTATATATTTACTTGGGTTTGGGTACAAAATCATAATATATGCTAAATAATGGCAATTTTGTTTTTTTTTCTTTCCATTTCTTATACTTTTTACTTATTTTTCTTTACTTCATTGGCAAAGATCCCAGGTTAAAAATAATGGATCTTTCCATAGGTTTTAATTCTGCCTTTGGGTTTGTAGTTTTTTTAATATTTGACCTTTTTTCTTGTAAAGATTTATTTATTTATTTTAGAGAGAGGGAGAGAGAGAGGAGGGGCAGAGGGAGAGGGGGAGAATCTCAAGCAGACTCCCTGCTGAGTGTGGAGCCTGACGTGGGGCTAGATCCTATGACCCCTAAGCTGAAATCAAGAGTTAGATACTTAACTGACTGAGCCCCCCAGGAGTCCCTGGCCTTATTTTAAATAATTTTTCTATAATTAGGATGAACAATTTTAGGAAAAATATTTTCCTCATTGTTACATGAAATCACTTTTAAAGGTACATTATTGCTTGGAGTCTTTCGTGTGATATATCTCATGTTCTTTTTTTGTGGAATTTTGTCCTTCATAGATGGCATATCAGTGATTTGTTCTTTACTCTTCTTTCAATGAGGCAAAATGCAGCCATATTTCCTCCACTGGGGGGCAGTTGCAGCCCTTTCTCAGATCTATAGATGTTGACCCGGTAGGCATGCAAACGCTCAATACAGTTTTCAGTTTCAAGCGGCTCTTTATCTTCTACATATTTTTGCTTCCCCGAGGTGCTGATTTCTCCCCTGGCTGCAGTTCTTAGATACTCTTTTCTGATGGGATACATGGGGGAACTATAATTATCTTCCTATGCTGTTGTCAGTGCTCTTGTCTTTGCCCCACACTGTCCTTCCGTGTGACAATCGTCCCTCCTTCCTGTTGTTTTCTGAGAGTTTCCAATCCAAACAGTTGTGGAAAGCTGATGGGGGTCGGGGGGGAGAGGTGAACACCTGGCCACCTCAGAAAGCTAGATCTGAGCTTTGGAGATGGTGTCCAATTTTCAATTTTCTCATTGCTGCAGACCCTGGACTTCAAAATGGATGCACGCAAGAGGGATGAAGGGTTTTCTGTCCCTCCTCTGGTCATCTCCATTTTTTTTTTCTCCAGCTGTCGATATCTGACTCAGCTGTGGGGAATATTCTTGCACATCTGGCACTAGGTTGAAGCATGGTTGAGCATCTTTCTTTTTAGGGTCTTTGTAGGTTTTTAGGATGTGTTTGGGAGATGTTGCAAAAGCTTAAATAAGAATTCCCCAAAGTCTGTGATACTTCTGTACAACTGGTGATTTTATGAGATACGTTAAATAACCTGGAACACGTTGTGAGAAAGTTTTTTCAAGGGGTCTTAAAAAAAAAACAAAAAACCTTTATTTTGAAATAATTAGAGATCCACAGGAAGTTGCAAACAAATGGGTCCCGTGCACCCTTCACTCTGCCTCCCCTGGTGCTGACATTTCGCATAACTGTGGTATAATAGCAAAATTTACGGAGCATATTCAGATTCCACCCATTATCCGTGTGTGTGTGTGTATGTGCATTAGTCCTGCATGCTTGTACCACATCTGCCATTTCATGGGAATACCATCACAGAGAGATACAGGGCTATCTCTTCACTGTGGGGCTTCCTTGTAACATCCCTTTCTAGCCACATACCCCCTCCCACAGTCCCTAATTCCTGGCAACTGCTAGGCTGCTCTTCATCTCTATAATTTTGTTTTTTCAAGAATGTTAGATGAAGTAAACCATATGGTATATAACTTTTGAGACTGGGTTTTTTCACTTAGCATAATTCTCTTTTCCTCTTTCCGAATTGGACAAATAGACTTAGTTGATACTAGTATGATGTAGTAGTCAGGAGAAGCAAAGTCTTTTTATTATTACTATTATTATTAAAGTATAACACACACAGAAAAGTCTAGAAATCTTAAGAGCATAACACATTGGATTGTCATATGCACCACTCACATGTAATGTAAATGCACTATTTTAACTAACATTTAGATCATAAATTGATGACCAGACCATGAGGCCTCCCTCTCACCCCAGTTAGTCACTAGCCCTGTTCCCTCTCAAGGATAATCCCCATTAGAGATTACTTTTGCCTGTTTTTAAACTTAATATTCATGGAATCATACATTGTGTCTGATTGTAGTCACTTAATAGTATGTTTATGAGATTTCTCCATGTTATTGTGTATAGTTAATGATTCGTGTATTTTCAGGGATTTATCGTATTCTGTGGCATGGCTGTACCACAGTTTACTTATTCATTCTCATATTAATGGACATTTGGTGGTTTTCAGTTTTCGGCTATCACAAATTGTGCTTCTAGGATCATTCTTGCATATAAGTCTCTTGGTGTATGTGTGAGTGAGTTTCTGTTGGGTATCTGCACCTTGGTAGAGTTGCTGTGTCACAGGGCCTGCAAATTTATATCTTTAGTAAATTCCCCTAGAGAGCTTTCCAGATCGGTTGTCCCGTTAACACTTCTCTACCAGTATTGTTGCTTTGCCTCCTTGCCAACATTTGATATGTGTCTTTTTAATTGTATTTATACTGGTGTGTGGGTCCTGGCATTTTGTTGTGGTCTTGATTGGCATTTTCCTGAAGACAAATGACTAATGCTCATGCACCATCAGAATATCTTCTTTC
>NC_138374.1:7331990-7341237 GCF_054177405.1 Leptonychotes weddellii
CAGGCTCCCTGCTGAGCAGGGAGCCCGATGTGGACTCGATCCCAGGACCCTGGGATCATGACCTGAGGGGAAGGCAGACACTTAACTGACTGAGCCACCCTTGTATGTTTGCCTTTCTTTTTTTTTTTTTTTTTAAAGATTTTATTTATTTATTTGACAGAGAGAGACAGCGAGAGAGGGAACACAAGCAGGGGGAGTGGGAGAGGGAGAAGCAGGCTTCCCGCTGAGCAGCAAGCCCGATGGCGGGGCTCGATCCCAGCACCCTGGGATCATGACCTGAGCCGAAGGCAGACGCTTAACGACTGAGCCACCCAGGCGCCCCTTTGTTTGCCTTTCTTAAAATTACTGTGGATGTGAGTCCTTTGTCAGATGTATGCACAGTAATATCTTCTTGCACTTCCAGGCTTATCTTTGAACTCTAGTAATGCTATCTTTTGAATAACAGATGTTCTTAAATTTAATACAGACAAATTGTCAGTATTTTCCTTTAGTGCTTTTGTTGCATGTTTAAATTCTTTTCGCCTACTGCAAGATCATGAAGACATTTTCCTATGTTGTCTTCTAGAAAAAGGCTTCCTTTTGCAGTCATGTATTTCCATTAAAATTCTTGATTTAAATAAAAATATGAAGTAAAAGTGCAGGTGGTACTTGGATATGGAAAAATTCACAAAGATAATAAGCAGGTGATTGAGGTTTGAGAAATGCTATTTTGAAAGAATAATTCCTCCTTTTTTGGCCTAATAAGCAATATAGAAAGAACAAAACAGTGTACAAGCTAATGATTATCAGTTCTGTTGGATCATAATACATGTTCATTCATTTACTTGGGAAATATTGATGGCTTTGGGGATTCAATGATGGGCACTCAGAGTTGCTCCCCTGTGAGGAGAACAGGATGCTTTGTACCTTTGTTAGCCAGGGGTGGGTAGGATGAGAGGGGTGGATGTCGGGGAGGAGGTCTTGGAGGCTTTTCAAGTGAGCAGCCGCCAATCAGAAGTCAGAGCCTCTGTGATGCAGGTGCTCTGGGCCTGGTCTGTGCAGGGTTTTCAGCCCACGGATTCCGCTCCCTGAGGATTTCCTGTGCCGCATCCACAGGACCTGCGTAAGGGGAGCTCTGAGCCTCTGTAGCTTTAAGGGAAGAGACACCAGCCAGATTCTGAGGGTCTCAGAAGATCACCTGGGAGCCTTAGAGACCAGGGCCCCTCTGCAGTCCTGTCCATCAGAGTCTCTGGGGAGGGCTCTGAGCAGCAGTTTTTTTGAAGTTCCCCAAGAGATTCTGATTCTGATGTTGAGTCAGGGTGAGAACTCTGGGGGAGGGAGTCCTGCGGTGAGGGAGGTGCTTTCCAAGGGTGGCTGGATAAGGCTGACATTAATTCCTTTTCCCAAGACCTTGGGTGGAGGGGCCATGCCCCTCTGGGAAGCTGGGCATGTCTGAGACCTGCAAAGAGCCACTGTAGACCCGTCCTCCAGTGCAGCAGGAAGCTGCCTCCACGCGCTCATCCATCAAAGGGAATGTCGGGTTCAGAAAGGTGAAGGATAGAATGTCATATGTCAGAGCTATTCGATTTATGGCGACAGTGCATCTGTGCACTTGTCCCTGCCAGCACTCTCGAGGTCTTGGAGAATTCTTTGCTCTGCTTCCAGCCGACGATCAGAGCAGGCCCGATGGCCTGGGACGCTGAGCTCCCCTCAGCCAGCTGGTGACGCCTGTCCCGGCCCCACTGCCTTTCTCCGGTGTGACCCCAAACACCACCACGAAACTTGCATTTGCCTTATGCTCTTGCATTTTCAAGTCAAGCAGGTGGCGTACCAACTGTCCCCGGGCTTTAATGGCCTACCTGATCTTCAAATTTTAACCTGCGCGCTTAGCTATGTAACTCTGCACACGCCTCCTCCAGTCTTAGTTTGTGTACGTGTAAAATGGGGATGATGACACCCTTCTCTCGCGGTCCTTAGGGAGATGAAATCACAAAATGTCTTCAGAGCATCGGGCTCATGGTGGTTGCCTGCATATTAGCCCCATTGCTCTGCAAATCATTAGTCTTTTAAAAATACTTTTCGTGACTTGTCTGTCATGACTGCTGCCCCCGGATAGATCGGGGCTTTGAGGGTGGGATGTTGGGGTTGGTGCTCCAGACCCAGAATTCTAACTTACACCCTCCATTTGGACCTTGCCCTGTAACTCCGGCCACTGGGTCCTCCACTGGGAGACCAGGGCATCGTGCATGGTCCTCACAGCCGTTTTGTGAAGTGGCCACAGCACAGAGAATTTAAGCTCGGGGAAGATCAAATGGAGCGTACATGTGTGCGTGTGTGCTTGTCAGAGGGGGTAGGTAGAACAGGGCCCAGGCCTGGTGGATGGTGCCCGCTCAGCACAGGGCCTTCTCATAGAGTCGTGCTGCCTTTAGGAGCCACGTGGAGTCATCTTTGATGACTGTCACCCTCTTTCCTTCTGGTTATGACACATCTGTTTTCTCTAATATCTTCCTGAAGTCTTTTTTCTCCCACCCATTTTCATGTTCTCCTCTCCCACCTGCTTCTGAGGATTAATCTTTTTCCTTTTAGAAACAACAAAAACTTGATTTGATGATACAGGATTTTTTGTGGGTTTGTTTTGTAGGAGGAGCAGGGAACAGTGCTGTGGGGGGCTCTCTGGCTGCTGTGGGGTCCCTATGGAGTCCCTGGTCCACAGCTTCAATGCAGCCTGGCTGGGTCTGAGCTGGGAGGGTGGGGGCCTGAGCTTCCTGGGGGACTCCCAGCACTCTGTGAGCCTGGCAGTGATCTCCTTCATCAACCTTACAGGCTTGGTTGTAATACAAGCATATTTCAGTTCCGGCTTCTGGCCTTTTGACTTTCCGATCGTGGACATTTAAATTGAGCTTCGAAGCACTTGTTTCTTCTCTGTTTTACTTGCTAATTGGGGCAGCACTCCTGGCCCGTCTGTGAAGTGTTCGGAAGGATGCAGATGAGCCCTCCACATGGGGGGTGGTATTGTGGTCAACAGCTCCTCAGACAGGGCAGGATGTGTCTCTGAGAATTTAAAACCAAAGGAATTCTGACTTCTTGTTCTAACCTTGCATCGCCGAAGCGCTTTGGTTGGAGAGTTCTCTGGGCTTCTTTTAGGGGAAATTACTGTATGGAGCGATCCGCTCTTCCCATCTGCTATGTGTGTGTCTACAGGTCTCTGTGTCTCTGGCTCCTTATTCCAGAAGTTCTCTCAGCAAGAGTCTCTGGTTCTGGTGGGAGGGGGTACATTTTCTAAGTATTGTATCTGTGAAAATGCCCTTAGTTACCTGGACGGTTGACTGGTAGCGGATTCTAGATTCCAGTTTGTTTTTGTGGAGCCCTGGGGAGCATAGGTCACCAGTGAGAAGTCTCATGTTGGTCTGAGGATCACTGTCTTGACCCTCTCCAGCAGTTGGACAAGCCAGGGACTAGAGCTGGGCTGATGGTTTGTCTCTTTTTGACCCTCTCTGCCCTCCTCGAGTTCTGGTTTTGAAGATGCGGAGGCTGATTCATTCTGTGGATTTTGTTTGGCCGCTTTCTACCCCTGGGGTTATGTTAGCAGCAGTCCCCTGTTGTGTCCAAAACCAGGGCCCAGATGAGTTATGGGAGCGCTGCAGATGTCACCTCAAGGAGTGGGACGCGGTCTGGAGCTTTGGCCCAAGGTCGTGGAGCCTGGTGGCCAGATGTGGTACAGCCTGCCATTTCTGGCTCCTTTTCTTTGTATGACTTTTTGGTCTTTGATAGCTCGGAGTGCAGCTGGAGGGAGGAATGGTCCCCGTGCCCCTCTGTAGGCCTCTGCAGGGTGGGGGACCTGAGGGGGACTTTAGTGCTATAGCAACATGGGGCACACGCCTCGCCCAGCTAGGTATGAGGCCTCCAGACTGTTCTGTATGTTTTTGGTTTCCTACCCACACCTTTCTCCTGAGTGGCTGAGTGCGCTTGGCAGTGGTTCCTTAATTGTCCTCTGTAGTTTTCTTTCCAATGCAGTATTGTTCCGCTTTGCAGGTGAAACCAAGGTGGAAGGGCAGCTCATTTTGCTCATTGTGGACCTTGACTAGACCTGCCAAAAGTCTTGAGGATGATGTTCCCAGGGTAGAAAGAAGAGGGGAAAAATGAAATATACTGAAATTCTTCAGAGTTAAGTATTTAATATGGACATTGCTGTACTCTGTATTTTGAATTTACTTAAGAATCTCTAAATCAAAAGCTTTTTTTTTTTTTAAAGATTTTATTTATTTGACAGAGAGAGACACAGCGAGAGAGGGAACACGAGCAGGGGGAGCGGGAGAGGGAGAAGCAGGCTTCCCGCCGAGCAGGGAGCCCGATGCGGGGCTCGATCCCAGGACCCTGGGATCATGACCTGAGCCAAAGGCAGACGCTTTATGACTGAGCCACCCAGGTGCCCCAGATCAAAAGCTTTTTGTCCTGTCCTTCATTGTCCCGTCCTTCAGTATAGGAAAACCCTTCGTTTTTCTAAATGTGGAGATCCCTGTGTCAGACTTTCAGCGTAAACCATTAAGATAGGCCTAGGAACTTTTTGTCAAGAATAACATGGTTTTGACCTGGGATTTTTGCCTCGTCGATCCTTGCATCAAGGCATGTGGGATAGTTTGTGTTTAACTGCTTTATGTTTCAACATTTTATTAATTAAAAAAAAAAGTTGTAGGGGCACTTGGGTGGCTCAGTCCCTGCTCGGCGGGGAGCCTGCTTCTCCCTCTCCCTCTGCCCCTGCTTGTGTTCCCTCTCTCGCTGGGTCTCTCTCTCAAATAAATAAATAAAATCTTAAAAAAAAAAAAAGTTGTAAATGTGATTCTGGGGAAGGCAGGGAACTCCCAGCTGGTGTAGCATGTAGTTTCCGTCGAGTGGCACCGCGCCCTGTGGGTGGGGATGCTGTAAATGTGTGTTGAGCTACGTTCCGCTGATGGTCATGGGAATCAGGCGAAGCCCATGTGAAACAGACACGTCGTGGCAGGAAGGGAGTGGATGAACCCCAAGGAAGGAGAACGTCCGGTGGGGGTGGGGCAGAGGGGAATTTCGTGGGTGAAGACAGCAATAGTGCTTTGTCTCCAAGACCCCTCTTGGGGCTTCTGCCATCTGAGTGTGCAAATGATGCAATTTTGGAATATAGGTGAGGTTCAGTGGGGTGACGTCCGGAGCCGACGACCAAGAAAGAATTCTTGAGGTGCAGAATGGTGCAGAATGGTGATTGTTAAAGCTCGGGAACAGAACCCATGGGCAGAAAGAGCTGCTGCCCCAGGGTTGTGAGGGGTGGCTGATTATATACTCAGGAGTTGGGGAGGTGAGGAAAAAGGGGGTGTCCAAAAGGACTGTCATATGCTAAAGACTCTCAGGATACTGGAGGCCTGGTTATTGTCAAGCCAAGGCTGTTTCCCCCCTCTAATGAGGAACTAATATGAAGACAGTTGGGAGTTTCCTGGAGGAATGTTACATTCCTCCTATCACATGTGCTTGTCAGTGGGCTTTAGGTTTAGAAGAAATTCCATGTTATTTACATTTCCTTCTGCCTCAGCCTTCCTTAATTTTATGGAGGGGAGGGTGATGTTAGGGCTTCAGGAACTGAGTTATGGGTCTCTGGAAGTTAGGCTATTGATAAGAAAGCTTCTTCTTTGTAAATCACTAGGACATTGGTAAACTGAGGGAGACTCCTGTCCTGCAAGACTGTAATCTCTATCAGTTAACCATTTGTTTTTCCTGTAGGGCAGCTAGGGGTGCCTGAGGAATGTCACACATACCACATGGGCGGCGGGGGAGCGTAGGGTACCAGCTTCTGCTTTGTCCTCAGTGAGCCTTCTGCTCCCTCATCACGGGGACAGCATGCTGAGGGGGAGGAGAAAGTCACTGCAGCCTTGGAGAGCTTCTTCAGCAGTGGGCTGGGGAGGACGGTGGGGACACGTCAATGATGATATTCACATCCACAGCCGGCCGGGCTTCTGCTGCCAAGCAGGCCTCACATATGGAAGGTTGTGAAATGGTCCGGTCTCCGAAGACGCTCACGGGAGGGGTCCTGAGTTGAAACCTCACCTGCTGCTGTAGATGGCATCTGTCATTGCGTGGATGAAGCCGTGGCGCCGTGCCTGGGGACAGAAACCAGAGTGCAGAATGCAAAATCCAGAAGGGGAGGCGTGGAGAAGAGGGGGATGTGGGGCTGGGCGGTGAGGGCAGACAGCTGGAGAACCCATCTTCCACGAGGTGCAGGGCGGTGCCCGGCAGTGCAGGGAGGGACTGGGCTGCAGGGCTGCGCAGGCAGCTCCAGACGCCCCTCCCATGTGCGCAGGTGGGAACCAGAGACCGGCATCCGCCCCCTGCTGACAGCACCTGACTTTGATGGGCAGACTGGCCGTGCAGGGGGCAGGCCCTCCCTGGGACGAGCGGTGTGAAGCTGGGTGTGGCCTCTCGGGAGGGGTGGTGTGACCAGAAGTGCTGGCGGGGTCTGTCCCATCCTCTGGAGGCACATGGTTCGTGGTTTCTGCTGCTTGGGTGATGAGGGCTCTTGGGGCTCTACGCTGCACCTGTCCCGTGCCCCTGCCTCGGTCCCTCCTGGGAGCTTCCTGCTGTGTCCCCAGCGATCCCCATTCCTGCTTAAGTTAAGGTTGGTTTCTAACAACAACCAGAGATGCCTCACGACCTTCGTGTGTCGACAACTTTGCCGTGGCCTTTCCCAGTGTGGGTCTGTCTCTAGTGTCTTTAGCAATGGCATGGACGACAGACAAGGCTTCAAACAAAACCAAATTCTCTGAAGATAGTGTCTTCTGATAAGGAAGAAAAAAATCCTTATTAGGATTCAGGGAAGCCGGCGTTTGCTTGCAGGTTGAGTGTGTGTGTGTTTATCTGGGCTCCTCACCAAAGACGCCATCAGCTGTGCTGTGGACCGAAGGAGTGGCTTTTCTGGCCTGTGCTGTCACATCATCTCAGGAGTGGGCAAGAGTGGACATTTGTTGGGTGGGGGTGCTGGCTCGGTGGGACTCCACATTGGCTTCGTGTGCATGATGGTTGAGCCCCTCGGGAGGGCAGGCATCGAGCTTTTGGGTTGATATTAGATGTGCAGTCGACAAACACCCCACTTAGGGGCACTTTCTTTTTCACCCCTTGTGTATCCTGGTGAGAGGATGTGTGGAGCTTCCACTTATCAATATGAGTGGTTTTGGTGAATATGCAATTTTATTCAGGTAGTTCCTTTTTTTAAAGATTTTATTAATTTATTTGAGAGAGAGAGAGAGAGAGCATGCACACACGAGAGAGCCAGCACGAGGCGGGGAGGGAAAAGGGTAGAGGGAGAGGGAGAAGCAGATTCCCTGCTGAGCAGGGAGGGGCTCCCTGCCCCCCCACGGGACTCCATCCCAGGACCCGGGGATCACGACCTGAGCCAAAGGCATATGCTTAACTGACGGAGCCATCCTGGCGCCCCCACATAGTTCCTTTTTGAATTATAATATTCATGTGCATATGAGATATTCTCTTTTTCTGGAAGAAATGCTTTGGGTAGCAATTATTCTTATTTAACTAGTAAATAATATGTGTGTGTGTGGTCCGTCTGTCAGTTTGCCTATCTGACTATCTAAATGAGTAATAGAATGTGTTAGCTCGATGAAGTACCTGGAATTCACCACTTGCTGTGTTTTCTGCTCAGAAGGAGGGACCAGGGGATGGGAACATGTTTGATACAGCTATGAAAGAATTTCATTGAAATGGCAGTGAATCCTTTTTGCATTTCTGATACTTGCTTATGTGAGAATACCAGGCTTCTGAGCACCGTGACACGGGAGGGACAGACCAGTGCCCTGTTCCCTGTCAGGATCTGAAATCAAGGCTGGAGTAGCTAGCAGAATCGAAATGCAGAGGCCATTCCCAGGACACAGGGAATCGTCCAGCAGAACCACTGACCAGCCAGTTTGGTGTTGGGGCCCAGGAGATGTGGGTTGTTCCTGAGGATGCTGATGTGTCTGAAGCAGGGCGGGCTGGGGCTAGGTGACAAGGAGGAGGGGGGTGAGAACTGGGGACAGTGGGTAGCATCTCCAGCTGAGGGAGCCCCAAGCCTGGGGTCAGGGCCAGGGCTGAGTGGCAGGGTGAAGGACATTCTGGAATCTAACCTCCCAGAGAGTATAGGAAGTGAGCCTGACCCTCAGTCCTTGCCCTGAATCTGGACCAGGGCCTCAGGTGCCTGCCAGTGACCACTGGGGTCTGAGAGGCTGGAGGGATATGGCCCAGAGAGGCGAGCAGCATGGAGAGGAGGTGCTGTCCATCCTGAGGCCACAGTGGGACCTCGTGGGGGCTCGGGCTCCTGCTCGCTCACAGCCTGGGCCCAGGGGCCAAGCTGCGGAGGGGCAGGTGGGGCTGCTGCTGGGTCAGCATGAACAGGTTCCATGACGAGGCATGGCTGGTGGAGGCAGGCAGCGTGGATTTCTGAGTAAGCGTGTAAGAAACATCTTTGCTCAGTCATCAGATACTTGGTCAATTTCCAGTAGGCATGATGGAGAATTGCTCTTTTAGCATTGGGACCAAGGAAATGCCACCCACGTGGGTCAGACCCCTGCGTCCTCCAGGCCTGGAAAGTGCCTAGGGCAGATCCTAGTGGGGGAGGGGTGTTAGGAGAACTAGAATACCCTCTGTGAGGTCAGCCTTGGGTGGTTAGGCATGCTTGCTGCCTGGATCCCCACTGGCCACACGCCCCGCTCTGGCTGCATGCCCTCCCCATTCATTCTGTGGTCCCCACTGGATCCACGCCCTCTGCCCCCGTTCACTGCCTGGTTCCTGCTCCCACGGCCCCCCCCCCTTGAGGCGTGGCCCCCCCCGGCAGAATCCAGCTGGGGCACCGTTGCTCACCGTGCCACCTGAAGCCTCCTGGGGTCTCCTGCTGCGTCATGTAGCAGTGGCACCATTACCTCCTCTTGGTGCTCCTCGCCACGCTGGGCACCAGTCCCTCTGCCCCCCCACCCCAGCACAGATGGCTGATGCATGTGTACCAACCCAGGCAGCCGCGTGGCAGACGTGGGCAGGGCCAGGGAAGCAGCGTGGCAGTGTTTGAAAGCCCAGAGCCGAGAATCTGGAGGCCAGGATCCAAGGTCCAGCTTTGTCGCTGGCAGGGATGCCTGGGAAGGCTCACCTCCAGTCTCAGGGCCTCGGCTTCCTCTTTGAGGACTTCCTCAGGGGAGGACTGGATGGTGTCTCGGGGCCTGGCGGGTCTGAGTCCCTCTGATGGCAGCCCCCGGGGCTGACATTTTCC
>NC_138374.1:7341737-7406413 GCF_054177405.1 Leptonychotes weddellii
CCCATCTCAGCAGTGAGCCACATAGCTTTTTAAACGTGCCTCTTACAGGAGGGATTTCTCACACTTGTAGTAGAAATAGCTTTTGCTTCTCCTCCAGAGTTTGTGTTTTCTTTCACCAAGGGCAGATTTGAGGAGACAGATAGCATCGCTTGGAGACTTCTAGCCCCACGGCGGGCTGGGCAGTAAGAATAGCAGCCCGGGAGTCCCGAGGCCTGGGATCCGGCCCCAGAGCTGCTGTTAAAGCTCTTACCCACAGGGACGCTGGTCTGGACAGGGAGGCTTGCCAGGGGCCTGCCCATGTGCCAGCATCTTATTCCAGGGGCAGCTTGGACCAAACTGTTTGGTAGCTGTTCTCAGAACTACCAGTTTTGCTAAGAATGGAAAACAATAGATTTTTTTTTTCTACTTATATTGCCTTGCTCATTAGCATGCACAATACAAAGGCCAGAGTTGCTGAAGCAAAATCAACGAGTTCTGATTAATTTGCAGAGCTCAACCACGGGATTGCTCTGAAATTTCTAACCAATAGCACTCCCTGGCTGAGTCACACTGTGGAAGGATCCTTAATTGGAAACAGCCTCAGACAGTAGCATGGACAGCAACAGAGAGAAGGAATATCAGAGCACAAACAGCCAGAGAGGAAATGACAACGAGAAGGGCAGTTGGCACACTGTTGACGTTTGAGTTGACCGCATCTGTCTGGACATGCCTGGTGGGGTGGGCTGCGCTGGGGGGTAGGGGTCCAGGGGCAAATTGGAAAGCGGGAGGGTAGATTTAGAAAACCAGAAACTTGCCTTTGAACATCTGTCTTTGTTTTTAACGAGCATTGTCCTTTCTAGGTTGCCCACCTCTTGGTCTGGAAACCTTAAAAATCACAGACTTCCAGCTTCATGCATCTACTTCCAAGCGCTACGGCCTCGGGGCGCATCGAGGGAGACTCAACATCCAGGTACCAGCTACAGGAAGGATTTTGGTTGCGTTGCTAGTTGCTCAGGCAGGACACGCAGCCCGTGGTTGGTTGAGCTTGGGTCGGATACCCTGTATGATGTTTCAAAAGCATGAGCCCCACCTCTCCCACCAGGAAGAGCGATGCCTCAGATCCTCGTCTTAGAGAGACAGCCCTGAGATGAGACTCAGGATACGTGTCTTCTGCAAAGGGCACTTAGTACAAAGGATGCTGCCGGTACCTGGAGCCGGGTCGGCCCACCTCCACCTCTTGAGCTCGTGCCCTTCGTGTGATCTGCCTGGACCGGGCAGGAGGAGGGCGCTGGACTCCAGGAGGCATTGGCAGCCAGTGGCTTTTGTTCCTCTTCCCCACCCCAACCAGTGCTTCTCACCAACACACACATCTCTTCCAGACTGTTCTGTGGCTCCCCCCAGGTCCAATCCTTAGTGGCTCTCTTGGAGCCCAGCATCTCGTATCTTGGCCTCCTCCTCTGAGGCTCAAGGGTCATGTGACCTTGGCCCTCACTACTGTCAAGGTCCTGCTCCAGGAAGGTGAACTCCTCCTTGCACAATTTATATACCATGCGGTTCTTGACTTCTTGCCTTTTCTCAGGCAGGTCCCCTGCCTGCAGTCCCTTGCCCTCCACCCTGCCAGGCAGCGTAAGTCCTGCAGCATCCATGATGATCAATTCCTCATGCTGCTCTAACAGCTTATCATAAATGCAGCCACGTAGGCCACACACACTTACTCTCTTCCAGTTCTGGAGAACAGAAGCCCCACTGGGCTAAATCAAGGTGTGGGCTGGGCCGTGTTCCTTCTGGAGCTGGAGGGGAGGGCCCATTTCTTCGCCTTTTCCAGCTTCTAGAGGTACCTGCATTCTTTCTAAGCCTCTGATCCTTCTTCTGCTTCCCTCTTCCACTTTTAAGGAGCTCGCGATGACATTGGACCCTCGTGGATGCTCCAGGATCATCTCCCATCTCAAGCAACCTTAATTACATCTGCAAGCTTCATTTCCTTTTACCAGATAGCCCCGACTGTTCCCAGGTTCCAGGATTAGTGAGTTGGCATCTCTGTTGGGGAGGGGGCGTTATTCCACCAGCCCATGCACGAGGCCTTTTCCCTCCTGCTCCAGCTCCTACCATTCCATCCCAGTTCAGTGTTTGGTCATGTGCTGTCCTGTGTGCGTCTCTAGTATCTTAGCTGTCTTTCCCCAGCTGCTCCATAACTCCAAGTGTGTTCCAAACCCCTTCTGCGCACGCGCCATCTCATCCAGCCTCCTGGGTCCTTCATCCCTGAGACGTGGGGCCATCCAGGGTAGCAGCTTCTGAGCGACAGCGCCAACACCTTGTGCTCTCGGTGGTCTCTGTAAGCATGCTGCAGGCAGCTGCTGTGCGGGGGAACAGGACGAGGGCGGACGAGGCCCCTGCCCAGGAGCTCACGGGCTCCGGGGTGTCTGAGCCGAGCTCCGACTCCCCACGTCCGCTCTTCCCTCCTCCCTCAACACTCAGCCGCACCCAGAGACTTTGAAGCTGCTCCACTGGCGCCACTTTGCGGGCCAGGATTCCGGCAGAATGTTTCTAGAACTAACTTTCATGAAGTTTGGTTTATATAAGTAGTATTGTTTTTTAATAACAGCTGATAAGAAACATTTGGATGTGTGCAACTGGACATTGTGTTTTTCAAGAGGATGAAGTCTCCAAGTTTCACCAGCGTGACTAGTAATAATGGGAGGGCCTGCAGGGTCCAGGCTTCCATGGAAGTAAACTCGGGGCTAGCAGGGCTGGATCCCAATGGGTGTGGGCCTGTTTTGTGTAGCAGTGAGAGGAGCTGTCAGCTAAGGCCTTGAATGCTCTCTCGATAAATGAAGTTATCCTTTATTAAAGAGGAAGTGTTCACATTTATCCATGCTTTCAGTCAAAAACTGGAAGGCCCCGTTAGTCCTGAATTTGTTGGTGGGGTAGGGGGAGGAGTTGTGTTGTTCCAGTTGGAATTCTACTCCTAGAGTGGGCGGGTGGGGCATGGGCGGGGGCGGGGGGGCGGTCAATAGTGCAGGGGTCCTAGGCATGTGAAGTTCAGACCTTGGCCTTGACTTGACACTTCTAGATTTTGGGACCTTGGGACTGTTATCTTATGGCTCCAAGCCTTTGCTGCCTCACCAGAGAAGAGGGAGTCCTGAGAACTTATAGGATTTGTTGAGCAGTGAAATTAGGTGATATATAATTTTAAAACATTTACTGGATCATTTTTCACTTCTCTGCTCATAGCTTCTGGTAGCTTCCAGGTTCTCTTGGAAACTCCCAGCGGGCCTTGTGTGATTGGCCCCTTTTAATTCTTGTGGGGTGTTGTCCCTCCCTGAATGCTGTTTCCTTGGGTGTTATCTGCCCCTGCTTGAGCAGAAGCCCCAGGTTAGAAGGGGCTTGGTCTTTCCTCTCCTTTCCTCCCAGCCCAGAATGTCGCCCGGCACACAGGACAGCACAGAGGGGGTCATGTGAAGACCTGGCTGAAGGGGAGATGGAGGGCGTTCCCTGCCCTGCCTTTACTGGGCCCCACAGGAGGGCCCTTTGGTGGACGGTCATCCAGCAGGAGGCAGCTGGCCAGGCTGTCCTTAGGTCCTCGTCATCCTTCCTGGCTACTTCATCCTTCACCCAAGGGAGGCACAGCCCAGGGAGAAGGCAGGCACCCTGGGCTGGAAGTGTGGACAGACCCACCCTCCTGACTTGACGCAAGGGGAAGTAGGAGAGTCATTGAAAACCTCTTCAGTGCTGTTTGTCCTTATGGGGATTTAGGTTTTTTTTCTTCAGTGGTATATCATTTCCTAAATGCTCTCCGAACAAAATCTCTGCACCTGCTCTTACAATGTGAAGTAGCTGCTTTAACAGGCCAGCCGCCTCCCCCCAGCCCTTGGGTGCATCCACCCCCCGTGGGTGAGGTGGTGTTAACCACAGAGGGTGGAGTGTTGCCTGCAGCTGTGTGAGGGCCTTCAGCACAGCCCCCATGGGGAAGTAATGACTGGGTTGGGGCCCCTGTTGTGGTTCTTACCTTCCAGAATCGGTGCCCCATGAAGCCTGATTTCCCCGCCACAGGTGCTCTAAAATACATCTTCCCACACATACCGTTTGAAATGGGGTTTAAAAATATCATCGGGTCTCACTGAGGAGTATTTCGTAGGTGTGTCAAGCTAATGGGATTTGATGCGCGAGAAACACCGAGGTGTCAGAATTAGAAACTGTTCAACTGCCGTCGTTCAAGATGTGAGCGGGGCGGCCCAGCCCTGTGCCCGCCCAGCCCCCGCAGGCTCGGCCGCGGTTCACCCGGGGCGGGTGATGATTCGACCGCGTACACCTCTCGTTTCTGACCGTGATCTCACCCCGATTGACTCACCTGTCACCCTCACCAAATGATCTTGCAGATGATGGGAATCTTGCTTTTCTGGGTGTTCCCACACTTGTTACCGCCGCGTCTGCCCACACGTGTGTGCTTATTAGACGCGTCTACGCAGACGCGGCGATGCTGGGGGGACTGGGGGGACTGGGGGTACCGCGAACGCCTCGTGAAGGGGGCGGGGCCGGCTGGCACGCTGTGGTTCTGCTGTTGTAGATTCGCTTGGCAAGACCAGCACTGACGTCGTTTTGACCCAGAAGTAGCCCTGGTTCGTGTGCCCTCGTTGCCAGTACGTGAATGATTCGTGGGACCCGGTGCCAGCCCCTGACCCCAGAGTGCAGCAACATGGCTGAGCGCAGAGCCTCAGAGGAACTCCCTCGTGCGCGCGGTGCTCATCGCTTCGTGTTCCTCTGGCGCACGGGGGTCGTGTGCTCTCTTTCCGGGTGCTTGTAGCTTAGTTCCTTTGCCTCCTCGTCCTTGTCCCCACAGCCTAGCTGCTTCCTCTCTTCCTTCTCCCGCCTTCGAGCACGCGGCCTTCACTTATAGCTCCTTTTTTCTTTCTTTTTTTTTTTTAAAGTCCAGTCCTATCACTGTGGCTGTATTTAATTTTTAGTCTTCTGATTACATAGATTTTGAGTAGTCTGGCTAGAACTCTTGTTTTTCCTGTGACCTCAGTTTTCAGAGTGCACATGTTGCAGACGGAGCTTCTACTGAATTGCATTTGCCACATTATAGTAGAAATGCTTTTCTTTGTCTTTGTCCTCTTGAGCCACTATGACAATATCCTATGTCCAAGGGCTTGTAAGCCACACAAACTTCTTTCTCACGGTTCTGGAGGCTGGGAAGTCCGAGGTCAAGATGCCGGCAGACCCGGTATCTGGAGAGGGCCGGCTTCCCGGTTCACAGATGGCCACCTCCTTCACCTTCTTCTGTGTCCTCAGGTGGTGGAAGGAACTAGGGGCTCTGGAGCCCTCTTTTATAAGGGCTCTAATCCCACTCACAAAGGGTCCACCCTCATGTCCTAGTCACTTCCCTGAGACCGTGCCTCCTAACACCATCACCTTAGGGGTTGGTTTCAAAATATGAACTGTGCGGGGATGCACACACCGTCAGTCTCTGACACTCTTTTTTCCTCATTTTAAGCAGAAGACTTTGGAAGAATAAAAGCACTTTATAACTCCACTTATAACCTCTTTTTTTTTGCAAGTGGAATTTTACTGATGTTGATTTAATAATAAAAGCTTAGAGAAGAAACCCAAGTTCACGTTTCTTTTTATTGAGGGAAGACAGGTCTTCCAAGAATTCAAGGAAGAGATCCAGTTCAGCAGGATGGCATAGGCTTGTCCTCTCACCTTTGATTATCCTTCCAGCCTGCCCATGATCCTCTAACACCAACCCACTTGGGAGCCCGTGGTCTCATTTAGAAACAACCATGGACTTCTTCTGCTCCAGGAGCAGTCACAGGCAGAGTAGAAATGAGCATTTTAAGTCTCAAAGAGAAGGTTTCGGCAATGAGCTCTAAAGTCACTCTTGGATCATCATTTGCCTCTAGTCGATCTGAGGAGGTGGCTCTGTACTCAGGTAGGTCATTTAATGGCAGCTCATCTCCTGTCCTGTCCTTGCAGAATCTTCTGAAGACCCCAAGAGATGTTCCATGGCTCATAAACTAAGCAAGGTGGAGTCCGAGTCCACTCCCTGAGTGATTTATCCCCCCAGCTGTTGTTACGTCAGGTGCTTTCATTGCTGCAAATCCTTGAGCAAATTAGAGCATCCCTTGCCACTTCAGAGGGCTGGGTTTCGATTTCATTCTTAAGACTCTAAAGCTATGGTAAGTAGGAGCCTGACATGGATCAGAAGAGCGTGGCTGGAACTCAGGATACCAGCCTGATTCTTGCCTAGAGCTGGGAATGCAAAACAGTCTGTACTCAGATCAGCGTTTTGAAGAAAGAGTTGACATTTTGAGGTCACAAGAAAAAACTTGGTGCCCTACATGAACACCTCCAGATGTCTCAGTGGCGCCTGCTCACGGTCACGTGGCATTCTGTGGCCCATGTCTTGTCTCACTGGAGTTTGACCCCTGAGAGAAGTTCCCCTCTGGTACCTCTCTCGTGAGGAAATGTCTGGTTATAATGAGAGCATCTGTCCGAGCCATTACTCAGTACCACTGAAACCAACCACAGCTCCTCTTATTAGTCATTCTCTTAAAGGAATTCTCTGGAGCACCTGGATGCTGTTATTAGGATCCAGTTCCAACACTCTCATAATCTTTGTACCTGAAATGAGGTGTAAGCCTTGAAGACAGCCGACGCCTGTGGCTTCGGATGCACCCCCATGGGAAGGCCTGAAGTCGGTTATAGAACAGTCGAACCAGGTTTCATCCTGGTGTCCAAGCTGATGTGCGTGGGCACATCTCATCATCTGTCTCCCTGTCTCCTTTGGCCTTGAGACACCTGGTGTCCCACTTTGCCCAAATGTGGGGGCCACTTGGGTAGCACTGTTTTCTCAGATGTCACCCTGTGCCTGCCCCACTCCTGCTTATCAATGGAATCATCTGCACCCAGAGTCCTCTGACCTCCCCCCCCCCAGCCTGTCTGTCCCATCAGATCGTCCCGCTTCTCTGGGTGCTCAGCCTCCAGTCTGATTCTGGCTGCACCAAACCCATTTGAAACTCTGCAGGTCCTAGTGGGGGCTGTAAATATGCTAGGTGCTGCAGAGGCAGAAGTAATCACAGTGGGGATGGCTTCCAAACCAAGGAATGTCCTGCTTGCTCCGATAAAGGGATTTGTGCTCTATCTGGCTTTAAGAAGCAGTCTGGGAGACAGTGTTTAGAGGCCAAAATGCTGGAATTTTGGATGTTTAGATTTTTATGTGAATAACAGGACCAAATATTCTAAATCATAAGTCTCTTGGAAAATTGAAAAGGAGAATTTACCAGAATGATGATAATGCACTGTTCTTATTCTCCAGAAGCTTAGGTCATAAACAACCGAGAAGGGCAAAGAGTAGAAGAACAGGGAACCAAAAGGAAGGGGCCCTTTGGGGCTCCCCAGCCTGTGAACCACAGATTATTAAGAAACCACAGGCCTTTTGGTTCAGATGCGGATTCTGTTACTTGCTATGTGAATTTTCTTGACTATTTTATTAAATCTCATTAAATTGATATTTCATTTCATCTTCAGTATACTCAGAGTAAAACTCTGTTTTGGAGGTAAGGAAATTGAAGTCAGAGGTTAAATGACCTGCCCCAACCCCATAGCTAATGAGTGCCCAGCTGAGACTCAAATTCAAGGTTTCTGGCTGCATTTTCATCCTTTGTTTTCTCCGGTACCCACAAGAAGTTTTAGTGTGTTCTCCAGCTTGTGGCCTCGGCTAGCATCCCATCCTGTGACTCATGTCCTGGACCACTGGCTTGAGCATCCCCCAGTACCTTCCAGGCCCCACCCTGGCAGGGCCCAGAGAAGCCTGAGGGGCACCAGCAGTCATGGGCATGGGCTTTGTGGCCATTCGGCTGGCACGAGCGAACTGGGCCTCCGCAGATACTGACTCGTAGGGACGGGCCCTATGGATTGTCTGCCTAGCCACGCGCAGGCCAGCCTGGCTATCTCCTGGATGTGGATGGGTGGGGGTTGGTGTGCTAGGCATTCTGCACCAGGGATTCCATGGGCACAACACTGCACAGGTGGAGAGGCCTGCCTTGGGGGGGGGGGGGCGGGGGGGGCGGGAAGGAATGGAGGAGAGGGCAGGGAGAGGAGAAGAGAAGGGAGATCAGAGCAGACACTTTGATTGACTGGGGGATTGGTCGATTGATTTCATTAACACAAACCTACCTCCACTCCTGGGGAAACCGTGAGGAGCAAGAACAGAAATAGTGCTGATATTTTAGCAAATATTTAGGGAGGACCTGCCAAGTGGTGGGCTCTTGTCTAGGTGTTCGGGATACTTCAGACCCAACGGACATAGATCCTTGCCATCTGAAAGCTTCCATTCTAGTGGGGGAGGCACATAAAGCAGGGAATATAATAAAACAGAGCTTTTCTAGTGTGTCAGAAGGTGGTGAGTGTTATGGAGAGAAAACACAACAGACTTAGAGCTGGCAGCGGGGGTCAGGAGGGCTGGCTCTGGGGAGGGGACAGGCTTTGGGTTTCATTGATTTTACTTGAAAGTGTTTGAAATAATGTTAAAGGTAAGCAAGGGTGGCTTCATTGAGGAGGTGGTCCTGGGGCTGAGTCGGCTTGAAGGAGATCATCAGGGAGTCAGGCAGGTGTAGGAGGAGCACTCCAGGCAGTGGGAATGGCTTGAGCAAAGGTCCTGTGGTGACCACATGCGTGGCGCTACCACGGAGCAGCAGAAGGCTGGTGTAGCTGGAGCAGGGTGGCCCGGGAGTCCCGTGGTGTCCCTGGGCTTATAGCTGCATCGCTCGCATCTCTGTCTCTAGGGTCACATGGCAGTCCCCCATGTGCCCCTGCATCATCTTCCCTCTGTGTGTGTCTGTCTCTGTGTCCGGATTTCCCCTTCTTGCAAGGACACCTGTCATCAGATTTAGGGCCCACCCTACTCCAGTCTGACCTCATCCTCACTGAGCTAATTTCATCTGCCATGCATGACCCCTTTCCCAAATAAGGTCACACTCTGAAGTTGCAGGGGTTAGGACTCGTATATATCTTTTTGGAGGACATAATTGAACCCATGACATTGTGATTCTCTATGCTCAGTAAACCTGCCTCAGACTGCAGATCAACGAGATTTCCCTGTGGGTGGGTACTTGAGCTAACACTTGAAGCAGGACGAGAAGTGAAGAGGTTATCAGACAAAGGATTGGTGGAGAGGGAAGAATTCCAGGTCAAAAGGAATGGTATGTACAAAGGCCCTGTGGTTGTAGGGAGCAAGACAAGATGTTCTCAATCATTATTCATCAAGGAAATACAAAATACACAATGAGATATGGCACATATCCTTTAAGGAAAATGGACAGTATGAAGTGTAGGCAAAGAAGTGGGACAATAGAAGCTTTTATACAGTGCTGAAAATGTAAAATAGCACAGATTTGGAAATGTTTTTGGAGTATCTGCTAAAGCTCAACTTTCTCATACCTGTTCATCTAACAAATTTACTCTTATGCCTAAGAGAAATGCATTCATATGTGCATGATAAGGCAGGGACAGGTAGGTTCATGGCACCATTATTCATGACAACCCAAAATGGTAACAAGACACATGCCCATCAACATACAATGAGTAAGTCACTCTATATGCGTACAATGGAATACTATACACCAGCGAAAAAGAGTAAGTTATTGCTACCTGCGATAATATGGATTGATCTCACAGATACAACATTGAGCAAAAGAAGCCAGACACAAGAGAGTAGTTATGGTAAGTTTCGTTTACGTAAAATTTAAAAACAGAAAAACCAGTCTGGGGAAATGGAAGTCGGAGTAGAGGTTATCTTTGGGGGGCAGGTGATACTGGGAGGTGGCCAGAGGGAGGCTGTGGCAAGCTGGTCATGTTCTACATCTTGATGTGGGTGTGGACATACGGGTGAGTGTGCAGTAAAATTTATTGAACTTAGGACTTGCGCACTTTTTTGTATATATTTTACTTTTAAAGAATTTTATTTCAACTTTTATTGAAACTTAACAATGAAATCATGTATCTGTTCTCCAGCTTTACCATCGTATTTCAGAAGTACCTTTTCTTTGGTTCTTAATAAATTTAATTCCAGTACAGCATACCTCAGAGATGTTTTGGGTTTGGTTCTAGGCCACCTCAATAAAGTGAATATTGCCATAAAGTGAGTCAAATGAATTTTTTGGCTTCCCAGTGCATATAAAAGTTATGTTTACACTATACCATAGTCTATTAAGTGGGCAAAAGCATTATATCTAAAAAATAAAGTATATACCTTAATTAAAAAATACTTTATTACCAAAAAAATGCTAACCATCATCTTAGCTTTCAGGGAGTCATAATCACTGGTCACAGATCACCATAACAAATATGATAATAATGAAGAAGTTTGAAATATTGTGAGAATTACCAAAATGTGACACAGAGACAGGAAATAAGCAAAGGCTGTTGGAAAAATGGCACCAATAGACTTGCTTGATGCAGGGATGCCACAGACCTTCCCACCACAAACTGTAAAAAAACACAGTATCTGTGAAGTGTGATAAAGTGAAGCACAATGAAACCCAAAGTATGGCTGGGCAGGACTACTATTTAGTTACTAAAATGATTTTAATATTTTTACATAATGTAAACATCAGATTCTTTAAGGGAGTAATTTTAAAAAAAAGTTTAATTAAGGTGTAATTGACATAAACATTATATTACTTTCAGGTGTTCAATACAATGATACAGTGTTCGTATATATTGTTGATATTTGTATATATTGTGAAATAATCACCATAGTAAGTCTGGTTAATATCCATCCTTATACATAGAAACATTTTTTTAATTCAATGAAAACTTTATTAAAAAGCTGGTAAATCATAGAAAGGTGTATTTGATTTAAACTTTAAAGGGAATGTTAAGAATATGATGAATGAAATTAGGTGATGAAGGAGAAGAAGAGGACATAGCAGCAGGTAGAAATGAATTCCTCACTGCCTATAGTAGGGAGTCAACAGGGACTTTCTAAGAAAATATAGAATTAAGCATATTGCACAAAGGTATGTTATGTAAGTTATGTAGTTATTAAATTAATCACTGAAACAAAGACATATCTTTAAATTTGTAGAGGAGGGCACCTGGGTGGCTCAGTTGGTTAAGCGACTGCCTTCGGCTCAGGTCATGGTCCTGGAGTCCCGGGATCGAGTCCCGCATCGGACTCCCTGCTCAGTGGGGAGTCTGCTTCTCCCTCTGACCCTACCCCCTCTCGTGCACTCTCTCTCACTCTCTCTATCTCAAATAAATAAATAAAATCTTAAAAAAAAAATTGTAGAGGATAAGAAATGAAACTGGTGAACATAGGGGGAAAAAAAAGAGAGAGGCAAACCAGGAAACAGACTCTTAACTAGAGAGAACAAATTGAGGGTTGCTGGAGGGGAGGTGGGCGGGGGATGGATGAAATGGGCGATGGGGATTAAGGAGGGCACTTGTGATGAGCACCGGGGGATGCAGGGAAGAGTTGAATCACTAAATTCTACACCTGTTACAAATATCACGCTCTGTGTTAACTAACTGGAATTTAAGAACTTGAAACAACAACCACAGAAAAACCAAAAACAAACAACCCCCAAAAAGAGTACATAAAGAGTAAAAATCACTTATAGTTCCAAAAATAAATAAAATATTTCAGAGGAGGCGTGGACTTAAAAGCCAAGAAAATAGCTCAGTACTCAAAGATGAAGCACAACAAAAGAAGCAGGAAAAATACAATATCTGAGAGAAGTTGATGACTCATATGATGACAAAGAACATTTGCCAATGGGCTAAGTTGAGCTCTCACTTGTTAGTAGAAGAAAACTTAGGTGTTATCATAAAGCGAATTCAACCACATGTCTCAGCAGATACAAACCTGAAACGAAGTGAGTTTTTCTTAAACAACAAGTGGCTTATAGTATATTTAATAGATTTTACTTGAAAGTGTTTGAAATTTCAAGCTCTAGGTATTTATTGACCAGTGCAAGGAACTATTTAAGACTTTGATTTTGGGTTTTAACAATCACTTCAAAAACAATGAATATTTCTTTTCAACCAGCTCTACTGGTGATTGAGGTCTGAACTGGGACAAGATGCTCTGCTGATTTGCAGAAGGATTAGCTGATTTGTACCTGGGCAGTTCTATGGGTTTATCAAAGGTCTATCACAGAGGTTTACCGAAGGAGGTATACTGGCAATATGATGGCCCCTATATGGGAGATTAACTCTATTAATCCTATGTCACATCTAATATTTTTAGCTAAGGCCACCCCCTGTCCAGTGGCGGTACCTTGTTAACATGTAAGGTTTCAGTGAGTACTTCTAAGATTTTCTCAAAGATATTTTAAAATAACCATCACATTATTCTGTTTTTGTCCAGATAGTCCTGGGCTGTGTCTGCCCAGTGGCAGCTCTAAGTAAGTTATCCTGGAATTGCTAAATAGTTATATTCAGTTGGATATAACTTTTTAATTCATTCCAGATGCTTCTGTAGAGAGGCAGCCCATGATTATGAATTACAGTGCAGATCAGTGACTTTATAACAGCATAGTAATTTTGAGATTCATTTTTTTCTATATATACCGTAAGGCAGGGCACTTTTCATGATGTCTAGCATGCAGTAGGAGCTCTGTAGACACCTGGAAAATGGAAGAGTAAACAAATCAGGCTTTATGTCATTGCCTTTCCCTTGGCTTTTTAAAATTAGAATTTATATTAATCAGTTTTGTAAGCAAGTAGTTTGAGAATCAGAGTGTTAAAGGATGATTAAAAAAAAAACCAAGAGAATGGTGGTTGCCAGGGGCTGGGGGAGGGGAGGTGGGGAGGTGTAGGACAAAGGGTACTGACTTTCAATTGTAAGAGGAATAAGTTCAGAGGATCTAATGCATAGCGGGGGACTGTGGTTAATAATATGGTACTGTACACTTGAAAGTTGCTGAGAGCCCATCTTAAGCATTCGCAGCACATAAAAAGTTAACCCGGAGGTGATGGATATGTTAATTATCTTGATCTTGGTAATCATTCCACAATGTACATGTACATTGTACACTTTAAGTATAGCAGATATTTATGCCTGATATACTTATGTAATATATTAAATATATAATTGTATTTGTCAATTATTACTCAATAAAATTGGATAAAACAAAAAACAAAGGTGCCTTGCCTGTGGACCCCCACACCCACCCACCCCCTGAAGCCAGCACATGCTGTGAGTGAGGCAACTACTCCAAACTCCTTTTAATTGTTTCTTTGGGAATTTAAATATTTATTTCTATTTTTTTCGGTGGGTGGGGGTAGGGACAGAAGGAGAAGGAGAGAATCTTAAGCAGTCTCCACGCCCAGCGTAGAGCCCAATGCGGGGCTCAATCTCATGACCCCGAGATCATGACCTGAGTTGGAACCAAGAGTTGGGTGCTTAACCGACTGAGCCACCCAGGTGCCCCAAATACTTATTTCTAAATAGTATGCACATACTGATATGTATTGGTTTGCACATTTTTGACTTTTTATTCTGAATTCATATTATAGAGGATGAAAATTTCAGCTCATTTTTATGATCCCTTTACCTTAACTAATCCTTCCAGTGAAATTGTATCTCAAATTTTGGGTAAATCTACATTAAAGGTTTTCATTATTAGGACTGTGTAAATAGTGCTTACAACTTGAGCCCAGAAATAGTGCAGTTTCGAGCCAAGGGAGATACACTCTGTATCCTTTCTTGACACCTTTTTGTTTTCCTAGAGCTGCTTGTATTTTTAAAAAACATTTCCCGTGCCCTGTAATAGGTCTGGGTCTGTAAAATACCCCTTAATACAATTTTTAAGGTCAAACCTGTTCAGTGATTTTTGGTCTCAGAGTTGTTTTTTATGTTTCTGTAAGACATTCCTTCAGGAGCCCTTGACCTGCTGTGTTGTGAATGGCTTGCTTTCCAGATCTTTATACAGCTGCTCTCCTGGGACTATCTCCTCCCTCATTCGGGGAATTCTCTCCTATGTTGGCACCCTTGATTTCTGGATCTTGTATCTTCTTTTTGGTGTTCTGCCTCATTTTTGTGGAGCGCATTCGTCTTACAGCTTTATGGAATTGGGGCATGAGAAATTCTGGGGGGATCTGTGAATCCGAAAATGTATTTTACCATCGCAATGGACAGTTTGGCCGAGTGTAAAAATCATGGGTGAAAAGTCTTTTCCTTCAGAATTTTGAAGTCATTATCCCTCCATTCTTTGAGCTTCAGATGTTGCTACTAGGACTTCTGGTACCATGCGGATTCCTTTGGCTTGGTTTTATATATTTGTTTTATTTTTTGTTTCCTCTCTGGAAGCTTCTAGAATCTTCTCTTCATGTGTGATGTTTTGAAGTTTTATAAAGATATGTTTGGGTGTGGGTCTTATTTATCATAGTGGATTCTTAGTGTTTTGGAGACTTAAACCTTACAGATCTGGGACATTATTTGCTTATAGTATTTTTTTTTTTTATAATTTCCTCCCCCGCTCTTCTTATTTTTCTTTGATTGCCCATTGTTATTGTAATTTTCACATTACAAGAGCTCCTTTTTCCTTTCTAAGAATATCCTTCTTTTGTTTTATGCAAGCAAGAGCTTCTTCAAGGGATAGTCATTATAATTTCTTTGAGATTTTCTTCTGTTCCCGATTACATTTTTAGTTTATTTAATTTCTGTTTGTTGGAAGCCTGGCTACCTTGTGTCCTGGAGCTGGAAGGAGGAGGCGAGCTAGGGTGTCTCACTCTTCAGTCTGCTGCTATCCACTGACTGAGTTCTCGGTTTTTATCCATCATATCACACCTGCCCTCCTGTGTCTGGAGCCCCCAAATCCAGAGCCTCTAGGATTGTTTGGTTTTTTAAAGAGAAAAATTTCAGGTCTTCTGTGGGGTAGGGAGATCTGTAGACAGAGCTCTGTGGGAATCTATTTTTTTTATACATGTTTTGAATCAGTTCCCTGTTTTCAGCCCTGCCTCGCCTTTCAAGCTACCCAGGAGTCTAGTTTCAGGGCTTTTTAAAGCCCTGGGTGACGTGCTTCTCACTGGTGTTCCCTTTGTAAGCTTGCATCTCCTTCTCTTGCTGAGTCATTTGGGACTCCTCCATCTGATTTCTATCTTCATATATTGTAATTTGGAGATTATAAATGTCTTCTAGTTTTGTCAGATCTGACACAATTTTGTCAGATTGTATTTCTTTATCTTGTTTTCTTTGGGGGGAGTTTTTGAGACTAGAGTGCAGAGAAATCAACATTTACTCTATCATCTTGAAACAGAAAAATCTCTTTGTTTTGTTTTAGAGAGAGAGAGATTGGGGGGGAGAAGCAGAGGGAGAGAGAGAATCTTAAGCAGGCTTCACACTCAGCCTGGGCTCGATCTCACCACCCTGAGATCACAACCCGAGCTGAAATCAAGAGTCAGACGCTTAACCAACTGAGCCACCCAGGTGCCTCAGAAAAATCCCATTTGATCTTAAGTGGCTAGTATCAGGTTTTCTCTTTGTTTTGGATTTAATAATTTCCACATTTATCTTAAGCAAAATTTAGTCTGTTAGATGCATTGGTGTTTTTTTTTTTTTAAGGTAAAGAAATGATGAGTATGACTTAATTGCCTAGAGAAAATTATATTAATTCTTAACTTATGGAGCTCTGTAGTGTACAAATTATCATTCCATCTTAGTGGTGTTTTCAAGACTAGCTTATACTCCAAGGAATCCCACTTTTTAGTCCAACAACTTCTGATAGAAATTTCTCCAACATTTATGAAGTCTTTCCTGCATTTTTGAACAGAAAGGGATGAGTGTACCCTTCTCTTGGTTTCCCAGACGTCCTACTGACATCACGGATTGCTCTGTGCTAAAATTTGGTGACACCTCTGGGACTGGCCCCTCCTCTTTCGCTGAATCCTTCCAGGCGCTTGCTTTATAAATTCATAATTGATTTTGCAGAGGTGGCTGTCACTTCCCTGTTGAATCAGCTTCGGAAGGGGCCTTCCAATCCCCTGACACCTTATTGCATTTAATTGAAGGTCTAGTGTGCTCAGGAAGAGCTGAGATCGGCAGCAGAAGCAAAATACCCAGGCTGGCCCAAAACCAGGAGCCCAAAATTTAATTCCAAGTCGGAGTCAAGTAGACTTCGGTGGAATAGCATGGGGATAACTCCTCCACATTCTGTGATTCTCTCGGGGTGACAATCCCAGGCTCTGTGGCAGCTCTGTTCTCGTCTTCTCAGCCCGCGGCCGGGTATTCTCAATCTTGGCACAGCTGACACTTTGGAGGAGACACTGCTTTGTGGTGCGGTGGTATTGTCCTGGGCATTGCAGAATGGTGAAGAGCATCCCTGGTCTCGGTCCGTCCACTGTCAGTAGCACATATGTGCTGGCTGGGACAGCCAAAAATGTCTGCAGACTTTGCCAACTATCCCCCAGGGGACAACATGGATTCCTACTGAGAACTTCAGACTAGGAGTCTCCTCTTTTTTCAGATTTTGTAACTCTGTTCTGGATATTTGAAGTTGTAGAAAATGTGGCAGCAAGTGCCCGGAATAGTATTGTAATTCCTTATAATTTTGTAGAATGTGGGATAATTCATAAAGCGCCCATATTTCCATAATTTGCCAAATAGTCATTGTTTTAAATATACTGATAACTAACATTTGTTTTTTTTTTTTTTAAAGATTTTATTTATTTTTTTGACAGAGAGAGACACAGTCAGAGAGGGAACACAAGCAGGAGGAGTGGGAGAGGGAGAAGCAGGCTTCCTGCGGAGCAAGGAGCCCGATGCAGGGCTCGATCCCAGGACCCCGGGATCATGACCTGAGCTGAAAGCAGACGCTTAACCGACTGAGCCACTCAGGCGCCCCGTGATAACTAACATTTGTTAAGTGCTCGCTTTTTTTTTTTTTTTTTTTTTTGAGCCCACACAGGGTGCCGGGTCCTGTTGTAAACACTGTCAATACCCTAAGGGAGAAATGAGCGTTGCCCCCGTTTTGGCAGATGGGGAAACTGAGGCACAGAGCATTTCGGCAAATTGCTTGAGTTTATACAGGGTGGAAGTGGCAGGACTGAGATTCACACCGAGGCAGGAGGACTTCAGAGCACAAGCTCTTAACCAGCACTTTGTGCAGTGGTTGATTTTAAGGTGCTGAGACCAAAACACCAGCTGCGCTTGTAGACTTCAGCCCGTCCATTCTGAGCACCAAGAGGGCAGGACTGCACACGTTTTCCACCTTTCCATTCCTCTTACCTGGGCCAGTACCTGGCAGATCGTAGAGGCACGGTGAAGGTTCATTTTAATAAATGAAGTAAACACCAGTCTCATGGGTTGTTGACGCGAAAAGAGGAGCCCAACAAAAACTAAGTGTTACGGTTTCTCAAAGGAAGCTCCGTGGTGGTATTGTAAGTACTGATGTGCTAAACAGGTGTCTGTCATTGGGAGGATCCCTGCGTTTGGTGAGGAGGTGCAGGGACCGGGCCAGTAGCCTCCAGCCTGGGGCAGTGGTCTCCTTGTTGGTGGGCAGTTTTGGGAAATGAGAGCTTGGGTGTCAGAGGGTCACCCGCACTTTAACAAAACCCACCAAAGCATGGGTGAGTACCGGTAAGACACACTTGCATAATTTAGCCTTTCTTTGACGGTTCTAGAAGGCAGAACCTTGTAGCACTCCCAGGTCCCAATCACAGACGCCCCGTATGCCATGAGACCCCAAGGGGCTGGTTAATTGAGAGCTTGAGTTTCTGGAGAATGTTGACTAATGGGTGTTTCCAGTCACCTTCACGCGAGATGGTAGTGCTTTCAGGAGACCGTGATATGTGAGTGTTCTGACATTTCCCTCAAAGCTCTTTCCAGATTGTTTCAGGAGGGGGTGGGAGTGCATGTACTGTGGTTTGGTCCTGATACAAGGCTGATGTTAGCTGGCGCAGAGATGGTAGGGCCCCACTCATGGAAGCCTTGGCCGTGTTGTTCATCTGCTGTAGCTGGACTGCGAGTTTCACATCACTGTTGCCCATTAGAAGTAAGGCTGCCCCAGATTTTGAGCTGAGAGGTGCTCAGAGGGAGGAAAGGTGGGCTGGCCTGTCTTTCAAATATCACTTAGACTTTTTTTCTGATTCTGTATTTGTGAAATAGCTATGGGAATAGCCATGGGTTCATGTAGAAAGGGTCTTAGTAAATTAGGAAGCTTCACTTAGTTCAAATATCCTTTTTTCCCCCTTTTATCTCATCCTTCCTTCCTTGGAATTCTTTCTTGAAATGGTGATAATATAGGGAAAATTCCAGAGCAGAAATGTCACATACCTTGTAAATTCAGGTCAAAAGAATCTTTGGTAGCAATAGTAGCCAAAACTCAACACGTCAAGTGACTTAAATGCCAGTAAATAAATATTCAGTAGATAAACTTACCCTTCAACATTCAGCTCGGATAGCACCTCTATCCTGCTCTCTCCCAGACCAAGTAAGCCATTATCCTTAAATGCTCCTGTAGCAGTTTGCTCCGGTTCCCAGAATAACACAGGCCCCATTGTGTTTCTAATTTATCTGTTTTCATGTCTTTCTTTCTGCCTGGATGGTGAGGTTCTGGGAGGGAAGGATTCACCTTTGTATCCCCAGCACCTGGCATGTGTAGGCTGGTATGTAGGAGACGGTCTGTGCCTGCCGGATGCATGAGTAATAGGGGAGCTCATTAAATTTCATCTTCAACACTGGGCAAGAAGAGGACGTATCATATTGAAATATTTCCAACTTGTTAATAACAGGCCACTCCGTGTTATGATTTAGGAAAAGGAGTGTTCAGGACATAGTGATTTTTTTCTCTGTCCTGTGCTCATTTTCTTCTACCACCCCCCCACCCCCGAGCCCCCACAAGTCTCATGAAAATATTCATTGATTCTGGGTCTTTTTGAAGAACATCTCTCTTTCTTTCCAGGCAGGTATTAATGAAAATGACTTTTACGATGGGGCGTGGTGTGCAGGAAGGAATGACCTCCATCAGTGGATTGAAGTGGATGCTAGACGTCTGACCAAATTCACTGGTGTCATCACTCAAGGAAGGAACTCACTTTGGCTGTAAGTGTGGGTAGACCTGTGCTTTTCTAGACTCCATGCCTTGGGTCTAATGTTACAGGGTTTGGACAGAGACAGGGAAGCAGAGAAGTATCTGGTGATAAGCAACAGAAGTGAAGAAAATTGGAATGTGGACAGGATGCTGGGCTTGCTGTAGACACAAGCATCTCTTGAAATGATGTTATCCCCTGTACGAGAAGAGAGAGAAGGACCCACCTGGCAGGTTGGGCTGAGTAGACAAAGGTGTTGTAAAAACAATGCAGCTTAGGCAGGTGGCTGCCATCTTGGATCTGTGATGAGTTACTGGTACCCTGACTGGTAGACTGAACACAGCCCAAGGTGGGAACTCTGACAGTGAGCAGTAGGTAACAGGTCCAAGCCACTGTTCTGGAGTAGATGGTATGAATCCTTTAGAATCTGAGGACTGGAAGCCCAGAGAGGTTCCCAAATAAAGGACTGTAGAGAAGTAGTAGAAATGAAGGGTGAGCCAGTACGAGGCCTGAGAACGAGATGGAGCCCATTTCTCAGAATTGACCTTGGGGCCAGGGTTGGGTCAATAACAAGATGAAACTGATAGTAATCCTAAGAGAGGTAGGCTCTCCATCCCATGGTAAAGGCACGCAGTGGAATATTGCATATTACTCAGCCTTAAAAGGGGAGGACATTCTGACACGTGCCATACCATGGATGAGCCTTGAGGACATTATGCTAAGTGGAATAAACCAGTCACAAAAGGACAAACATTGTGTGATTCCACTTAGTGAGACCCCTTGGTGGCCGCCGGGGCCTGGAGGAGGGGGAATGGGGAGTTGTTGTTTAATGGGTCCTGAGTTTCAGTTTGGGGTGATGGAAAGTTCTGGAGCTGGATGGAGGTGGTGGTCGCACAGGGATGTGAATGCACTGAATGCCACTGAATTGTACACTTAAAAATGGCTGGAATGATACATTTTATGTTATGTATCTTTACTGCAATAATGAAAAATTGTATGTGCCAAAACAATGCGCACAATAAAACCAAACAACCTCCCCACCTCAACCCGGGGCTGGTCATGGAGACGGAAGCAGGGCCACATCTGTGGGGTTGTCCTATGACTCCAGCCATGTGGACAGCAGGCAAGTGGAGACCGGGAGCTAGGCAAGGCCTAGAAGGGTCCATAGGACCTTGGGTGCTTTCTGAATTTAAGCAAGAATTTTCAGGTTCCTCTAACATCTGATGACAACTGAGAAGCCAAGGGCACAAAGGCCTCCCACGCTGACATTAGGAAACTGGCCCAGTTAGCTAAGACCCCTCCTGCCCTGCCCGCCTCACCTTCCTGTCTGTGCCACACTCTAGAATTTCATTTCAGTATTTGCTCATTACCTCTTGGCAGTTGTGTAAAATCTGTCTGTAATTTGTTGATTCGATTACTTGTTAATTCCTGGAAAGGTCAACGTTAATAAATAAACCAGGATAAAGGAGGGGAACCTGACATCTGTGCTCACATTTAAGTGCCTGTCCTTGTCACTGTAGAGGGGACTTTCTTACATAGTGACAGTTGTCAGGCAGTGACTCATCATCTATTTTCCTCTGCGCTTTTTTATCGTAAAGACGATATTATAACATCTAGCAACATTTAAAAACAGTACCCATGATTCCACTGTCCTTAGACAAACATAGTTTTTTGGGGGACATATTTGTAATCCTATTACATATGCAATCATGTTATTTTAACTTAAGAACGTATCAAAGCATTTTTCATGCTGTTACTGAGACTTCGTAATGGTCATTTTTTTTTTTTTTAAAGATTTTATTTATTTATTTGAGACAGAGAGAATGAGAGAGAGAGCACATGAGAGGGGGGAGGGTCAGAGGCCGAAGCAGGCTCCCCGCCGAGCAGGGAGCCCGATGTGGGACTCGATCCAGGGACTCCAGGATCATGACCTGAGCCGAAGGCAGTCGCTTAACCAACTGAGCCACCCAGGCGCCCATAATGGTCATTTTTAATAGCCTGTAATTTACCTTGCCATGGCTCCAGCTACCTTCTCGGTTTTCTGGTATCACATATCATTTTGCAAGAAAGCATTTTCATACTTTTTTCTTCCTTTGAATTATGTCCTTCAAATACATTTCCGGAGCTGGGATAATTTGTGCATTTTGACAACATTTGGTTATGTATTTGTGCTGTTTTGTGTAGTGCGTTTTTTTTCACTTTGCTTTTCAGCAGCGCCCATGTATGTGCTCATAATGATGATTTTTGCTTTGTGGTGTGCATTGTGCTCTAATCAGCTCATTACCATGACAATTGTTTTCACTGTTTAGATTCTGAAAGGCAAGAATTTGGGGGAAGAAAATGTTGAATTGCTCAAGGGGAATGGAAACTTGGACAGAAAGATTGATCTTGAGATTATCCATAGGGATGAATGAAGGGATTTTACCTCAATGCTGGGATATTAACCGGTCTAACTACTGTCATTAGAGAGCCAGTGGTCGAGTTATTATTGGATTAGAAAGACCGAGCAGCGTAGGAATAACACTCACATTCCGTTTCATCTAGAACACAAGAGCATTTTAGGTGAACAAGAAATTGCAGTAGAACAGTATCTTTCTTTGACTATGCCTAGGACAGGAACATCTTAGAAGACAAGGGATAGAATTGCTTTTAAGAGTCAGATTTTTTTTTTTTTGGCTAAATGTCTTTTAAGTCAAATTGTCCTTCAAGGACGATGGAAAGAAATTTGATGAGTTTCAGTTTGTCTTACCTCCTGGAATAGGAATGTCTCCACTCAGGACTGAAGAGGAAATAGGACAAGGATGAATTTTGGTATCTGAACCTTTTTATTCCCCAGAGGCATGAATAATGCTAGAAGCATTGGGATCTGTCCCAGGATGACCAGAAAACATGTCAGCCATGGGAACCATCAAATGCTGACAATGAAGAAGGCAGCAGGTGTCCCTCTTTCCCTCTTCCCATGACCTCGGTCCCCACGCTGTTCCCAGGACAGGTGTCTATGGTACCACTTTTTTTTTTTTTTTAAGATTTTATTTATTTGACAGAGACACAGCGAGAGAGAGAACACAAGCAGGGGGAGTGGCAGGGAGAGGGAGAAGCAGGCTTCCTGCTGAGCAGGGAGCCCGACATGGGGCTCCATCCCAGGACCCTGGGATCATGACTTGAGCCGAAGGCAGATGCTTAACAACTGAGCCACCCACGTGCCCTTATGGTACCATTTTTAATATTCCTATTTACGGGCTTCTGTGTTCCTCCCTGCTGGTCTGGGAGTACCTTTATGATAGAGACAGTGCCTGGTTGCCTTGCCCTGTACCAGGCATCTATTAAGACACTCAAGTAATGATTTTTTAATGAACGAATATTGTTAGGAAGTAACAAATTGACAAAGGTCCGTTCACATGGAATGGTAATGAGTTCATTAATCTGCGAGTGTCAGTGACCGAGAACAAGTTTGCAGTGGGAGTCGGGAGAGGAGAGGGGCCGTGGAAGGTTGAGGAGTGACGATTTCTAGTGATGTATGATAGCATGGACAACAGAATGCCTTTGGAGTCACGTCACAGCTCTTGACTCTTGTTGGTTATGAGACTTCCCTTCCCTTGGAACCTCAGCTTGCTGCCTGAAATAAGATAACTATTCTCTATGGGGTCAAGGTGCAGTGGAGGTCAAATGAAATTACCCAGCACATAGTAAGTGCTCAGTAAATGTTAGTTTCTTCCCTCTGCATCCCTTTGGGTTTATTTAAAACAGTGGCTTGGAAGCTTTATTTTTAGCCACAGAAACCTTTGGAGGATACAGGGAGGCTAGGCTGCGCTGTGCGAATCTGGGGGGCGCAGGGGAGCTTTGCCTGCCTAGCCCGACCTCCCCCCCCCACCCCAGCGGAGCAGCCCTGGAGGATGCCTTCATCCACGTAGCTCTGGTAACAAGCATACTGAACGGCCTGAGGGCCCTCTGGGCCTGTTACAACCCTGCCTGCTCCTCCAAAGGCCCGTGGCCACTTCCTGAATCTTGCCGGGTAAAGGGAAATTGTGGAATTCAAGCCAAGACAAGCAAGGGCAGGGTAGGAATTAGAGCTTGATTTTTCTAGTTAAACATGCAGAACCTACCCTCATCTCAGAGAGTTGCATTTTGGCTGGGAATGTTTTAGGAATGGAAGGGCAAGAGGTTGCCGGCCCTTTGAGGTCGGAGCCAGATGGGTATTGCTGTGTATAAAGGCTTCTGTCTGGTTGTTAGAATACGGGAGCACGTGGGAGTTACAATGCATATATATTTAAGGATATTATTAATACTTTTCATCTGTAGGACTTTCATAGCTGGTATTTTTTTTGTGTGAAGATTTTATTTATTTATTTGTCAGAGAGTGTGAGAGAGAGATGAGAGAACACACACAGGGAGAAGCAGGCTTCCCGCGGAGCAGGGAGCCCAGTGCGGGGCTCGATCCCAGGACCCTGGGATCATAACCTGAGCTGACGGCAGACGCTTAATGACTGAGCCACCCAGGTGCCTCGTATGGTTGGTATTTTTAAGTGAACATCCATAATCTTACTTGTTTCTGACATTCTCTTTGTGTGTTTATGAATTCATTCAGCTGTTACTGAGCACTCCGTACTCAGCACTAGGGATACAAGGTGAGCAAGGAGTGGCCTGCTTGCAGGGAGCTTTCATTCTGGTGGAAGAATCCGGTATGTTAACAGATTCACTAGCATCCGCAAAGTACCCGTTGATGAGGGATGGGGAAAGAGCTGTTATCAGATTTGGGATGTAGGCGTGAAGGACCATATGGCAGGTCACAAGGCTTAGCCTAGGTCTGTGACTAGTTCATAATCCAGTTGATGACAAACTATAATTCTAGTTTTAATAGTTTTTCTATTTGAAAGTAATAAAGTATAATTATTTTCATGATACTGAATAATTTATATTTTTCACCAGTAGAAATTATCCTTCTCCATCGCACTGCAGTTTAGTGAAATGTTAGTATACTAATAAAAGCCAATCTTTAATTTCCCTAATTTCAGAAAGTATATTAGACATACGGGTGTTACAGTTATAACCAAAGTGATGATTGACAAGTTAATTATTCTGCTGGAGGGGAATAGATGCTGTAATGATGTGGGCAAGATACAGGCGATTAAAAATAACCACGTTTTAAATTTTAATTGTTTAATAAACAAAACGATTCTTATTCTCTGGAGAGTCTGTAAATGTGTCCTTAAAGTGGGGTAGCTGTTTGACTGATGAGTTTGTAAGGTGAGGACTGGGAGGGTTTGGCTGGTTGGCTGACTTTTTAAAAAGCAGTCGGGCTCTTTAGAGCCAGAGGAGTGGGTCCCCGGCTGTGAGCCAGGCTTGTGACCGAGGACACAGTGATGGTGGAGCTGGCTTTCTATTTGTCGGTGGAAAGCTGTAGCAAAGGTTCTGAGTGTGGGCCTCCCCGTACACAATTCTGATGGTGAAGGAAAGGAGCAGATGAGGTGCCCCAAGGAAAGGCTTGTCTCCCCCTTCTGCTCCGGAGACAGCTGTGTTCACAAGGGGGGCTGGTGGCCGACGGGGCAGATCGCTGAGGGGCTCGGGGGTGGCTGGGAGGAGTGGGACTGACGCCGGTGGAGGAGCTCACCCTGGAAAGGAAGAGGGTCTCCTTGTCCCTTGAGATACTGAAGGTGGGGGAGAAACCCTGAGGTGGATTCACAGCCTTGGCACTAGAGGGTTGGTTTTACATTCTTGCTGAAGCAGGAGGCGGGGTCCTCTGCAGACAGTGAGTGTGGCCGGTGTAGGGGTTGGACGCTTCTAGCAAGAGGACAGGGAGAGCTGCCGAGCGCTCAGCTGGTGTCCGGAGCTCATAGAATTGTAACGGTCCCACTTGGCACTGAGGGCACTTTCTGCACTAGGGGGCGGTAGAATCGGTGGCCATTTCCCTGGAGGAGGTCCGGGGACAAGGGCATTTTGCGAGCTGGTAGGACACAGAGCGCATTTGGAAGGAAGGGTGTGAGGTTCAGCTCCAGGGCTGGTGGGGGAGGAATCAAAGGCAGAGGGCTGATTCCCTGGAAGTGAAGGGCAAGTTCAAGGAGCCACTGGGGGAGATGAGGCTTTAGAAGTGACACAAACTTGGCCGGGAGGACAGGGGTCATCTGAAGACTCCGTGGGGCCAGCAGAGGTGATGATCTGGGGCCTGGGGGGGCGGGGGGTGTGAGCAGAGGGTCCGAGAGGAGCAGACGTCTGGAAATCTTGAGGCTGCAGGGTTGGCGCTCCGTGCTGTCCCTGTTGGGAGCATCTGTAGGACACGCTGGACCCCAGCTCAGAGGAGGTGAGGAGGGGGCGGCTGAAGAGATGGTGGGGTCTGGTGAGGAGGGAAACGCAGGTAAGAAGAGGCAGAGGCAAATAGAGACGCCGCTGAAGGGTGTTCATGGGCTGGAGGGGGAGCCTTCCCAGCACCTGCCTGGCCCCGGGGTTCTGCCCAGTGACTGGACCTCCGGCTCCCCAGTGAGAAGTGTTCACCCAGGCCCTCCCTTTCTCTTCAGTTGATCTGGTTTTCTGCCTTCATGGCTCTCTCACTGCCCCCCGCCCCCACCTCCAAGAATGCACAGTGGCAGCCCCCCCGGGGCGCAGAGGGAAGGGGCGCCAGGGGCTGGGGCCTGGAGCTCGGAGGGACGCCCAGCAGTCCCTGGAGCAGAGCTCGAAGGGAGGCTGGTTGGCACACCATCACTCATCTCCTGTTGAGTGTATGTGTGTTTTCAGAATGCGTGGTGCTGTGTCTCCTCACTTACCGGTGACATGAAATGTTTGCCACCTGCGGGGGCTGGGAAGACAGAAGCTTCCAAACTCCTTTCTAACTTCTTTGAAAACTGACAGTCTTTGAATTGCTGAGTTTGGCACAAAATGGAGGGGTTTTCATGAAAACCTCTGCAAGTTCAAGTAAAAAGCCAGGCATGCGATCAGTTCTTCATGTTATGTTTCCACAATGCAGGGAGAGTTGTTTGAAATTAAATAAAACTCTCACTTATGCCTGCGTGGCCCATACCTGGTTTCCTGGGTGCCAGTGACTAAGAAAGAAGCTCTCAGAAGGTAAAATCTTTGAAATGGAAACAACTCTAGAGCTCCTTCCCAGGGATGGAATTTCCACCCTGCTTTATTCAAGGGTCCACTTTCCCTAGCTGTGACTCCCCGGGAAACCCTCCAGAAGGTTGCTGGGTACACCCTGTCTTTTCTCTAATCGGTTTCCAGGTGGAGGGGGACCTGCCTGCAGTGGGGCCCCTCCCCTACTTAGCTCATGTCATGCTTCCACCCTGGACCCACATAGCCTTTGTGGATTGGCTCCCACTATCTGTCTGACTCATTCCCTTTGCTCACTGCACCCCTAGCAGGAGCCTCCTCTTTGTTCCACAGATAAAGGAAGCATGTTCCTGCCTCAGGGCCTTTGCACTTGCCATTCTATCTGAAGGCTCTGCCCTCTTGCATTCAGAGGCTTTTTTCTGACCATTCTTTTGAAACTCACTCTTAGTCGCTCTCCGTCCTTACTTGGCTTTATTTGATGACCAATTTATTTGTTGGTACTGGCACTGATCTCACTCCCAGGCAGCAGGCGGGACCTAGCTCTTGTGTGCCACCAAACCCCCAGTGCTAGATAGCGCCCTCCAGAGGGAAAGGCTCAGCGACCGCCCCTCCTGCTGCATCACTTGAAATTGTTCAGATCATGGCCCAACTCTCCTATCCAGAGGCTGGGCTGCCGCCCCCTGCCCAGAATGCACTCGTAGTAGGGGGGCTCTTTAGTGCGCAGACCACTGAGAGAAACTTGTCACACCCTCTGGGGAGGCAGCTCTCCCATGCCTTCGCTGTCCTTCCTTCTCTGATGACCAGGTCCTCAGCTGGTGTGGGAGGGCAGACAGGAGCACCGATTCCGGGGTGAGTCGGGGATCCAGACTTCCTAGTTGGCATGGCCCTGGCTATGTTTCTGAGCCTTTCTGTGCCTCAGTTTCTTTATCTATAAAATGATGACAGTGGTACTTGCCACATAAGGTGGCTGAGGGGACTGAACCAGTTAATACACGGCAGGCAGTCAGGATAGTCCCTGGCATGCAGTGAGCGCCCTGTTGCTGCTGATTTCTTGGTATTTCTTCTGGTCTTTTGTGGAGGGTCCTGCTCGCGCTCCAGCCCCTGTGCCAACCCCTCTTTCTTCTCTCCATCCGGTGCTCTTAGGGCACTCAGACCACGTCCTCCCCTCTTTCTGATGGGCCTCGCTCCCTGTGTGTGGTCTTCAGGTCCTGACCCTGGGGCAGGTGGGTGGTCCAGGTGGGCTCCCGGCCCTTCCCGGCCTCTGTTTCCTGGTCTGTCGGGAGAAGTGACGACTCCCTGTCTCAGCTCGTTGTGAGTGTTCAGTGAGACACGGTGGCACATTCGGGACACAGCAGAGACTCCGTGAACCGTGGCTGCTGTGATTTATAACGTGGCCTCACCCCCACTTTTCCTCGGAGCTCCCTCCTCTAGCCGTTCACAGCTCGAACCTCCAGTGCCCCCTCGCCCCCAGAGGGCACCCAGGAAAGACTAGAACTGGCTCGGTCGCATTGCAGCAAAGAAGAAGAGCCTGACATTTTGTGAAAACCTTCCTGTGACACATCTGTATTTTACTGACATTAATTTGGCCAGCAGGAGAATTTCTTTAAATAAAACCATGGTGGTTCCCTATACCAGGGTGACTGAGCACTCTGCCTTACTGTACAAGGTGCTCTCAGTAACTCTGCCAGGAAGGTCCCTTCCTTGTCCCCACTCTGTGGATGAAGAAACTGAGGTTTGGAGAACACAAGTAACTTGGTTATCTCTCTATGTTCAGAGTAAATATACCCGTGCTTTCTGCGCCCCCCTTCCTCCCGCTATTGCTCACGATTTTCCCCTGCGCCTTGAGGCCTCAAGCCCCACGGATGGACTCGTGGGTGCTTCTGCTTGCAGAATCTGGGGCCGGAGGGCATTGCCAGCTGCACCCAGGGCCCACTTACCCATCAGACACAGCAGGCACGGTGCCAGGGGCCTTGTGACCTTTAGGGGCCCATGACAATGTTTAACCCCTTTGACAACCTGAATAAAATAAATGAGCTTTTAGATGGAAGAAAAGGTTTTAATCGATAATGTTCATATCTTCATCTTTATACTCATGTGGTCAAAAAATGGTTTTAAATTTTTTTTTTTTTTAGGGAGGAAGTGGCCTGTGCTCAGCAGAGTAGTGGCCTGCCCTGATGTTTATGTCCTAGTCCCAAGAATCTGTGAACGTGCTAGGTTTCATGGCAAAGGGGCCTCAAGGTTGCACACGGAATTAAGATTGCTAATCAGCTGACCTTAAAATAGAGAGATGACCCTGGGTTGTCTGAGTGGGCCCAGGGTAGACACAGGGGTCCTTAAAAGTAGAAAGGGGGGCACAAGGACAGCTGGTGGGATGGCAACTGTTGCTGGCTTTGGGGCTGGAAGAAGGGGCCCTGAGCAGGGAATGTGGGCAGCCTCTAGAAGCTTCCAGAAGATGCACAGCTCTGCTGACGCCTTGATCTCAGGACTTCTCACCTCCGGAATGGTAAGATAATACATGTGTACTATTTAAACTGCTAAGTCTGTAGTGATTTTATGGCATCCTTGGGAAACTCATAGCATCCACAAAGGCAAAAGTTTCTAGGGTCCCCAAAAGTCCTCAAATGGCCTGGCTGCCCCACAGCTTTGCTCTCTGATGCAAGGTCATGCCATGCTAGAGAGCTCCAGCTGAAGGCAGGGCCTGCCAAGTAGCTCCATGCTCGACATGCATTTTAACTGAATGGAACTGGGCCAATTCTCTTCTCTCTATTTTTTAGGATTCTTGTGAACCATTTCTTTGGTTCCTTTTGTCCTGGTCTCTTGAGTGACTCTTCCAGATTTAAAGGGCTTTAAATATCTTCTTTTTACTTTAAGTTCTCTGCAGTGAAGCTCCTTAACTAGGAGCTGCTTCATCCTTTACCCAAATTTATTGGACTTGGCCCCCAAAGTGGTATTTTTTCCCCTCTTACCCGGTAGACATTTTTTACTGGAGGTAATGGAAACTGGATAATATTTCTAAGTTTATAACATTCCCTCCTATGGTCTGCATTTTCAAAAGGCCATGGTAACTGGTCCAAAGTGAAAAATCTAATAAATCAATGGGCTGATTTTTCAGTGCCCAACATTTGTCTGTACTGAGAATATAGCAGACCCATTTAACCGTGTGGCTGATTGCAGCAGAGAGAGGAGGCGGGACGGAGGGAGAGAATAAGGAGGATGTATTTTGTGTTCTTGAGTGCTATGGGTACCATGCCTATTAGAGACAAAAGGCAACACCCCCCCACACCCCCCATATTGTTTCAAGATGCTACAAAAGGCAAGTTTAGACCTCCGGGGAGCAGTGGTCTTGCCAACATAGCTTGGCCACAGCCAGGATTTGAGCCTGCAAAGCTCTGTCAAGGAGGTGATGGACAGGAAGAGGAAGCTGCCAGCCTCCTCATGATTCCAGCAGAAAATTGGCCTAAACACTAGGAGAGATTGTTGGGCCCTTCCTTCTCTGATTGAAAAGGGATTTAATAGTGTGCTTTCCCTGCTTGTGTGAGTGAGTGGACAACACTCAGTGCTATTTACAGCTGGGGTCGTGGCTTATTCGTGGTCCTTTTAGTTGATTGATTTTGCTCATTTGCCATAGCCAGTGGTATTTGCCAAAGCAGATGATAGTTGTTGGTGAGGATTTGGGGACATTCTCCCCTGTGAGGTGGAAGGAGAGAAGAATTTGACCAGCAAGTCCAAGTGTCATGAAACTCCACTGTGGTAGAGCCCCGATGGGCGCCTCGGATCTTACCCTGTGTCCACCCAGAATTAGTTCTTTGTGATTTGAGCTACTCGTGTTTTTCCCAGTTACTCCCTTTCTTGTCACTTTGCCTTTTGCTGTACAAAAACTTTGAATTTTTACGTGGCTAATATAATCAGTCTCTGAAGGTTTATGTCATATTGGAAGGCATTGTCCCTTCTGAGGATGTAAATAATTTCCCCCATATTTTCTTTGAGTGCTTTTATGATTTCGACTTCTGCATTGAAATCTTTTGAACCGTTGTATTTTGGAATGTGTGTTGGCTTAGGTGTAATAGATCAAAGTCATTCTCCAATGGCCACTAGGATGTCCCAACATTATTTTTTTCCCCATATTTTCTACAACTGCTATGGCGTGAATGTCCGTGTCCTCTCAAAGTTTGTATGTTAAATCCTAATACCTGATGTGGTAGTGTTTGTGTGTAGAGCCTTTGGGAAGTGATGAGGTCATGAGAGTGAAGCCCCCGTGATTGGGATTATAAAAGAGGCCCCCCCAAGCTCCCTAGCCCTTTCTGCCATGGGAGGTCGTAAGGAGAATCTGTGACCTGTGGCACCCTGTGACCATCTCGGACTTCCCAGCCCCCAGAACTGTGAGAAATGAGTTGCTGTTATTTATAAGCCACCCGATCTGTACTGTTTGGTTATAGCAGCCCACAGGGACTCAGACTCCAACTGAAGGGCCTCCAACTTGATATTCTAAATTCCTGTCTTTCATGGGGTTATAAATTCTAGCTATGTCTTTGGTCAGATTATGGTTTGCAAATGTTTTCTCCCAGTCTGTAGCTTCTTTTTTAATCTTTCCCACATTGGCTTCACATGTTAACCTCTTAGAGGAAAAGATTTTAATTTCAACCAAGTCTACTTTATTGATTTTTTTTTTTTCTTTCCTTTATGGGTTGTGTTTTTGGGATCATGTCTAAGAACTCTTTATTAAGCTCTAGATCCCAAAGACTTTCTTGTATAGTATCTTCTAAAGTTTTGTAGTTTTATGTTTTACATTTAAATGTATGATCCATTTTGAGTTAATTTCTATATAAACTGTTAGGTTTAGTGGGATTTAATGATATATGGTTAGACCTAATGCTGTATAATTGTGTATAGATATATATTTGCTTCCTCACCAAAGCTGAAGACTATCTCTCCACTGTAAAATTGCTTTTGCACCTTTGTTTAAAGTCAGTTGGCCATGGGGCACCCAAGCTGGCTCAGTCAGTAGAGCATGGGATTCTTGATCTCGGGGTTTTAAGTTTGAGCCCCACATTGGGCATAGAGATAACTTAAACATAAAATCTTAAAAAAAAAAAAGTTGGCCATATTTATGTGGGTTTATTTCTGAGTTCTCTGCTCTGTTCCACAGATCTGTGTGTCTGTCCCTCCATCCGTACCGCCTTGTCTTTATTAGTGTAGCTATATAATGTCTTGAAACAGGGTAGATGGATTTCTCTCACTTTATTCTTTTTCAAAATTGTTTTAGCAATTCTAGTTCCTTTGCCTTCCTATATTAATTTTAGAATAATATTGTTTATATCTATAAAAAAGTCTTAAGAGGATTTAACAGGAATTGCATTAAACCTATCTATTAACTTGGGGAGAATCGACAGCTTCCTCATACTGAATCTTCTAATCCACAAACAGGGAATGGTTTCTCATTTATTTAGAGTTCTTTGATCTCCCTCGCCAGTGTTTAGGGTTTTTTAGTATACAAATCCAGTACATGTTTTGTTAGATTTACACCTAAGAATTTCCTCTCTTTTGATCACATGTGAATGGTACTGTTTGCTAATATTTTATTAAGGATTTTTGCATCAATATTCGTATGTGACATTAGGTTAAAGTTTCCCTTCTGTGAGCAATCTGTTTATTTTTGGTATCGAATCTTCCACAAGTGAGGGAGGGAGGATTTCCTTGCTTTTCTATGCTTGGAGTACGTCCAGGCATGAGCTTTCTGTGGGGCTGGGGGGAGCTCTTGCATGACTGCCTCAGCACCAGTCCTCAGGCTGTTTAGATTTTCTGTCTCTTTAGTTGGTTTTGATAAATTCTATTGTCCTAGAACATTTGTGTTTTGAAATATATTCAAATTCAATTCAGCAAAATTGTTTAAGGATTCATTTCTTCTGGCCAGTGATTATTTTCTCATGATTTTGAAGTGTTTGTGCATTTCCTTCTTTTACTTCACTAGAATATCTAATATCTATCTTACCATTTTCCCCTCCTTTATTTATTTTTAATTTTTAAAAAAGATTTTATTTCTTTATTTGACAGAGAGAGAGAGAAAGCACACAAGCAGGGGGAGAGGCAGAGGGAGAGGGAGAAGCAGGCTCCCCGCTGATCAGGGAGCCCGATGTGGGGCTCGATCCCAGGACTCCCGAGATCATGACCTGAACCAAAGGTAGATGCTTCACTGACTGAGCCACCCAGGAACCCCTCCTCTTCTTCTTTTTTTTTTTTTTTTTAAAGATTTATTTATTTTAGAGAGAGAGCGCACATGAGTGGGGGGAGGGGCAGAGGGAGAGAATCTTCAAGCAGACTTCCCACTGAGTGGGGAGCCGGATGCAGGGCTTAATCTCATGACCATGAGGTCACGACCTGAGCAGAAACCAAAAGTTGGATGCTCAACCGACTGAGCCACCCAGGCACCCCTTTCCCTTCCTTTTTTAAGAATAGCAATCCTTAGAATTATTTATTAGTTCTGCTCTTTTTCTGTTTTTGAATTCATTAATTTCTTTAGACCGATTCTTTCCTTTTGCTTTGTTTAGATTTATTATTCCACTAACTTTTTGAGTTGGACTCTTCATTCATTCATTTATTTTTCTCCCTCTTATTCAGTGATACCACTTTGTAAGACTGAGAAACCTCTGCTAAGTACTGCTTACCTCTGTCCTGGTGGTGCCGACATAGGATGTGTTATTACTGTTGTTTTCTAGATGCTCTTTAGTTTCGATTTTGGTTTTCTCTTGGATCAGAGATTGTTTAGGAGACTGATTTACGTTTCCTGGGGCAAGTGGGTTTTGGATTTTTAATTTCATACGTGGCTTATTGAATCAGAGAATATTGCCTCTACTTTCTAATTTCTTGGTACTTGGGAAGTTTCTTTTGAGATCTAAAATAGAAGGACTATTTTTGTTTTCAGACTACAGAACACATGTATAGCCATTAGATTTACCTTATTAATTATGGTGTTTAAACTCCTTTATGCTGATGCATCATGGCCGAGGGAGACTGTCTCTCTCCATCCTGTGTCTCCTATAATTTGTTTCATTAATGTTAGTGCTATGTTTTAGCGCATAGAGATTCATAACTGCTTAATGCCTTATTGTGAGCTCTGTCCTTTGGAATCACGTTATCACATAGTGCCATTCTTTGTCTGGCTTAATGCTTTTTTCCCCCTGAATTCAACATACAGACTTTACAATTGCAATCTTGGCTTTTTCTGTGTTTGCTTTTGCTGATATCCATGTGCCCCTACTTCTATTTCATTGTTTCTGACTCACTTTGTGTGTTTTTTGTGTATATCCATAGAGTTGTGTTTCCTCTGATGATTAGGAAGGTCTGTAATGTAGTTCTTGTGGCTCTTTCTCTGACTACAATTTTCTAATACAGTATTTCTTCAGACACTACCGATGAACACCCTGTTATGAACAAATGATTAAATGTGTGTAATTCTCCTTCATATCCTCCCCTCTCCCTCTGCTCCTTCCAATTTTAGCTGACTTGTTACCTGACTTACTGTTCACTTCTGCATGGTAAATGTTCCTAAACCTCCACTACCTGATTTATTACTTTTAATATCTTTTAATTGTCCTTCTCCTTCTTTAGCTATTTGGAGCAGATTAAAAAGCACCAGGATACCTGGGTTTGGGGTCTGAACTGGGAAAGCCTCTTGAACTTTCTATGCCCAATAGCACCGTCTTCCCAAGGAGGCAATAATCCTGCCAGGTGCTGCCTTCTGTGCACGGGACAGGCTGCGAACTGTCCATCCTCTGTGTGACCCCGATCAAGCCACTGGACTTCATTGCTTCTGTTTCTTTATGCAGAATGGGAATAATGATAGTTACTGACCTCATAGTGTTGATTAAATGAAATAAAATAAGTAACAGAGCTAGAACTGTGGCTGGCACATAGTTCCCGTCCGGTAGGTGTTCCTGATTATACCCGATGATCCTGGTTCCTGGAACCAAATGAAGCTGTAGTGGAAAGTGGGCATCCCAGAAGGTGTCCACACTAGATACCTCTGAGGGCTGTAAGGAAAACCATGCAGCCCTCTCCCCTCCTCCCCAAGAGCCCTTTCTGCAGCAAAGACGGTGCACTAGAAACAATGGAGCTTATACGGGCAGACCTCACAAAACCCAAGCAGTGTGGAACCAGAACAACGAAAACTGACAACAATCCTAATAAAAACATCAGCATCAGCACGTTACATCCGATATTCAAGTACATAAAGGGTACTACTTTGAACAGAAGGCTGAAGTTAGCTTGGAAGGGTTGAGGCTGCTATGTTGGGCTTGGGAGACAGGGATAGGTCGGACATCGCCGTCAGAAGGTAGGGTGGAGGTTAGCAGCTGCGACTCCAGCCAGATGTCATGGGGACAGAGATGACAGCTTTGGCTCATTATCTTTTGCTTGTTTCTTTTGTGCAAAGATAGTAAATAACTGTGCAACGAACACTTCCAAGTTAGAGTTCATGGCCAAACTGAGCAGAAAGGAAGAAGGAGGATGGGTGTGTGTTGGGATCCTTGATGGCCTGCTGCATCCAGCTGAGCTCATGCAGCTTCCATTTGGCTACTGTGACTCAGTGGTACAAACATTAACATGCTGGGAGACCATCATGTATGGACCACAGTGAACTCTGCCTTCCGCTGGCATTAGTCCTCTCTGTACACACACACACACACACACACACACACACGCTCACACACACACTGAGTATCTGTGTATAACACATGGTGCAAGGGCCTCTGTGAAACCTAGCCAGTGGATTCTCTGTATTACCAAGTCCATTCTGAATTGTGGTCTCAAGGCACAGCTGAGGTCCATAAAAATGAGTGTTTTCCCCTCATAGTCCTCTACCCAGAAGCTTCTGGTCTTTTTGGAATTTCTGGTAGGTGTCCAACCGTCTCAGCAGAAATTTCCAAACCATGTTTGGTAATTCTGATTTGGGAGGAAGGAGATTTTCAGACAGGAAAAGACACGATTTGGTGGGGTCTGTGTTCTCCCCGCGTGGGCTTGGCCACTTCCACCCGTGCTGGCAAAATGGCAGCCCCCGGCCAGGCCTGGGCATCATTCCGCACTTGCCGCTGCCTTGTTACATTACAGAACAGTCATGGTGAAAATAACGACCACATGGTGAGCTTCTTCAGTAGCAAGTACATCGCATGTGCTAACTTTGTGCCCAGATCTGTGGCCTGATCCCCCCCCCCGCCACCGCCCCACCCCGAGACACTCCACCTTGGCCTGGGAACATCGACCTCTCCCGGTGATGTGGATTGTGCTCCCTCCATGCCATCTCTCATGCCTGGTAGGAAGGTTCCTGTTTTCTTGTTAGGAAGAGAGGCTTTGGGGGAGACTTTCCATGTGGTGCTAGCTTCAGTCTGGGTGGAGGGAGTGGTTGAGCCCATGTTTTTTTTCTAAGCATCTTTAAAAGTTAACATCTTTGCTAAGTTTCAGAAAGCCACTGTTTTTCTTCTTTTTGAAAAACCTTCTGATCTCCATGTTTCTTTAAAGTCTATTTAAAAAAATAACATCAGCGCGGCCAACAGACCAGTCAATTGGCAATGCATTTAGAACACAAGGCGGGCAATAGGAAGTAAAAAGCAAAATGCTTTCCAGTTTTACTCATATGAAATTCCACTGACTTTCTCTCCAGAGTCGCATAGTGAAATGTGAACTCTTAAAAGAAAAATAAAAAAGAATCCTTGTTTTTTGATTCTGCTTTGAATTTATAACTGGGATGTAAATTGGCCTCAATTCTTGCAGGCATTGATGAAAATGACCCTAACCTGGGTGGGGAAATTGAGAAAGTGCCAGAGCACAGCAGACATGAGAAAGAAATATGGGCATTAATTTTTTAATTAAAAAATCATGGGTATAGTTGTTTTTTTTTTAAAGATTTTATTTATTTGACAGTGCGAGAGGGAACACAAGAAGGGGGAGTGGGAGAGGGAGAAGCAGGCTTCCCGCTGAGCAGGGAGCCCGATGCGGGGCTCGATCCCAGGACCCTGGGATCCTGACCTGAGCCGAAGGCAGACGCTTAACGACTGAGCCACCCAGGCGCCCCTCATGGGTGTAGTTTTAAAAAGTCAAATAGCACTACTTATACTTAAAAATAGTAGCCTCCAGGGGCGTCTGGGTGGCTCAGTCGGTTAAGCATACGACTCTTGATCTCAGCTCAGGTCTTGATCTCAGGGTCGTGAGTTCAAGCCTGGAGTTGGGCTCCACGCTGAGTGTGGAGCCTAGTTAAAAAAAAAAAAAAAATAGTAACCTCCGTCCCATACCCTCGGTCTTGATTCTTGGTGTCCCGAGGCAACTACTGCTACAAACCCTTTAGCCATCTCTTCTATTTTATTTATCTTAATGCCTGTATTTCTGAACAAATGCTTTTAGTACTGTTGCATGATTGTTTTGTTTTATTTATTTAAAGATTTTATTTATTTATTTTAGAGAGAGAGAGAGAGTGAGCAGGAGGAGGAGCAGAGAGGGAGGGGGGAGGAAGGGGGAAAGAATCTCAAGCAGACTCCCGGCTGAGCACGGAGCCTGACATGGAGCTCGATCTCACAACCCTGAGATCACGACCTGAGCCGAAACCTGGAGGTGGATGCTTAACTGAGTGTGCCACCCAGGTGCCCCTCTTGCATGATTGTTTTAAATTAGTTATTATCTGTTCACTTTCTACTGTGAAAGGTGAGAATGTCTTTTTTTTTTTTTTTTTTAAGATTTTATTCATTTATTTGAGAGAGATGGATAGTGTGAGTAGGGAGAGGGGCAGAGGGAGAGGGAGAGAATCTCAAGCAGACTCCGGGCTGAGCACGGAGCCCAACACGGGGCTTGATGTCACGACCCTGAGATCACGACCTGAACCGAAATCAAGAGTTGGACATTTAACCAACTGAGCCACCCAGGCGCCCAGAGAATGTTTTTTATTGACTTACCTCCAATGTGAATGCACACACATGTACACACACACACATTCATTTTCTCTGTCTCTGTCTCTGTGTCTCCTCCCATCCTCCCACAGGAGTTATATTATCAATTTTAGCTAAATCAGTATTTAATGTTTGCATCATGGTCATTGCCGAACCATTATTTATAGCTGGGTCACATGATATACTATAATTATACTAACTTTCCTCTGTAGCTTTTTTGCTTTTCCTGGAGGTAATAATCACTTCTTTTTAATGGTTCCTTGATTTTCTCAGTGCCTATTGCCAATTCATTCCAAAGCTTTCTGATAGACCTGAAAATCTCCCCCGAATACATCTATAATATCAGCAGTTGAGTCTTATTCTTGTCTTCCCGGAGATCCCCCTCCTGGAGTCATGGGGCCTCTGCCGGGATCTGAGCTTGTCTGGTCTGCAGGCCCATGGCTGAGCTCTGGCCGGCCAGTACTCCTGCTGGAATTCTCTTCACCTGTCTCCTGAGTTGTATTCTGTGTTTCTTAGATCCCATGTCTCTCGGTTTTTCCATTTATTTTGGTGGCATCTGTCTTCTGGGAATGGAGCTTGGGAGGTAAAATTTTGGATTCCTCGAATGTCAGCATAGGCATTTTTGTCGGCCTTACCCTTGATGGGTAGTTTGGAAATAATTTTCCCGAACAATTTTTAACAGCTCTATTGAGATAATTCACCCATTTCATGTGTACACAATTCACTTATTTCATGTGTACACAATTCACTGGTGTTTAATATATTCATGGAGTTGTGGTATCATCACAGTAACCAATTTGAGAGCATTTTCATCATCCTGAAAAGAAACCCCTTACGTGGAAACATTGTCCATTGCCCGCTTCAGTGTTACAATATAGGCATCTGAGGATACTCACACTTGTAACTTTTTGAATTATTTTTCCTCAGTAAAGTTTTAGGGTTTTTTCTATATCCCTTATGCTAAAAACTACCCAATGTGTGCCGTGTAACTGGCACTTGACATGACCTGGAAATATGGAAAATCGTATTTTTCAAGTTTGGGGAAATTCTAATTTTTCTTCTTCTTCCTCCTCCTCCTGTACCTTTTCCTCTCCTTCTTCTCCTCCTCCTTCTCTCCATTTCTCCTGCCAGTTTTTTTTTTTTGAAATTACTGTTATTTGCATGTTGAATCTCTTGCATTAATTTTTTCCTTCTGGCTTAAAATGCTAACCAATCTTCACCTTGTTCCCTCCTTTTCATCCTTCATATTTCAGCTCACACACCGCCTCCCCAGGAACACCTTCCCTGTGCAGCCCTAGACTAAGTCAGCCCACCCCCACCCCCACCATTTATAAACTGTCTGTGTTTCCCCTTTGAATAATGTCACAGTTGCAGTTCAGTAATTAATTGTATAATTAGTCATACAGTCCCTGTCTTCCCCACCAGACGAAGCTCTCTGAGGCCAGGAGCCAGGTTTGTGTTGGGCTTCCCTCTGCCCCAGCACCCGGCACACCCTCCCTCTACCTGAGTTATTCTGACAAATATTCGGTGCATGAGGGAACGAGGGTGGCGTCTGTGCTGGGAAGAGCAAAGTTTGAGCTGAGGTTGGCACAGTTCATTAAGACAAGTTCCAGTAAGCAGAAAAGCGATGTTCACCCCGTCCAGGGGCTGTCCAGAATGTTTGGAGAAAGCCAGTTTCTGTTCACGGAACAGCTGTTTATTGCACGAGGCTGTCAGGTGGCTGAGCTGTGTCCCCTGAGGTCACTACAGTCCCCACCTTCTTCATGGGTCGTGTGTTTGTTTCTGAGCCCTTCCTGTTATTTAGGCAAATTAATGGGACCATGTGGAGGAAGCTCGTGTCACGTGATACCCATCCCAATGGGTAGACTGTCATGTAAGCCCCGGAAAACTCCGTGCCTCAGTTTCCTCACTAATTAATTGCCAGTGACCCTTACCCCTTCCTCAAAATGGGTTTGAACAAAGCAAATGGAGGATTACTGTGTGTTTTTGAATTGTCAGTTTGGGGTTTCTAAACTTCAGGACTGATGGCACCTTGGGCTGGAGACCTCTTTGCTAGGGAGTCTGCCCTGTGCATTTTAGGATGTTCTGTGGCATTCCTGGCCTCTGTCCACTAGGGGGCCCCCTGGTAGCACCCTGCTTGGCACCCTAACCCCCATTCATAAGTCAGAAATGCCTCTAGATGTTGCTAAATGTCCCCTGAGGGACAAAATCACCCCTAGTTGAGAAACATCGTTGTACACACGGACGTGGGGTCTTTTTCCAGTCAGATGTAACTGGTGATAGTGTCCAGGGCCAGTTGGCGTCCCCAGTGCAGGGGAGACAAACCCGCACAGTTGCTGGAGTGCTCAGCAGAGCATATTGAGTGTTGGGCTGGATTTGGAAGAGTTTTCAGAAGTCTCCCATGGCCAGTACAATGACCCACTTGTTCTTGGCAGCTGGGCTCATGATGGGTACAAAACAGAATGCACCTCTTTCTGGAAGTGTTTCTGACATTGTGTTGAAGAGGCCAGATGTTTTGAGAAACACCAGGTAACTATGGTAAGGGGACCGTGATGTCAAACGTTGATTTGTCAGATTGGAAGGAATTTCCTTAGTGTGTGTTTGAACTCTCCTGTCCACTCTTGGAGAGAGACTGGTGTGTTGGGGTGGGCAGTGACTTAGATTTAGACTTAGATTTCTGTGGCTGCCATTTTCTGGCCAAGCCCTCAGCTTCCCATTCATTGCCTAGAATTAGGTAACCTTTATCCTGCTGGGACCAAGGTGGTAGGACATGTCGGGACCCACAAGCCTAGGGAAAGAGAGAAAGGGTCTGGAATGAGTCTAAGAATGGAACTAGAATCAGAGTGCGGTTCTTGTGGTAGGCAGATGTTCCTCCCACAGTATGTCCACATTCTAATCCCTAAAACATGAGAATATGCTACCTTAGATGGCAAAGGGGACTTTGCAGTTGTGATTAAGTGAAGGACTTAGAGATGGAGAGTAGATCCTGGACCAAGCTGGACAAGGCAAAGAAACAGATTCTCTCCTAGAGCCTCCAGAAAGGAACCAGCCCTGCTGACACCTTGACCTTAGCCCAGTGAGACTTCTATCTGACAGAACTGTAAGATGATAAATGTATGTTGTTTTAGGCCACTAAATTTGTGATAGTTTGTTACATTAGTCATAGGAAATTCATAGCTCTCTGAGTCTTTGGAAGATAAAACGAGTCCATAAGGCCCAAAGCAGGGCACTTAGGAGCAGCCATTCTGGAGCGAGCGCTGATCCTTGTTTCACATGGTAACCCTTGGCCTGCTAGAGGGTTGTGTGCATGTGTGTGTGTGTGTTTGCACTGCCCAGCATACAGAGCCTTACAGAATGGAGACATGGCTCACCCTGAGCAGAAACTCAAATCCCAGCTTACTTGGAAGGGCTTATGTCCAATTACTTAGAGCATGACACCCACACATCTCTATCCCACTTTAGTGCTTACATATCCTTTGTCTGGTGCTATTATTATTATTATTATTATTATTATTATTTTATTTATTTATTTTTTTTTTCGAGAGAGAACACAGGGAGGGGCAGAGGGAGAGGGAGAGAGAGAGAATCTTAAGCAGGATCCATGCCCAGTGCAAAGCCCGACATGGGACTCAATCTCACAACCCTGAGATCATGACCTAAGCCGAAATCAAGAGTTGGGCACTTAACCGACTGAGCCATCTGGGTGCCCCTTGGTCCTATTATTTTTATCAGGACATTAGAAAGAAGATGAGATTTTTTGTAGTACATCCGCTGTGTTTCTGAGTACTAGAGTTGATCTATATATATACATACATATATATATATATGTATGTATATATATGAGCTCATTTAATCTTCACAAATGGCAGATGTTATAGTATAGTGATAATGCTGATCTGCCATTTCTCCACATTCAGTTTTGCTGGAAAGCACAATGAAAAGTATAGGATTTGGGATACCAGGCTGCCCTGTTTCTTTTGGCTCTTCTGAAATATCCCTAGTAATGGTAGCGATCTCTGTTTCCTACTCCACCTGCTCTCCTCAAGCTGCAGTGGGGAATTTGGCTGCTGGCTGGCCGGGCACATGATTATCTGCCCTCAGCAGGCCTCATTTGCTTGGTGGGGCCAATAGGGATTTCTGAGAACATTTGCCCTTGCCTTGCTGTTCCTTGCCTGTTTCCAGGTACAACTCTGGACTGGAGGTTGTCTCCCCTTATGACACATACTTTGTTGAAGTCAGAAGATGTAGCCAACCCACTCCAGGATCCTATCGAGGCTATGTTGTCCCAGCCTCATTGGACCTATGGACTGAATCACAAAACACAGCTGGCCTCAGTTTCACTGCTTTGCCCCTGCAGAACAGTTGTTAGCTTCCCAGCCTGGGCTCATCCTCTCTGCCTCCCTCTGACTTAGCATGCTGCACATTTGAGGATCACTGAACCTTCAGTTCCTTTTTGAATAGGACTTCCTTGGGTGACAATTGCCAAATCCTACCTTGAGAGACAGGGAGCTTGTGTCTCAGGGAGCTTAAGAGCAGGAGTGGAAGTTTGAACTCCGGCTGGAACCTGGGGTCCAAGCACTGTTGGGACTCTCTCTCTGGGGGTCTTGATTTTGAGCTTCCCTGTGCTTCTGGCTCACTGTTCTCTCTCTGTAGACTGGCCTCTGGCCTCTGCTTCTCCAGCTACATGATGGGGAATCGGACTGCCATCAGCACCCAAGGTTTACAACTTATAATTGCAGCTACGTCTTGGTTTCAAATCCAGAATCCCAGGGAAGAAGGTATTGGCCCCACTTGAGTCAAGTGTCAAGTGTAGGCAAATCAACTGGGCACATCGTCAGGGTACTGTGATTGGCCGAGTACCCACATTAGGCTGCGCAGCTGTGGCCAAGGTGCAGAGTCCTGCTGCCTAAAACATCTCCAAAGGTAATCATGTAGAAGGATATGATAGCGCTGACCGAAAATGGTAGGGCTGACCACACCAAATAATGTGTTTAGACAGATACAATTATAGGCCACTGCTGTTTTTGGAACACCTTCAAATACTTGAGATTCTCATCTCTTTATTTATTGAAAACAACTGATGTTACATAATATTCATTAGAAAAGTTTAAGGTATAGATTTCAGGTTTAGTTCATGTTCTTAATGTTCAATTTCTTGAGTTTTGAAAGTTGTTTTAGTGACCATACATCACCCTGTGTTTGTGTTTGCAGAAAGTGAGATTATTTGCAAGTACTGAGAAATGCTGATTATAGGGTTAAGATGTAAGCATTTTTGACTGAGAGCAATTACTATGCATCAATGTATAGCTCCAGAGAACTTGTGTAAATACCCCAAACATTTGGTGATGGATCTGGGGATGCTGAAATCCTGTAGGTAGAGCCTAGGGAAAAAAGGAGTATGAGGAAGATCGAAGGATGGGCGGTGGGAACATCCAGGTTTGGAGAAACAGGAATACAAGTGATCTGACCCTTTCCTCCTGACCAGCCCAGTTCGCAGCTACATCTTTCATGACAAACTTGGCTTGTTCTTCTTAGATAAAGTAAGATCCTGTGTGTGGAGGCACTTTATAAACTGAAGTGCCATATGAACTCTTATTAGGAAATGCTAATATAGTTGCTCTTTCAAGAAAGAAAACATTGTATTTGTATGAAATTACAAGGGCAAAGATTTTATTTTTTTTCTTAAAATATGTCCGTTAAGAGGTGAATGTGGTGTCTTCACATACATCCCTTCACAAGAGATGATTGTGACATTTAACTGTGTAGAAACCTATTATACAACATTAGATAAATGTTTTAGCTTTCTCAATATGTAATATTTGATAGATACAAAAGAACTGATGTAATATATATAAATGTAAGGTATTAAGCATTACAGTGAAACCAACACTCATGAACCCACTTATGCCAATAATACAGAAATTATCTATGTGCTCTTTCCTAATCCATCTATGTTCTTCTTCCCAGGAGTGGAACCATTCTCCTTCTGAGGAGTTCGTCTTTCCCTTGCCTTTTAAAAACAGTCTTATCACCGTGTATCACACATGCAAAAAAAATTCTCTTTCTTGTTTTGAGCTTTACAAAAATGATTTTATACTTTAAGTAGCTTTTGGAACTTGGCTTTTTTCACTCAACATTATGCTTCAAAGATCATCCATGTTGTTGCCTGTAGTTGTGATTCATTCATTTGTATTATTTAACTCTGTGAATATGCCATTTATCCACTCTTCCTTGATGTAGACTGGATTTCTCCCTTTTCAACTTTTCATTATTTTATTTTATTTTGCTCTTAAAAATAATATTGCTCTTTACATTCTTGTATCTGTCTCCTGGAGCACGTGTACAAGGAAATCTCCATGATCTATATTCAGGAATAGAATGTCTGAGTTGAAAAGTATGCAGATGTGACAAATTGTTTTCCAGAGTGGCTATCTGAGTATCCTCTCTTTCTCCAGTGGTGTTTTAGAGTTGCTCCACATCCTCACCACTGATTTCTTTATGATGTCTTTTGAAAAGTAGAACTTTTTAATTTTTTTGGTTTGATTTTAATTGTTTTTAACTTTTATTTTTTTAAAGGGAGAAAGAAAGAGTGTGCACATGAGCTTGCAAGTGGCGGGGAGGGGCAGAGGGAGAGGGAGAAAGAGAATCCTAAGCAGGCTCCACACTCAGCACGGAACCCCACACGGGGCTCAATCTCACAACCCTGATATCAGGACCTGAGCCAAAATCAAGAGTCGGAAGCTTAACCGACTGAGCCACCCAGATGTCCCTAAAAGTTTTTAATTTTAATGTAGCTCAATTTCTTTGTCTTTTCTGGCTAGACTGATTGTGTCTTATATATAAGATCCTTACATACCTCATGGTTATGAGGTAATTCTCCTATATATTCTTTAACTTTTTTAAGTTTTAAGTTTTTAAAATAGTTTATCAATTCAGTAGTGATTTTTGTGAAAGATGTGAAACATAAGGTCCAATTTCAGTTTCCTTTAATATTAATATCCAGTTGCCTTGAGACCATTTATTTAACAGTTCATTTATTTCCTGCTGATATGCAAGACATCTCTATCAAGTTTATATATGTGCATGGGTCTGTTTCTGGACTCTCAATTTTGTTACATTTATAAATTTGTCTGTATGTCCATCATTATCACAATATCTTACTAAAGCTCTTTAAAATAAGTTCTAATATCTTGATAGGACAGTTCCCTCCACTGTTTCTTCTTTTCATAAAGTATCTTGATTATTTTCCTCCATATAAATTTTAGGATCAGTTTGTCAAATTTCTTTAATATGCTATTGGGATTTTTGGTGAGAACTGACTTGTTTACAATATTTTTCTATCCACAAACATGGTATGGATCTCCACTTATTTATATCCTTTAAAATGTCTTTTAATGAAGTCTTCTCTGTAAATGTCTTACACGTCTTTTGTTCATTTTATCTCTAAGTACCTGATTTTTGGCTGCTGGTGTATAGAACTGTAATGAGTTTTGTATAGTAACCCTATATCCAGTCACCTTGCTGAACTATCTTAGCAAATATAATTATTTTTCTAGTTTCTTTTGAGTTTTCCTTGTAGACAGTTAAGTTCTTCAGGATTTAAATTTGTTGCTGTTTCTTTCTCATGGGAGAATATATTCGTGTGTGTTTCATGGTTTCTAAAAATTTGAGCTCTCATGTGATTGAATTTAGCAAAACCTCTGAGAGCTTAAACTGAAGACTCTTCTTTAGAGAGGATTTGTGTTTGCTTCTTTGGGGAGCCAAGCAGACACTACTATGGTTCTAAGACCATTTCAATCCCCTTTAAGGGTCCAAGGAAAAGTCCCTGGTTCAACTTCTCTAACTTTTGTTGTCGTAGGCTTTGTGTTTTGATCCCAGCACTGTTACGTGCATGTGCATTTTTCCCTAAGGCAACCCCCCCCCTCCTCAGCTCTTTCTTTTCCTTGGAGATTTCCTTTACTTGCTTGCAAGCCCACTGATGGTTTAAAACATTCCTTTGTTTTGTGTGTAACCAGGATCCAGTTGTATTGTAGCAGAAGGCTTGACAAGCATTTAGTCTGCCATTTTGTTGGTGGGGGGCATTCTTGGTTTTTATTTAAACCAAAGCAACGTCAGGGCACCTGGGTGGCTCAGTTGGTTAAGCGACTGCCTTCGGCTCAGGTCATGATCCTCGAGTCCCAGGATCGAGTCCCGCATCTGGCTCCCTGCTCAGCAGGGAGTCTGCTTCTCCCTCTGACCCTCCCCCCCTCTCATGTGCTCTCTCTCTCTCTCTCAAATAAATAAATAAAATCTTAAAAAAAAAAAAAATAAACCAAAGCAACGTCAGGTAGTAAAATATCTGAATGTGTTCCAATTTTTTTTTTTTAGCCCTCCTTCCCTATTTTCCTGATCTGAAGGAAGGCTGAATTGGTAGGGAGTGTGGTAATCTCATACAAGATTAGGATTTTTGCTTTTTGTTTTGGTTTGGTTGTTATTTATTTATTTGTTTGTTTGTTTGTTTGTTTTAAGTGAGGAAGCTGGCTGGAGCCCAGAGGAGAGTCCCCTCCCTCTTTCTGCAGTCAGGAAGTCTTTGACACAAATGCTTCTTTACTTGGGCTGCATTGCTTTGAGTTGAAATCTCTAGTCACAGAGAATTAAATGTCAAGGTGGTTTTGTGATGTTGAAGATCTCTCTGAGGCAAGTGGAAAAAAGCCACAAAGTGCTGTGAATTTCAAACCTTCCCCAAGGATTAAGAGGCCAGAAAACATGGACATTATAGCTCCAAGAGCTTCGAAGCTGGCTCTGTAATAACAATGGATGTGCCTGTGACAAAAGAATAAAATATGCAGCTTTTGTGTTAGATAGGGAGTAGGAGCACTCACTAGCCTGCCCCCCCTTTTCATTCCTCCAAGCCACACACCCTTCCTCTCTCCCTCCACCACTGGCCTCATCATAACACTTAATCATATTCTCTTCAAATGTCCAGCTTACCTCCCTGTCTTCCTCATTAACCTCTAAAACCCTTGAGTAAAGAGATCATATATAATTTATCTTTGTTTTTTCCGAGGCTGGCATGATATTTGTAATACAGTAGCTGCAGGCTGAGGAGCAGGACTTAACACATTCCACAATGTTTTCATGTGGATAGAACTTTCAGGCAAAATTCAGTCCTACTACAGCATTACTGATTGGCCCAAATCCCTCTTCTGTCATCCTGGATTATCAACCTTCTTAATTTTAATTAAGATTTAATTAATTCTTAATTTCTTTATGGTTGTGTCAGATTGTTACCATTACTGGGGTGCAAAGGGTTAAGCTGGAGGATTAGTCACTTCCTGGAAGTGTCTGGAGGAGCACCTGAATTAAGTTTACAGTTCAACTGCAGTCCTGTATGTTGTATAGCATTTGACATTGTCTTCATTACGATAGTGTCATTCTTCTTAAGAGCTTAGGTTTATGGATCAATTACTATGTTCCAGGCACTATGCTAAGACCCTCTGTGCATTACCTCATTCAGTCTGCATTCACTGTACAAAGACATAGAGTTGTTACCTTGTTTCGCAGCTGGAGCTCAGAGGTTACATAACTCTCATACAGGTCACAGCTAGTAAGGAAGAGCTAGGATTTTAGTTTGGGCTTCTTGACCTCAAAGCCTGAGTGAGGTCTTAACCACTATACTAATACGTCTCTCAATCTATAAATTAACCTATGACCTCCTTGTAGGTATCATTATTTTCAGAAGGTTTGGCAGTTTGTCAAGTTTATAGAGTTAGTAAATGACAAATCTGGATTTGAGCTCAAATGCTTAGCACTCATTTCCCTACTCATACTCTTATTGTACATTTACTAAATGCCGTAACAGTAGCTTCAAGTTGTGTGTGTAAATAAAACAATGCATCAGAAGCCAGTATAGTCAAATTTTTAAAGTACTGAAAGAAAATAAATGTCAGCCTAGAATTGCCAGCAAGAATATCATTCAAAAATGAAGAAGAAATAAAGCCATGTTCAGACAATAAGGACTGAAAACATTTATTGCCAGCATACCTGATTAAAAATAAATATCCAAGGGAGTTCTCCAAGCAGAAAGAAAATGATCCAGATGGAAATATGGAATGCAAAAATAAATGAAGAATACCAGAAAAGGTGGGGCACCTGGGTGACTCAGTCAGTTCAACTTTGGACTCTTGGTTTCAGCTCAGGTCATGATCTCAGGGTTGTGGGATCGAGCCCCACATTGGGCTCCATGCTCAGAATGGATTCTGCTTCAGATTCTCTCTCCTTCTCCCTCCCTCTCTCTCTCTCTCTCAAATAAATAAATAAAATCTTAAAAAAAAGAATACCAGAAATGGTAAGTAGGCTTATGAATATTAACTGTATGAAACAATAGTAATTTGCTACAAAATTTAAAAAAATATATAGAATAAAAATGAATTAAATATTAACTATAAATATACTTAATATGAATATTAACACTAAAAAATATATCTAGAATTAAAAACTAAAATTGAGTTCCAAAATAATGCAAAAGATAGAGAGGTAAATGGACTTAAAGTATTGGATGGGTCTAGTATTATCATGGAAGTGGTAGAATTATAATTTGAATAAGACTAGAAACTTAAGGATACTATTGCAATATTTAAGGTAATTATGAGAAGAATAATGTGAGTGTATAACTAGTAAGTTAATAAAGAGAAAATAGAATAATAAGGATATTTGATTATCAAATAAAAATGTAAAAAAAAAGAGAAAGGGAAATGAAACAGATGGGTCAAATAGAAAAAAATAATAATAATATGATAGATATAAATCCAAATATAACACTGGTTACATTACCTTTAAATGAACTACAATCTCCAGGAGAAGAATAATATGATCAGGGCGCCTGGGTGGCTCAGTTGGTTAAGCGACTGCCTTCGGCTCAGGTCATGATCCTGGAGTCCCTGGATCGAGTCCCGCATCGGGCTCCCTGCTCAGCAAGGAACCTGCTTCTCCCTCTGACCCTCCCCCCTCTCATATGCTCTCTCTCTCTTGTTCTCTCTGTCTCAAATAAAAAAAAAAAAAAAAAAAAAAAAGAATAATATGATCATACTGTACTTAAAGAAGAAACCTCATAAAACTAAACTACATGCTATTTACAGGAGACATAGTTTAAATTTTAAGGAGACAGAAGGTTAAATGTAAAAGAATGGAAAGAAATACATATATCCTAACCAAAATAAAACAGGTTAGCTATCCTAATATCAGACAGAGTTGACTTTAAGGCAAGAAACATTGATAGAAATAAAAAAGAGAAATTTTTTAACCATAAAAGACTCAATTTACTAGTACTATATGACAGTCTTAAATCTGTATGCACTCAATAGCATAGCTACATTTTTTATATATTGATGGCAAAGGTTCAGAGAACTAGAAGGAGAAACAGATAAATTCACAGTCAGATTGATATTCTTTTACATACCTCTTTCATAGCCGATAGAATAAGCAGACACAGACTCATCAAGTATACAGAAGATGTGAATAACACAATTAGTACATTTGATCAAAATTTTATATGTGGAACACTACACACCATAATTACAGAACTGACACATTGGTTTTAAGTGCACTGGAACATTAGTCCAAATTGACCGTATGCTGAGCCATAAAGGACGTCTCAACAAATGTCAAAAGATTGACATGATTCAAAGTTTGTTCTCTGTCCATGATGGAGTTAAACTAGAAATCAGTAATAAAAACAAAACTGGAAAAGCCCCCACACCTGTAAATTTAAAATTATACTCCTAAGTAGTCCATGGTTAAAGGAGAAATCACAACTGGAATTAATATTTTGAACTAAATGATAATGAAGATAAGACATATAAAAATTATGGCATGTAGCTAAAGCAATGCCCAGAAAGAACTTTAACTTAAATGCATATATTAGGATTGAAGACTGAAAATTAATGGTCTTAAGGAACTATACAAAATGAACAGCAAATCAAACCTAAAGAATGTACCAAGAAGAAAACAGTGAAGATAAGAGTAGAAATTAATAAAATATTAGTTTGCATCTTAGGAAATTTCTGGTAGTCAACCATTTTGATCTGTAAAAATGATTGCTTCATATGGGTCTTATGGTGCCTAACAGGAGATACATATGGTTTTATATGGTTCCTATAGGAAACACATAATAGGATAACAAAGCCAAAAGTTGATTCTTTGAAAATATTTTTTTTTTTTATCTGAGAGAGAGAATGGGAGACAGAGAGCATGAGAGGGGGAGGATCAGAGGGAGAAGCAGACTCCCTGCCGAGCAGGGAGCCCGATGCGGGACTCGATCCCGGGACTCCAGGATCATGACCTGAGCCGAAGGCAGTTGCTTAACCAACTGAGCCACCCAGGCACCCCTGATTCTTTGAAAATATTAATAAAATTAATAAACTCTTGGCTGATTAGGAAAAGAAAAAAAAATCAACTATCAACATCAAAATTGTAAAAGGGAGAATCACTAAAAATGCTACAGACATTAAGAAGACAATAAAGTAATTCTAAGAACAGGTTTATGCCAATAACATTGAAAATAGTTGAAATGCAATAATTCTTCAAAAAGCACAAGTTACTAAAACTGACAGAAGAAGAAATAGAATATCAGAGTAGTCTAATATCTACTAAAAATATCAGTTCATTATCAAATATTGTCCCCCCAAAACCTCTTTTTTTTTTTTTTTTTTTAAAGATTTTATTTATTTATTTGAGAGAGAGAGAATGAGAGAGAGAGAGAGAGCATGAGAGGGAGGAGGGTCAGAGGGAGAAGCAGACTCCCTGCCGAGCAGGGAGCCTGACGTGGGACTCGATCCCGGGACTCCAGGATCATGACCTGAGCCGAAGGCAGTCGCTTAACCAACTGAGCCACCCAGGCGCCCCCCACAAAACCTCTTAATTTCAGAAAGTTTGATTGAATTCTTCCAAACATTTAAGAACGAAATGGCACTTAAAAAAAAATACAGAGAATGGAAACAGGGAAGCATTTCCCAACTATGAGTTAGCATAATCTTGATATCAAAATCTGATGAAGACATTACAAAAAGCAAAATTATGGAAAATTTTTTTTCATGAACATAGATACAAGAAATAAGCAATATATTACTAAATTGAGTCCAGCAGTATATAAAAAGGATCATGTATCACCACTGAGTGGAATTTATTCCAGGAATATAAGGGTGTTTTAGCCACAATTGTAATCAAACACTGTAATTCACCACCTACACAGGACTAAAGAGAAAAATCATATGAACACTCTGATACATGCGGAAAAGGCATCTGAGAAAATTCTGTAGTCATTTGTGTTTAAAAGAAAAAAACTCCTTTTAAATTAGGAATAAATAGGGCGCCTGGGTGGCTCAGTTGGTTAAGCGACTGCCTTCGGCTCAGGTCATGATCCTGGAGTCCCGGGATCGAGTCCCGCATCGGGCTCCCTGCTCGGCGGGGAGTCTGCTTCTCCCTCTGATCCTCCTCCCTCTCATGCTCTCTGTCTCTCATTCTCTCTCTCTCAAATAAATAAATAAAATCTTAAAAAAAAAAAAAGAACTGTAAGTTTTAATAATGTTAAAAAAAGCCCAAACAACAGGAATTGCACACTGTCCTATTGAATCATTAGAAAGTAGTTTGATAGAAACCGAAAGACTTTATTCAGTGTTTTCTGAACATGGACATGATATGGAGCTGCAGTAACTATATTACAACCCAAAGACAGTAAGTGTGAAAAATGAGTATAGCTTGATGTTTTCTTAGAACTCTGAGACAAGTATGGAAAATGAACGTAGAAGGGTGTCTTCTTAGAACTCTGAAACAATATGGAAAAATGAATGTACACCGAGTCCTCTTGTGAACATTCTCTTAGGGCTCTGAGATAACAAATATGACAAATGAATGTCTGTTGATGTTGACTCTGGCACAAATCAGCCAGCTGAGTAAGTCCCAGCAGCTGCAAACATCCAGATTTTCTTGTTATTTGAAAAATAAAGAACTCATACTTCATTAAAATAAAAACAAAGAAACAAAGGGAAAACCTTACAGGAAATATCTTACCCAGTGGTGGAATACCTAAACCTTTCCTTCAATCTCAGGAATCAGACAAGGATAGCTATTAGTGCCACTTCTTTCAGTGTTGAAGTGGAGATCCTATCCAGTGTAACAAATAAGGCAAGAAAAAGAAATAATAGACTTAACATTTGGAAATAAAGAAGCAGAACTGTCATAGTGCTCAGATGACATTGCCATGTCCTTAACAACATCCAAAGGAATCCCAGACTATTAGAATTAATGAATGAATTAGTGAAGTAGCTGGCTATAAAATCAACATACAAAAAGCATTTGTATTTCTACATACTAGCAACAAACAAGGAGAAAATAATATTTAAAGTAATATCATTTATAAAATCATCAAAAACATCAGCTACTTAGGAATAAATTCAGCAAAAGATAAGTAATATAAGGCCTAAATAAATAGAGGAATATACCATGTTTATGGATTAGGAGACTTAATATTGAAATATCTTGATTCCCTTAAAACTGACCTTATATTTAGTGCCATCTCAATTAAAATCCAAAGATCCTTGTTTTGGAAATTGACAAGGTGATTCTAAAATTTATATGGGAACACAAAGGGCCAGGAATAGTCCAGGGAACTGTGAAAAGCAAAAACAAAATAGGAAAATGTACACTACCAGATATAAAGACTTACTGTAAGGCTATAGAAATCAAGACAGGATGGGTTTAGCACCGATAGGAAATAGCCCAATGGAAGAGAATAGAGCATCAAGAAACATGCCTACCACATGATCTATAGCAAATGTGTCACTGATGTGCTGTAGAAAAATAATCATATAAATGGTTCTAGGTCACTTGAAAGCCCTTATAGAAAAAAATGTATCTTGACCCCTACCTACACCATATAATAGTCAACTCTTTGTGGGTTACAGATCTAAATTAAAAGGTAAAGCAATAAAGCTTTTAGAAGAATGCCTAGGAGAATATCTTTATGATCTTGGAGTAGGCAAAAATGTATTGAAAAGGGCACAAATACTGAAAACTGTAAAGAAAACAAAGGTTAATTGGCCTATGTAAAGATTAAGATGTTCTGTTTATTAAAAAATACCACAAAGATGGGGTGCCTGGGTGGCTCATTCGATTTGGCATCTGCCTTCAGCTCAGGTCATGATCTCAGGGTCTTGGGGTTGAGCCCCACATCGGGCTCCCTGCTCAGTGGGGAGTCTGCTTCTCCCTCTACTCCTACCCCCACATGTGCATGCTCTCTCTCTCTTTCTGTCAAATAAATAAATAAAATTTAAAAAAAGATACCACAAAGAGAATGAAAAAGAGGATGCAAACTGGAGAAGATATTAGCAATCCATATACTCAACAAAAAACTCCTATCTAGAATATATAAAGAGCTCTTACAAATCAAAATAAGAAAGACAATTTAATTAAAAAGGGGGGAAATTTTGAATAAGCATTTCACAGAAGATGATATCCACATGCCCAATAAACATACAACGTGTCAAACTTCCTTAGTCATCCAGGACATTAAAATAAAAATCACCACGAAATAACAGGGCACACCCATCAGAATAGCTAAAATGAAAAAGGAAGAAAATACCGAGTGTTGACAGGAATGTGGAGCAACCAGAACTCTCATACATTGCTTGTTTGAGTGTTAGTAGTTAGTTACTTTGGAAAGCTACTACCGCTGAACACATCTGTATCCTGGGACCCTATGATCACACCAAACAGAATTTTGTATAAATTCACCACCAGATACATACAAGAATATTCATAGAACCGCTGTTCATAACAGCCCAATCTGGAAACTACTCAGATGCTCATTAGTAGTAAAATGGACCAAGTGTCCATTCTTTGAGTGGAATACTAGACAGCAATGAGAATGAAAAAAATCATAATATGGGCAACAGTATGAATTGTCAAAGACAAAACTAAGCCTGAGACAAAATGAACAAAGGCTGTTTATGCATAAACCTGTGGCAGGAGGACCTCTGCCATCACTTTCATTTCAGCAGGAGCGGTAGAAAGGTGGTAGAAAGGAGAGTTGGTTAGAGTAAATGGGAGTAAATGGGAGACACTAAGGTCATCTCTGGTTTTCAAACGTTCTGTTAAGGCAGAAATTTTGGAAGTGGAGGAGCCTTTCTAATTGGTCTTGAGGTACTTCTGACCATGCTTGGTGGACTGCAAGGGGGCCAGCCCCCTATTGCTTGGCAGAGGAAGTTTCACTCCCATCAAATGGTCTGCATAGCCCACCCAGCCCCGTTTGTCCTGCCTTGTCCCTCGCTCTGCCCTCCAGGAACACCAGCTTCCTTTTGCATCCTCCAAAGTGCCATCATCTCTTCTTCCTCCATCTATGAGATGCTTCAACTCCAGTGGGAGATAAATACACTATCAGATAATTCTAGAAAGGGGTATAAAATTATAAGTGGAACTAAACTATGAAAGAAAGGAACATATAAGAAAAGAAATTGGCTAAAATGGAGAATTAGACCTGCCTTATCTGATAAGGTTTGAGGTCTGAATGATTTAGAGACAGGCAGGATGGGAGAGGAGGAAGATGAAAACAGTATGTGCAAAGGCCCTGAGACAAGAGAGTATAATCATTATCAGGAATTGAAAGAAAGAGCCCAGAAAAAAAAAGGTAAGCAAGAGTCTTACAGAATGTGATGAGGATTTTGGTCTTACTACCAGAGAGGAGTGGTATTTTAAGCAGGTGGTGACATGATAATACTTCATTAGAAAAAACCAGTCTCTAACTGCAGGATAGATTGGGAGGCAGCTTAAATGCCAGGAGACCAATTAGAGGGACCTGCAGCAGTCCTGGCCCGAGAGAATGGGCTGGGGTGGTGGCAGTGAAGATGGAAGGGGTTGGGTAGATTCCAGAAAAATGTGGGAGGTGACATTGACAGAATTTGGTGATGGTCTCAATGGAGGTGTGGGGGGGTGCAGAGAAAGTGGGGTATCACGGAGGATCCTGGGATTTTGTTCCCGTGGGGGGATGCCAGTACCTTTTCTGAGGCAGGAGCTCGGTCTGGCCCAGGTCAGGATGGAGAGCAGGAGCCATGCACCCATCGGTTGGGGTGGGGTAAATATGAGATGTTGCTGGGACATGAGAAGTGGCGAGAGGTCAGTCAGACAGAGCGAGGGACGGATGTCTGCAGTCCAGAGTGGAGGTCAGAACCACGTAAACAGTTAATTGCCCTTCAAACCTAAGTAGTGGATTTGTCCACGTTTAAGTTTGAGAAATTATTTGATTTTCATTTCTTTGGTTTTTTTTCTCCCCCTTTCTTTGGACAGCTTATTTTAATTTTTCTTTCTACCCCTCTCTTATTGTGTGTTTCTCTTGACCGAGAGGCTTCCTAAGGCTATCACCTCCATCTCTGCAGGTGGGATGGGCCCCCAGCTCGGCAGGCTGCCTTGCCAGATCACTGTGGGGCGTCACAGGCACACAGACCAACGGACCGCAAAAGGGACTGCAGTTGCAAGGTCTTTAGAGATTATTTGAATGTGGGACACAGGTTGGTATTTGGGGTGAGGATATTTTCCAGTGCAGAGGACATGTGCTGTGCCTAGGTGCCGTTCAGAAGGCGCGCTGGATGCATCTCGGTCTGCAGGTGCGGGCTCAGCCTTCACCCTCCCAGGGGGAACATGTTGTTTGACAGCTTCCAGCATCTGGCGGGGATTCAGACAAAGCTGGTAGGGAGGAGAGAGAAGAGAGGAGGCTCGAGGGGAGGGTTTGTTTCCAAGCATCTATTAAAGCACCTAGGAATAATTTTCACAAGTCAGATGAACCAGAATGAAGAAAAGCAGCTCATCTTTCTAAATGAACTTTACTAGGCCGTGCTGATTCAGAAACTCAGAACCGTATTGGGATATATCTGGATCCTGAATCCAAGGAGATTTCACAGTAGGAAAAGAAGGACTCCAAGTGCTTCAGCTGGCAGAATGTTCTAAAGGATTACTGAATTGGTGTTTCGTTCCAGTATTTTTAAAAAGGATGATGCTCCGAAAGAATCTTCTATATTGGTTAACAGTTAATGTTATGAACAGCTGAGGCTGAGAGACCAAAATGTGTTTTCCCCATGTTTTTTTGATATGGCCTATCAGATTGACCCCCACTCTGGGAAGTCCATTCATGGCTGTTGTCACCTCAGTGATTTCTCTGCAGCAGGACATGATGGTGGGTCTGGCGTTGGGCCCAGCTAGTGTGCTGGATTATCACTGGGGGCGGGGGGATTGTCTGAATGGCTGTGACAGCCAAGGAGAAGCCCAGTGTCTCCTAGACAGGCAAGCTGTTATTTTTTTGGTTGGTGGCATCTAGTTTCTTATGTTCCCAAATCATTTTCCAAATGAAATTTCTAGACCAACTGCAATTTTTACTGAGGTTACTTTTCTGCATGGAACTCTATTCCCATGTGCGATGTAAATATAAAGAAATATGTAAGTGTCTGTAGATCTTTATGTGTGACCAGCGTGCAGGACTTACTTGGTACCACGCACTGTCCTAAGTGTTTAAGGAGTATTAAACCACCGAACGCTCACATTAATCCTTTAAGCTTGGTGCTTTTAGGATCCTCATTTTATGGATGAATCAACAGTGACATAGTTGGGTCAGTTAGCTGGCCAACGCAACAGGGAGGGTGAGCAGTGGGGCCAGGCTGTGAACCAATGTTGTCCACTGCTGGGACCGACCAATGACCCTTGAACAACGCAAGGGTTAGGGGCACTGACACCCTGTACAGTTGAAAATCTGTGTATAACTTTTGACTCTCCAAAATCATAAGGAGAGAAAACACATTTATAGTACTGTCCTGTATTTATCAAGAAAAATCCACGTGTGAGTGGACCCTTGTAGTTCAAACCCGTGTTGTTCAGGGGTCCGCTGTTCTTCCTTATTGCTGCACCTCTACATTGAAGAGGTGAACGTTTTAAAGATTTATTTATTTATTTATTTATTTGAGAGAGAGAGCGAGAGAGAGAGGCAGGGGGTGTGTGTGTGGGAGGGGCAGAGGGAGAGGGAGAGAGAGTCTTAAGCAGATTCTGCGCTGAGCGCAGCTCGATCCCATGACCCCGAGATCATGACCTGAACCGAAACCAAGAGTTGGATGCTCAGCTGACTGAGCCACCCAGGCGCCCCAAAGGTGAACATTGTAAAATGTGTAGTTCCAATGATGTTTTATTTTCTTTTAGGAGTGACTGGGTGACCTCCTACAAGGTTATGGTGAGCAATGACAGCCATACATGGGTCACTGTTAAGAACGGATCTGGAGACATGGTGAGTTTCGTGTTCCCTCTGTCCATGCCCTTGGTGTCTGGCTATGTGGGTCCCTGCAAAGAGAGGCAATGTGTGCCCCATCAGTGTCTGCTGATGCTGTGTCAGCTCAAACCGATGATGGATAATGTCCCCCTCCTCCCTGCCCCGCTTCCATGCCCGGAAGCTTAGTGCCAAGTGGCCTATGTAGAGCTAATGTGAAATTCTGAGCCGCTGGGATGCAGTTTCTTCCACAATCCACCTTGGGGGTGGCAGCCTTGGGGGACACGTGGCACAGGAAATATGCCTGCGCCCCTCACAGCTACTCGGGTGCAATAGTTCTCCAACTTCCTTTAATAATCCATCTTTCCACTCCATGATTCGCTCCAGATTAGCCAGTTCTGATGATCATGTCACCCTCTTTGTCAGGTTCTCAAGCACATCCTTCCTCCCATGGTATCCAGAATCTTCCACAATCTGATGGCATCTCTGCTTTCAACCTTCTCTCTCTTTCTTACCCCCTGCACACACTTCCCCTGTGTTCCAGGAAAAGAGGGCCAGTTGCTCTGTTCCTTCTGAAGCCCACCTCTGGGCTTCTCCAGTCATTCCTGCTGCTTGTCTCTAGAATCCCTCCCATCCCACAGATCTAAATAGTTTTCCTTCAAGGCCAATTCAAATACCACCTGCTCCCTAAAGCTCTGCCTGGTCCTTTTCTTCTTCTGAAATCCCAGAGCTCTGTGGCTGTCCCTCTGCCATGGTACTAATAGACTTCACCCAGATTATCAAAGTATTCCCTCCTCCTCCTCTCTCCGCCACCCCGGTAGATGGGGGCTTCCTGAGGGCAGGGTCCATGCCTGATTCATTTCTCTTTTCCCCTCAATGCCCTGCACACAGTGGGTGCTCCTCAGTGAAATCTTATGGAATGAGTGAATTACCCTTTATCCCTTGATAATCGAGCTCTAAAAGATTCGCCTTTTTCCTTCTTGTGCCTAAGTAGATATTTGAAGGAAACAGTGAAAAGGAGATCCCTGTCCTCAACGAGCTGCCCGTCCCCATGGTGGCCCGCTACATCCGCATCAATCCACGGTCCTGGTTCGACAACGGGAGCATCTGTATGAGGATGGAGATCCTTGGCTGTCCACTGCCAGGTGAGCCTGCCCTTCCCAACTTGCTGCAGGGGTTTGCTGGTGGAGAACAGGTGCCTGGCCAGGGTGACCGCAAACTAAGCAATCTTGTACTCCTGTAAAAAAAAAAAAAAAGAGATAGTACATCTATTGCAGAATATTTCGAAAACCTAGCTGAGCAGAAAGAAAATAAATAAAAACCTCCCCTAATCCCACTCGGAAACGCCATGAATATTTGGGGGTACCAAAGTGAGGTGCCAACTGTGGTCGTGCCTCCTGGGATTTTAAGATGATGCACGTTTCAGGGCTGAAAATTCACTCAACGCTACCACTCAGAAGCAAGCAAAAAAAAAAAAAAATTAGAGAAAATTTTTCATAGCCTATTTAATTGTCCTTGAGTGCTCCCACTACTTGGAGTAGAGGAGGTGGCAGAAGTTAATTTTAAATGTGACCACATACACAATCTCTTTCTGTTGAAGTCGCTTTGCTTGGGTGCCTGGGTCTTTGGGTAAATGCCTCTTTATTTCCCGCAGCTTATTTTCATATGATGATATCTGGGTGTGACCTCAGGGGGGCAGGAAGAAGGGGGCTTGAGTTCACGTGTGTGTCCTCTGGATCCCAGCTGGTGTCTGCTCTGGACAGGCTGATCTGGCCTGGCTCATGGCTGGCTTGGTCTGGCCTTTCAAAATCTGTGAGTTTGTGCCCATATGGAGCCTGTAGATGGCAACCCCTTCATCCTGCCCGGGCATCTTCAGGGCAGGAAGCTAGCTCCTAGCACATTCCTAAGACTCTTCATTAGGGCCTATAGGAATTTCCACATCCCTGTCCACCCACAGTCCATCCCTAGGAACAAGGAACACGGCTTTGGGTTATAGCTTTCCTTACCACTCTTGTCTAGTGGGAGAGTGAGGCCTTGCTATTTTTGGAGTTTGCCCAGCTCTGATGCTCTCAGGAACCACTGTAGCCATCAGGCTATTTCTGTAGCCATCAACCCCCCTCCCCCACTGTGAACTTACATTTCTTGCTTTTCAAAGCACATTTAATGTCATTTATTGCTTTTCTCTCAATCCGTAATATCCAAGTTCTTGCTTTGCCAAGTATGAATTTTTAGAACACAAACTCTGTATTGGTGAGAAAGATGGGTCTATCTGCCTACCTACTCACGCTCACACCAGACAGATTCTTTGTTATATATTTGGACTTACTAGCTTGTGAAAACTTTTTTTAATGTCATTAAAACTATTAGAGACCATCTGTCTTGTGGGTGCATTTATCTAGTCTATAGACAAAAATCCTGTTTTTAATCTGTCTTACAGTGGAAAGTTCAGTTTTTTCCAATATTTTGGTTCCATAAAGAACCACACGAGGAACGTCTTCGTTTCTATGTCATTGTGCACGTCAGTGATTACTGTGTAAATTACAGGATTATTCAATCACAGGATGAGTGCTTACGTCAGATTATGAAAAATAGGGTCCCTGGTGCAAAGGGTGTGTGCATTTTCAAGGCTGATCCGGAGACGATATTGAAGGCTGGCCTGATTTGGGACCTGGGCCTCCTTTTGTGGCTGGTTGGTGCTGGAGTGGTCCCCCCAGGTCCCCCCTGCCGCCCCCGGGGCCCGCTGGGCTTTCCAGAGCCTGGAGAGTCTGCAGACACAGACGCAGGCAGGTGTCTGAGAGGCCCTCTTTGTGCCAGGCCGGGAGACTTGCTCTCCTGTGTCACTCATCACAGCCTCCATCTGCTTGTTTGAAAGAGCAGGGTCGTGGTTTCTCTCTGTGGGCAGGAATTCATCCATTGTTGGTAAACGGCAAAGGGCACCCTGTGAGAGTCTCATGAAATAAATATTTCCCTGTGAAGTTATGCTTGGTGTGTGTGTGTGTGTTTGAAGATAGGTCCTTGGGGCAATTTAAACACAAAGACGCAACAGTTACAATGTGAATTCTAGGTGAGTTTCAAGTACAGACTTGGAATGGCTCTATTTCCAACCCCAAATATTTAGGGCCATTTCTCTTCTAGAAGTTACTTAGCAGTCTGCCCAGAGGGGAACTGGCCTTTGTGCATTCCTCCTGGCAGCAGTCACATCTAAGGGACTAGGGCAGCCCGGGGGCCCCCTCGTCCACGTGGGTAAGTGAACCTTGCTCACTGCCCTGCTGTGGGCACAGTCCCTTTGGGCAAGTTAATGAGGCCAAAGACAGAGATGACCCAACAACTCAGCTGCTCAATCCCAAGGTGACCTTGTGGTCTAAATGCAGCCTCCCAGAGTTTTTTCCTGGAACTCTTGTTTATGAAAAATTCATTTACCTTTTTCTTCTGCTTTCTTTGTTCTGTGCATACCATCTTCCTGAGAACTCTCAGTTCAGGGCAGAGGGAGGTGGTGATTCTTTTCAAGCTTTCATGAGTAATGTGTCCAGAAATTTTTGAACTGGAAAATGAATTACTGCATGCCATGGTCTATTAATAGGATTTTTAAAGCTCAAAAGGAAAAGAAAATGGAGTGTTGTTTATGGTTACAGTTTCAGTTTTGCAAGATGAGAAAGTTCTAGCGATCTGTTTATCCACAACAGTGTGGATATACTTAACACTACTCAACTGGACCCTTAAAGATGAGGTTAGGATGGCAAATTAGATATGTATTGTACCACAATTAAAATTTTTTTAATTCAAAAAAATTTTATTATCCTTTTTTCTTTCAAAGTTATCTATTTGCGCCTAGTTGACACACACGTTACATGAGTTTCAGGTGTATAGCATGGTGATTACGCTGTGCTCACCTTGGCTGTAGCTCCCATCTGTCCCCGTAAATGCTGTTGCAGGATCAGGGACTGTGTTCCCAATGCTGTGCCTTTTATTCCTGCGCCTTATTCATTGCAGAACTGGAAGCCTGGATCTCCCGCTCCCCTTCACCCTTGTTTGCCCCCAACCCCCACCCCCTCCCCTCTAGCAACCACCGGTTTGTTCTCTGTACTTATAGGCCTGATTCTGCTTTTTGTTTGCTTGTTTATACATTTGGTTTTTTAAGATTCCACATGTGAGTGAAATCATATGGTACTTGTCTTTCTCAGTCTGACTGACTTCACTTAACGTGATACCCTCTCAGTTGTTCATTATTTAAAAAGTGAAAAAAAAAAAAAAGTCGGGGCACCTGGGTGACTTGGTTAAGCGGCTGACTCTCGATTTTGGCTCAGGTCATGATCTCAGGGTCCTGGGATCAAGCCCCACGTCAGGCTCCATGCTCAGTGGGGAGTCTGCTTGAGATTCTCTCCCTCTCCCCCTGCCCCTCCCCACTCGTGCTCTCTCTCTGTCTCTCTCAAATAAATAAATAAAAGTATAAAGAAGTCCTCTTCCCCACATTTGAATGGACTTGCCCATTTTGGATGAACGTGAATAAAGATCTGTGCATATCAGAAGCTGGGGAGATCTTCCTAAGATACATTTTTAATAATGAATATTTCAGGTTAAGACACATGCTGGCTGACTTCAAGGTCACAGAGTTGGTGGTTTTCAGCTATTTTGCTGTTGTAAACAATACTGCCATGTGTGCTCTCTGTTTCTGAAAAGGGCCCCATGGCTCTGCCCGCGATTTCCCCACAGGACGACAGGAGCGTACCCAGGGGCCCGGGAAATGACTTTCAGGGCCGGGGATGGCCGTGCTTGAGCCCTGGTGCTGCTGAGCGGCTACTCCTGTGAAGGTGTGATTCCGACCTCCCTGGGGAAAGCGCCACTCCTCCCGCCTGGTGTTCCCTGCCCCCGGGTCCGAGTGACTGCCCTCCATCTGCACAGGGCTGAGGTGTCTGGGGTTCTTGGATTCAACTCAGGACCTTGTGAGGAGCTGTGCGGACATCTGGGGACAGGAGCTTGTTTGTCCTGCAGCATGGAGGCGCTGCTAAGGGCAGACGCCCCACAGTCATTCCTGTGGGTGGACCAGGACCGAGGGACACGCTGCATCTCCTTCCTTCTTCCTCATGCACATGCCCTCCCAGGCATAAATCACTGAGAAAATATTCCAATCATAAGACCACCACCTCTCTGGCTGACCTGTTTCAGCCAGCCCCACCCGCGTCTCATCAGTATGGAGAAATCAGGAGAAAGATGGGCTCCGTTGGGTCAGCAGAGCTGCAAAAGACTTCGTCAATCTAGTTGCTTTGCTACCTTCCACTTTTCTTCACAAAGCCCACAGTTTGCATACCTACTCATCCCATGGAACTGGTCATTATTTTGGGCCCTGGCCTAGGTTTTGAAAAGACAGGCATCAGAACAAAAGTTGCCGGGGCCCTTAGTTTGTCTTGCTTTGCTAAGGGTGATGTGTTCAGCCTCTTTCGGATGAAACTAGAAGCGCTCATGGGAAGGGCTATGTCCCAGCTGCAGGCTGCCTTCGTTGTTACTGGTTGCCCAGGCCTTGTGTGATCTGAAAAAAAAGAGAAGAATTCATGTGCCTTTCAGGGAAGCTGGGTGCACAGAAAGGGCATGAGCTCTGGCCTAGATCAGGTTCACAGTCTCCTATCATCCCCTGGCACCTGTGGTCTTGAGTAACTTGTGGAAATGCTCTATGCCTTGCTTTTCTCGTGTCTGAAGTGGAGATAAGAGCTTCCCTGTAGAATTGGGACTAAGTGTTTCCACTCCTGTGTTGCCCTTTCCTAAAGCATCCCCGTGGGATGACTCAAGCCCTCCCTGTGTACCTATGGAAGATCCTGAGTCTCCTTTCCCCTCCTGCCCCCGGTATTTCTGGGGCTACCTGGGGTGGTCGCCTGCACTTGCCAGGGTGTTGCTTTCTGCCTCCTGTTTCCCATGCCTTCTCCCAGCGCTGCTCCTGGTCAGCTCACGCCATCATCCCCCTTCCCCCTGGATTTGAGAGCAACAGTCTGCGCAGATGCTGATTCACATGAGGGCTGACTGCTGAGGTTTGGGGATAAAAACAGGGTTTTGCTGCACGTAACACAGAACTACACAGACCTGACAGTTAACATTTCTGTCCCTAAGACTCCTGGTCATCCCAGTGGGGGGGATCCATGGCCTGCCACCATGCTGCTGAGACTGTGTTCTCTCCGCCTAGACCTTTCCTCTGCTTCCCATTTCCTGTCTGGCTCTTGTCTTCCTCTGATTTCCTGTCTCTTGGGCTTCCGGGTTGGGGGAGGGGAGCGAGTGGGATTGAAATATCGTTTCTTTTTTAGATAGAGACCAGGAACTCCCTTCCCCTCCCTTGTCCCATCCGGGCTTGATGGAGCCTTTTGCCTTTCAAAGCCATGAGTTCCATGAGAAGGACTCTGTTGCTCTCCTGGAATGCACGTGGGCTGCGTTCCTTCTTCCTTGTCATTGTTCATCTGTGCTTCCATTCCTGATGCACAGACCCCCCCCCAGAGGCGAAGCAAGAGCCATTTGTCGAGTGCCCTTACGTAGTCACTGCGGAACAGATGTCATTCCCCCCACTTTCCCCTTCTTCCTTCTTCTCCTGCCCTTGGTTGGACCATCGGTTCTGTGGCTAACTCATTTCTAAGGTCATCAGCCCGCATGGATGGTGGGAGGATGAGCGAGAAGATGTCTCATTTCTTCTCGTCCTGTTTTCGTTTTGTCCTCTGTGTGTTTCTTGCAGGCTATGGCTGCTCTCAGGACCTGCTGGTGGGGATAAACCTCTACTTTTCCAGAAACCAGAGTGCCTACCTCTCATGTCTCCTCCTTGTGCAGAGGACTCAGATTTGGGGATGAGAGAGCAGGTCACATGGGGAACCACAGATTTCCCTCCTGCCCTGGGTTCAGGAACACAGCAAGAAGCCTCCCTCTTCCTATACCAGAGTAGCTCCGTTCAGCAAGGTGGGCCGTCCTGCCCTGGTGGGCCTTTCTATCGGGCATGCCATGACTGACTGCATTGGGTTGAATAGCGTCCCCCCCCCCGCCAATTCTTGTCCATCGGGGACCTCGGAATGTGATCTTATTTGGAAAGAGGTGTGATCAGCTAAGATTAGGGTGGGCCCTAACTCCAATGACTGGTGTCCTTAGGAAGAGAAAAAAGAGAGACAGAGGGAGAAGGCCATATGACGAAGGGGCAGAGATTGGCGTGATGTGGCTACAAAGCCGGGGGTGGCCAGCAACTGCCAGGAGCTATGAAGAGGCCAGGAAAGCTCCTCCCCTCGAACCTGGAGTGTGCACAGCCCCTCCCACACCTTGATTTCAGACCCCTATCCTTCAGACCTGTGAGAGGGTACATTGGCTTTAAGCTGCCTAGTTTGTGATACTTTGTTCTGGTGGCCCTAGAAAACTAGTACACTAGAGACCCAGAGATGGCATAATGTCCCATAGTTGTTTTCAGCCCCAAGGATGTGGTTGGCATTCACCACGCCCTCTGCCCTACCTTTCCGCCTTCGTTCCACCCTGGCGATAGGGCGTAGCATCGCAGCATGAAGTGGGCCCCTTCTCAGAGGTCTCCCAGCCCCAGGAAGTGTTAACTTTTTCGTAAGTAGTCTTTCCTAAATAACTTGATTGGGATCTCTATCCATCCGTCCCCCCATTCATTCATTCCTCACTCCTGCATTCATACATCAAACACATAGGATGTGCCCGTTCTGAGGCAGGGCCCTGGGATTCTGGGAGAAGACAGACACCTTCGCTGCCCCCAGAGCTCTCGAGTATAACCAGGGAAGCGTGTCAGGCATCCTTACACCGAGGGAACCCCTCTCAGTTCGGGGGGATCCAGCCTTGCTGGGTGCTGCCTGTTGTCCCTGCAACTGAGGGCAACGTGCCCTTACTGAGCTTAAATAAACTCGTGGTTTCTCTTCTTGGTCCAGCTGCTCCGTGTTGATTATTGGGGAACTGTAGAAACATCAGCACTTTCGACAACTGTCTTTTCTGGCGATGTGTCTCTGGTGGCCTCCTCATCTGCAGAGGAGGCAGGCAGCCCTTTTTAAAAAAAAAAAAAGAAACGAGGTGAAACTTGTGTAACGTCCAATGAACCATTTTAAAGATACAGGTCAGTGGTATTTGGCATATTCACAAGGTGTTGCAATCACCAGCTCTGTCTAGTGTCTGAACTTCATCGTGGACCCATAAACCCACCCACCGGGGCCCATTGAGTCATCACTTCCTGACCCCCTCCACCATCTCTGTGACCTCTAATCTCTGCCTCTATTGATCGCCTGCTCTGGTTAGGAATGTCAAAGGCATCGTGAGCCCAGTGATTCTTGATTGCATGTGAGCCTCCTTTCCAGCAAAGATAGCCTCTCCTGTCCCCACTGAGCGCCCGCTCCCGTCAAGCAAGGTCCCCAAAGCAAGCAAATAGCAAAGCAGAACAGTTCGAGAATCTTGATACCACCCCC
>NC_138374.1:7406513-7444208 GCF_054177405.1 Leptonychotes weddellii
AGCAGGGCTGGCTCCTTCGAAGGCTGTGAGGGAGAACCTGCTCCCTCTTTCTACCCCAGCTTCTGGGGGGGGTCACCTCTGGTAGTCTTTGGGTTCCCTGTCTTGTAGATGCATCACCCCATCTGTGCCCTCACCTCCACAGAGCCTTTTCACCGCGTGCTTACCTCTGTGTCTGCACCCCCCTTGCTAGAGACACCAGGCATAATGGGTCAGGGCCCACTCTAATGACCTCACTTTAACTTGCTGACCTCTGTAGAAACCCTCTTTCCAAATAAAGTCCCATCCGGAAGTGCTACGGGTTAGGACTCCAACATATCTTTTTTGGGGGGGACATAATTCAACCCCCATAATGCATAATCAATAGACAAGTTCAGGCAAAACAGGATTTTAAATAGCTGAGTAAGAGAAGAAAAGTCGGGGGGATGGTTTTAGGCTCCACACGCCCTGTCGGGAGTTTGTCCCTGTAACTAAGGTGTTCCGGAAGGAATCGGCTGGTGTTCAGGACATATGACGTGTGAAACCACACACTCTAAGGGAAGCAGGAGACTGATTCTCCCAAGCTCCATCTGTGAGGATAAAGGTCTCACAGACTGAATCAGGACTTACGTTTCAAATGCCAGAAGCCCTATTCTAATTAGCTTATGGGGGGAGGGCTTTTGGCTCACGTAAATGAAAATTCCAGGGGTGGATCTGATTCTGACTCTGGCTTCAGGCAAGAATAGTTCTCCTACGTCAGGGTCTTCTCGGGGAGTCAGGCCTCCCCTTATGTTCATCTCACGGACAGGGAGATCGACACCCCAAACTCATTCCACCATCTGAGCAACTCCAAGAGATGGAGGCTCTCCTCTTACAGCTCTGGGAGGAAAGTCATCTGATTCCCAGCGTGGACCCTAGGATCTTGGGATCACCTCTGAGCCAGTGACTATGGGCAGAGGACACGGTTTCATGCCTGAACCTCAGTCACATACGCCTAACTGTGCATGCTAGGCAAGGCAATTTTATCTGAAACATCTGGAATAGATTCCCCTCAGGAAAACGGGGCCTTTTGCCCACAGAAAGAGGAAGGGGCCAGCAGTTTGACTAGGTGACTGGGATTGCAGACTCTGGGCCCCAAGCGGGCCAGATTCGGTTCTTGCTCATCTCTTTACCTACACTACTAAGCTCTTAATAGGTTCTCAGTAAAACTTTATCTAATCAGAATCAGTTGATAAAGAATGATTTGCTCAAAATGTGGGCGATGGGAAGTTGTGAATACTGACCTGTGGTTTGGAGATAGTTCCAGAACTTGTACCCTTGTCCTTAGGCAAATTGACTAGCCTTAGGGAAGGCAGAACGTTGCCAAACGTGGAGCTCCTTTGTACTTACGGTTCTGAGATTTTCTTCAATCCTTTTTAAGAACCTTGAAGGCATAACTTGTGTGTGAAGGCAAAGGGGCTTTAAAGAGTTTTGGAAAGAGGCCCCTGGGACTTGGGGAGTGTTGAGTAGCTCTTAGAAAACATCATATGGGTAAACGAAGTGTAAATTAATGTGAAAACTATGCTTTACCTTTGCTTTGAGACATACAGGTTTGGAAACCCAAGGAGAGGCAGCTTGTCTGTGGTCAGCCCACACTCCCAGAAGGAAAGTGCTTGAAATGTGTTTGGGGGGCCTGTGCGAAACCTGATCAGCTTCTGCTCTTTCCTGGACAAAATGGCAGCCTGCCCTCCTACTTTCTCCCTTTCAGGGATAGTCCCTGTTTCTCATGGTATTACTGGCAAATAATATTTTGGTGGATACTAAAATCTGGTTTGTTGGCATTCGGGTCTCTCTGCGATTTTCAGCGCACTGCATGGAGCCTTAGTTCTCAAGGGTGAAGCCAGCGCAGGGGAACCCTGGCAAGGTCGGTTACGGCGGTCATGGCCGTGGCTCGGTGGCTGGAAGCTGTGTGCGGTGTGCATCCAGGGCCTCGTTCCTGCCGGCAGCATGCTCGGTACTTGAACACGGTGCTCCTCAGATTTCTGAGCCTGTGGAGTCAGCGGGGATTGTTTTTCCTGTGGGTTCTGATTCAGTAGGTCTGGACTGGGTTTACAGGCAGCCGGAGTGCTGGTCTGAGGAGCATCTTTGGTGGCGCAAAGCGGGACCCGCGGCTCCTGACACCACTCAGAGCAAACGCTCATCCCTCTGTCCCCCACCCCTGCCACTGCCTCTGGACTCCCCCTTCGAGCCTCTTGGATCAAACCCGCAGCTGCTGCGGCTTCAACCTTGCCTACAGGGTGTCTGGGTTAGGAGAGCCCCCTGTCGGGAGCAGTATGTTCTCTCTACGTCGGGAGCTGGCCAGGATTTCTGGCTTTCTCGTCCACTTGGAAATGCCATGGGGCTGGCAGGTCCAGGGACAGACCTCCAGATCCACTGAGTGCTCCTCCCCTTTATCCTCCTCCTCACTCTTCTTCCCCAGCCTGTCCTTGAGGGTCCTCTCTTCTCATAATTCTGAGGCACTCAGAATTTTGTTCTCATAATTATATAAACAACAGGGCTTATATGTATTAAAGAAAAAGGTCAATTTATATGGGGAAGAGAATCAAGTCAAGAGCAGACCTCTCCTCCCAGACCCCCGAATCCCAGTCCCCATGACCAGTGTTAAGATAGCCTGTTGGGGTCTCTGGCTTCAACAACAGAAACCCCAGCCCCCCCTGGCTTAGTGAGTAAGGGACTTTGACAAGTCACGTGATTGGAAGTAGCTCCTGATGTTGGTGGGGTTCTTTCTGTCCTCTACTCCGGAGAGATTCTCGCTCCTCTGTGCCTCCCTCCCATCTGGACCAGGAAGAGTGGCCAGGGTGTGTTGGGCTCTGATTGGTTGACACCAGTCACGCTGGCTCCCTGAGCTGGGATGCGAGGTCTGTTTCCTGGAAGCTTTGGGATGATTCCCAAACCACACAGGGTTTCTGTTAGGAAGGATGGAAGTGGCCTGAATGCTGGATGAGTAACGAATAGTGTGCACCATACTTCCAGAAGTTTCCATTTATGTATACGGTTGTGATATTCATTCACTGATTCATTCATTCATTCACTCATTCATTCATTCATTCATTCAGTGCCAACAGTTTGCCAGGCACATAGATTATTCCAACTAATACCAACCGTGAACCAATGAGGGAAGTACCTTTCTTCCCTGTTTCCGGGTGAAGAAACTAAGGCAGAGACTGCTCCAGGGACTTATCTAAGGTCACACCGCACTTAAGTAGAAGAGTGGAGATTTGAACCAGGCGTTCTGGCTCCAGGTCCATCTCCACCACTGGCTAATTCTGACTCCTGAGATGCTTCTCGAAAGTTGGCTCTCTCACCTCTGTGTGATTGTTAGAAGCTTGAGATTGGGTTGTGTCTCCACATGAATCAGGCAACGTGGTCAGCCCTCCTAACCACCCCAGGAGGGCAGGGACTGTTTCCTGACCTTACAAGTAACCGAATTATGTGAGTGAATTCAAAACCATATTTCTATCCCTAGATCCAAATAACTATTATCACCGAAGGAACGAAATGACCACCACTGATGACCTGGATTTTAAGCACCACAACTATAAGGAAATGCGCCAGGTAAGCTCCAGAATTCTCAAAGAGCATTATATCCTGTGCCCAGAAGAACATTGTTTGGTTTTTTTCTTTCTAGAAATTAGGATGGTGTGTTTGGGATAGGAATCTGAATGATCCTTTTGGTTTTCTGAAGCCACACTGAATGCTTGTGGTTTCTACATTGAGAATGCCTCACTGGGGTTCCAGTGACCAGAGGAAGGCTCCCTATCCAGCAAATGGTTGAAACAGAATTTGGACCCAGACTTTTCTGATTTAATAATAGTTCTTAAGATTCACTGTGTGTTTGAGTGATAACTGACTTGAGGATGTTAGTCGTAGGCAGAGTTAAAGAAGAAAAAGGATCTAGAACACCACTGATAAAAGTAATAGCCGGAAGCCTGTATGTAGGACCTACGTTAATTTACTACATTAGCAGTGTACCTGCATCAACGTGGTCAGCCCTCCTAACCACCCCAGGAGGGCAGGGACTATTTCCTGACCTTACTGATGGGGAAGCCCAGTCACCAAGGAAATCTAGAACTCTACCCCTTGTTATTCACTCTCTGATTGTCCATCTTGGTTATGTAACAGAATCACCTGGGGAAATTTGGAAAAATATCTGTACTTGAACCTCACCTCAGGCCACTTTTTAAAGCAGAATCCTTAGAAGGAGGGCCTGGAGGTCTAAATTTTTAAAAGTTATCCCTGCATTTCTAACGTATGGCCAGGCTTCAGAACTACTGCCTGATACCTTTATAGATCTTAGGACTTTAGTGCCGTTAGGAGCAAAAGTTCATCCCAGCCGAGATCGTCCCCAGATTTAGTTACAGAAAACAAGTAATTCCGGGCGCATGGGTGGCTCAGATGGTTAAGCGTCTGCCTTCGGCTCAGGTCATGATCTCAGGGTCCTGGGATCGAGTCCCGCATCGGGCTCCCTGCTCCTTGGGAGCCTGCTTCTCCCTCTGCCTTTCTCTCTCGCTCTGTCTCTCATGAATTAAAAAAAAAAAAAAATCTTTAAAAAAAAAAAAAAAAAGAAAGAAACCAAGTAATTCCGAGCCGTGGACAGTGTTTGGGTGAAGGGAGAAGGGACCAGCCGTTTATGAGGACAAGCTGAAAGAACAGCTGTGCTGAGTGCTTTGCCTATAAAATCCTGTTCAGCCTTTGCCCCCAGCACGGTGCTTGGAAAGCTTGGGGGACGCTGACAAATGAGAAATCCTTGGATACCTGAGAATCTGTTTGAAGAGACAGAATGGAGAGATATCCTCATGAATGCATTTACAGAACAAGGATTCACCAAGAGCAAATTAGCAAGGCTCAAAGCAAGGGCTCATGGGTGCCGAGAGAAGGAGCCAGAGGCCCAGTCCAAGTGCCGGAGACGTTCCTGAGGTCGGAGCAATTAGACTGAGCCCAGAGGCCTCTCTGCCTCATCCCAGGGAATCAACAAGCCCTGTTTGTCTCAATGTCATTTAATCTGAGACACTGCCACAGAGCTTCCAGACACCTGTCAGCTTAGACTTAGAGGTGGGACATGCTAGAGAAATTCTCTTGCTGTCCTGCTCTTCAGAAATCAGGATAATGTGTCTGGACCTGAGTTCTGTGAATCATCCCTGCTGCTCTGCATTCTCTGGCACTCACATGGCTCAGCTCACCCTTCCATTTCATGGAGCACTTGTGGGTTAATTCAGCTCTACTTACTGCACATCTCGGGATATCTTTGCGAGCCCAGAAACTGGGCAAATATCCACTCAGCTGGTGCGATTAATGTCAAAAGCAATGAATCTAAATGCATTTAAAATGAGCTACTGCACAGAGACTCTGGGTAGCTGGTATCTTTAAATAGTTGTTCCGTGTAGAAAATCGGGGTCTTTCCAGAAAAGGAGAACTAGTGGAGTGTACTTCATTTTCCTGGGCAGCTCTGCTCACCATCACTTGGTGATGTAAAGCCAAGGAGACAGTTGGAATGGTCAGTGCAGCCCCTGCAGGTGATGGTGGGTGACCCCAGGGCTCCGCAGACCTCAACTGGAAACCGTTCAGGGGAGCATCTATCAATCCTGAAGGGTGTTCAAGCCGGAAGTGATTTGCCATTTGGATTCCTGGCTCCTGGGGATGAAAAAGAAGCCAGCAATTTTAGCAGTTCCCCGTATGGAGTCCGCTGGGTTACTATAGAAATCTTTCTACTTCAGAAAAGAAAAAATGTTAGTTTATCCTAGTATTGAGAGAGACATTTCCAACAAACAAACAAACAAACAAAAAATGAGAAACAGCAGCGGAGCAGGAAGAGAGAAGAGAAAATAGAAAAACATATTGCGTGGGAAATGCTGAGAATGTGGGCAGGAACTATTTCTCGAGCACTGACTTACAAGGTGCTGTTCTCCTGCAGGGGGGCCCCGGCGGGTAGGATGGGAAGGGAAGGGGACAGCAAAGAGCAGGTTGCGCATCATTGATGTCGCAGGGCAGAGTGAGGCCACCCCTCCAGGAGCGCTCCAGCCTTCACAGCATGTGTTACCATTTCTAACTGCTGGGTCACCTCTTTGTCTATATACATCTCCTTCATTTGGGACCATGAGGGCAGAGACTCTGTCACTTTGTCATAAACCCGTAACGTGTACTAGATAAATATGTACTTCCGAGCTCCTTCCAGGGGAGATATTTGGGGGATAGGAGGGAGAAGTGACTGGCCCAGTTGGCCTGGTTGGGATGGGCTTTGGATGCAGATGGGGTCGGCTATGGTCCGGGGCTGTTGGCCAGCCTTGGGCAGGTGGAGACAGAAGGGAGGGCACCCCAGGCAGCAAGAGCAAAGGGATGGAAGTAGGAGCAGAATGGCATGCTTCTGGAACAGTCTGCTGGGAGAGAAGGCTTGCCTGAGTGCTGGGAGAGGCTTTGGTATAGTGTCTGAGAATCAGAGGGGGTTTTATGTGGCAGAGCAGTGTTTTAGGGAGATCTGTCTGGAAGGCATGTGGGGAGTGGACTGTCAGGGATGGCCGTGGTCCCCAGGAGAGGGGCCACCAGGCCCGAAGACAGCTGAGAGAGAGGCAGTTCTGAGGAGGACTGGCTAGTCCTAGGTCTCCTGTTGGAATGAGTTGGGAGAGAGAGAGAGGGGTCTGGCATGCTTCCCAGGAGGGTGAGGTACCATCCACAAAGGGAGAAAAATAAGTGGTTTCGAGGAAAAGGTTCATGGTTTGGCTTTGATTTCCAGGGCAGCGAAGGCGGGTCGGGGCGCCAGGCTGTGGGGCAGCAGGCTGTGGTGCACTTGTGGGGGGCGGGGGGGCGATGGTGGCAAGAAGCCGGGGCAGGGCAGCCCACCTGCGGACCCGGACGAGCCCATCTCCTCAACCCTGGGTGCCTCCTACCACCATTCTCCCCTCCTACCCTCTGGGATTCCTTCTCCATGGGACCAGATGCAGTGCCTGTTTCTCAGGCAAATCAATAAAGCTGGTGGAAGGGGACTTTTTCTCTTCTCCCTCCGCCCTTTTTAAAAACATTTTAATTCATTGGAGAAACAATACTATGTCAACATCAAATGCAAACCCAGAGTCTAAGGTCCATCTTCCCTGAGCCCACCACCCTCAAGAATCAGCCATTTGCATTTCCCCCCATTCCTGTCCAGGGTTTCAGTCTCTACATTCACAGAATTCATTCGATTTTGATGAGAGGATGGTGATAATTTTGCCTTGCTTCCCTCAGTTAATGTTGGATCACGAGCCATTTTCCACGCTGTCCCCATAGTTGTAATTGTGATGCTGCAGAACGTCCCAGGGAGTGGATGCAGTGTGCTCTTCCCTGCTGCCTTGTGCCCTGGAGCACTGGGACATCTCCCGGCTTAGTGTCCCCGGGGAGAGGGTGAAGCCACCACAGCAAGTGCCATGTGCCTGTCATTGTAGCATCCTTTATGCAGAAGTCCCTTCTTGTATATTGCTGGAAACTGAATTGCTAGAGAAGGGCTCTGTTTCTCTCTCCTGCAGAGCAGGAGGGAAGCAGCAGAGCCTAGGATTCAGTAGATAGATACAAGGTTGGCAAAGTGTATTCCCATCTCGGGGATGAGGAAACAGAGTCTCAATGAGGCTCAGACTCTGCAAACCCACACGCTCTCTAGGTGATCGATCTCACCCTGGTTTCATATCACCACCCCACCCCCAGGAGGCTTTTTAGACACTTTCTTAATTATCCTCTGCCCATTATATTAAATATTAAGAGTGAGATTTTGTTGGGTAGGGCTGAGCTTTGGAGGGCCACAGAGCATTGTGATGTGTGAGACCTTTAGCCCCAGACAACCAGTTTTTGCCTCTTGGGGGGTGATGTCACCCCCACTGAGAATGCATGCTCTGAGGCCAGGAAGAAGTTCTAGTCTTTACTGTCACTTTAACCATCAAGACTGCAACTCCAATAAGGACATCTTTGACTCCTTTCAGAAATAAGCACGGTGGATCACCAGCTAGGTCATTAATGGGTGGTGGCCACTGGGGAAACCCTTCCTGGCATTTCAGAGAGAATTTCTTTCTGTGCAGAGGGAACTGTAAAGAACCTTCAGAAAGGAGATTCCTCAAATGCCTGTGTCCTCATTCTCATGTGTGAAGGTGCTCATGACACCACAGCACACGGAGGGAATGTGGCTGGGAGGAAAACGCTAGGATGGCTGGGGTGTGAAGAGGTGACTGGTGAGTCACGGCTGAGGCTATCCCATACCAAGAGATGTCTCCAGGGCTAAGTGTGCATCCAACGGAAGGTGGAGTTTGTGCTCCAGTGTCAAGGTCCTGATCTCAAACACAGGTGGCATGTTGCTCCTGCAGCTGATTGGATGGAGGAGGAGGGTAGGCATTAAGTGACAGCCAGGCTGTGTGCTGGATGGTTGTCTTTGTTGCCTAGTTAAGGATGACTCGAGGGGCTGTGTCTGCAGAACTAGTCATTGATCTGAACCAAGGCAGTGGATCATCTGCTGCTAAGGATTTGCTGAGGTTGATGGTGGTGGATGAGGATGACTGCAGTCTGTAGGGACTAGTATGTGGGACCCCAAATCAGATGGTGATTGTGCTGTGGCCATCTTCAGAAGGGTCATGGCGTGCAGCTGACAAAACGGGCAGCAGAGATGTGCTGGTGTTCATTGCTTTGCTGCACCTTCAGGGACGCAGAAGAGCCCTGAGTCCACAGCACCTGGTACCAGCTGAGTGACCCTGGGCAAATCACTCAGTGGTTCTCTGAGCCTCAGTCTCCATATCTGTAGAATGGGGACAGTCACCTCTGCCTTACTTACTTCACCTGGAGGTCATGACAGTGAAAATCAGTGAAGAAATAGAACGTGTGGCTAATGCAATAGTTGACATTATTAGTGACACTATTACTGTGTCCCTTGGGAAGATGTGGTGCTGTGCACGTGGTCCCCCTTCAACCCTGCAGCATGTATGTGTCCCCACGGTGATGGGTGTAGAAGCCGTGGTTCCCTCGCATGCTGTCTCTCCAGTGATGGCGGGTCTCTGCTTTTGCCCTGTTGCGGACGAGAGTTCCCAACAGCCCCCCCGTTCCCCTCAAGGGCAGCCTGTACTCCTGTGATCAGCAGAGCCCTCCTTACCTCCTTCGGCAGCTCGTCTCATCCCCTCAGACCAAAGCTGTCTGTCTAACGAGCTCAACTTTAAATGTAAAATTCAGGAAATAACACATGTCGAATTTCACTTCCTCGTCAAAGCCTACTTTCCCCACCTTTTCACCACATGATGCACCATTATCATGGTTTCCCTGCACCCCCTTACTTAGCATCAGTGAACTGGGTCTTCAGATGACTCCCCTCTGTTTTGCACCGTAAGCTCCAGCAGGGTGGGAGCCGTGTCTTCCCTCAGCCTGACACACCAAAGATGCTCATTAAATTATGAGAAAAAAATTGATATTCGGTAATAAATATTTATTTAGGCAGGGTTATGGAGAGCAAAGGCTCAATCTGTCCCTTAAAAGATCTGTAGTCTTGGGGCGCCTGGGTGGCTCATTTGGTGAAGCATCTGCCTTTGGCTCAGATCATGGTCCCAGGGTCCTGGGATCGAGCCCCGCATCGGGCTCCTGCTCGGCGGGGAGTCTGCTTCTCCCTCTCCCTCTGCTGCTCCCCCTGCTTGTGTTCTCTCTCTCTCTCTCTCTTTCGCTCTCTCTGTCAAATAAATAAATATCATCTTTACAAAAAAGGATCTGTGGTCTAGCGAGGAGACAAAAATAAAACAGGAAATCACAATAAAAAGGTAAGACCACAGCCAAGGAAGGTGATAATCACAACCCGAGGAGAACATTCCAGGCAGAGGGGATAGCTCTGGTGTTTGGGGAGGGTGAGGGTGTGCAGGGGGGCTGTGGGAGGGGACCAGCAGGTGGCTATCTTGGGAGCTCTGTGCCTTTAGAGAACAGCCATCATTGCTTAGAGCCTTAACTCCGTTTTGTTTTTCAGCTGATGAAGGTTGTGAACGAAATGTGCCCCAACATCACCAGAATTTACAACATTGGCAAGAGCCACCAGGGCCTGAAGCTGTATGCCGTGGAGATCTCCGACCACCCTGGGGAGCATGAAGTCGGTGAGGTTACCCCTCTGTGAGACACCTGTCCCTCCATGTCTTGTGCCTTCTTAAAGAGCCAGGAGATGGCTCACCTCTGTGAGAACATTCATGAAACAGGCCAGGCGCTGTCCACGCACCACTCTCACACACAGATTCTGCAAATTCTGGTTCTGTGAAGCTCTTATCTTGTGATATAGGCTGTTGACTTATTTAAGGTAGAGATACCTTCCTTTTCTCCAGATGAACCACATTTCATTCTATTCTCCAGCTCTGAGGCCAGTCACACTGACCAAAGAAAAAAGTGGCCAGAGTTGGTTAGGACTGAATCCTTTTATAGAAGAAAGTTCTGGACTTAAGTTATTAATGGCTTAAGTTAGAGGGAGGTCCCCTAATTTTTTTTTAAATTTAATTCTATTTTTGAGCATTTCCTATCTTCAGCCATTTCTCATTCAGTCACTCTGGAACCTGGATTCTCCTCCGGGTCAGAGGGGCTTCTCAGGTTTTCTTTTTGGGAAATCCGCGAGTCCTTTAGAAATCCACCGATATTTAAGTCTGAGATTTGTCTGCTTCGTTCAACTCTAAATTTGTCAGTATCTCAGGAGTTCCTCGTAGGAGTTTCTTTGAAAGGGTAAGGGCTTGATCTGCAGGTAAAATCACATTTCCTTAAAAGCAGTAGCTTTGCCAGTGAGAGAAGAAGTATTGTCAGCCCATGCTGGGCACTGATAAGCCCCAACACTGGAGAAGCTGAGCTCGGAAGAGGAAAACCTCAAAGGCAGCCCCCTTACAAAATTGTGTCAGTGTTGATGTCCCCTGCTGATCTGTTTTCTGCTTCTATTTTTCCATCTTTGTGTCCTTGTAAGATTTAATAGGACCTTCTTTTGAGAAGAACGCTTGCCTCCCAGGAGAAAAATCATTGTTATGGCTTGTGTTTCATTTGTAAATTTTAAACCTTACGCACTGTGTTACTTTCTCCATTTTTGTTAAATAAGAATAAACATGATTACCCAGGGGCTGGTATCATCTAAGAGTTTTCTACACATTTTCTTATATACCTATTTGGGAATTAAAAAAGAAAAAGTATAGTGATATAACTTGGGGGGCCTATTTGAAAGAAGACCTAGGGTAAAATTGTAAGTTGATATTACTCAGAGATTTTTTAATCCTAAATGGTAAGGGCTGTCCTGCTCGAAGCATCGATATGAACCTGTATTTTTTCCCGTCTTTGAGTAAAGGTGAGCCGGAGTTCCACTACATCGCAGGGGCCCATGGCAACGAGGTGCTGGGCCGAGAGCTGACCTTGTTGCTGATGCAGTTCCTGTGCCAAGAGTACTTGGCCCGCAACGCGCGCATCGTCCACCTGGTGGAGGAGACCCGGATTCACATCCTCCCCTCCCTCAACCCCGATGGCTACGAGAAGGCCTACGAAGGGGTAATGACGCTCTTCCTCTTGGTCAGGGCAGCCGCTAGGCCCCCGCCGCAGAGCACGCTGGGCCACGAGTCAATTTCTGTTCCGTATCACTGGCTTCCCTTTCAGTGTCTCTCTGCTGAGGCAGGGAAACTCACAGGGTTCATGAAAGATGCAAAGCAGGAATTGAGAATCATGGGCACCCGAGAAGTAGACATGCCAACAAACTGGAGAAAGTGAACAGGAAGGAATAATACTGGTTGCATTTTCAGTGATCACAACAGAACAGAATAAAAATAACACTGAACATTGATGGAGCACATAATCAAGGCAGGCCTTCAATTCAGTTGTTGCCTATAATCCTTTCAGCGCTCCGAGAAGAGTTCTTTTTATTATTCTGATATATCGTTTACATTTCATGTTCTAGTTTGTGTAGGTTATAGTTATGAATAGACTATTATTAGTATTATCTGGGAATAAAGTGGAAAACTGTGCTTGGTACCTATCACACGCACGCCTTATAATACAGAATTGTGGTTGTGTTTATGGGTACAGAGTTGGTTAGGGATTTTCAGTGCCCGATTTGCAAGATCCGTTGGGCAGGGGTTTGCGAGCCCAACTTATGGGCATGGCAGGGAGAATGAGTTAACACGGTGATGGTTGATTTTGCAATGCCGGACTCTTGGATTCATTCCTACTCGGAGTTTCATCTGACAGTCTAGAAGCTCTCTGGGGGTGGGGGGTAGGGGAGAAGAAATTTTAATACTTCTTGAACACTGCCATGTGGCTGGGGTGAGGCTCTGCATTCCCTCTTGGGGTGATTTGGCGATATTACCCACCATCCACCTAGTACTAGAAGATGCTTCAGTGTTCTGGGTGCTGTCTTTGGGCCAGAGGGCGCGTGAGGCTTAGAGACACACCCAGGTGGGGATGGTGGGCGTGGAGACGTGGACGTCTTGTGTGAGAGAAGTCCGGAAGCCTGTGGGTCCCTCACGCTTGGAATTGTCCCCCAGGGCTCGGAGCTGGGTGGCTGGTCCCTGGGGCGCTGGACCCACGATGGCATCGACATCAACAACAACTTTCCCGACTTAAACACGCTGCTCTGGGAGGCAGAGGACCGACAGAACATTCCAAGGAAAGTTCCCAATCACTATATTGCAATCCCTGAGTGGTTTCTGTCTGAAAATGCCACGGTGAGTAAAAATACCCCATCATCTGCAGAGCAGTGGAAGGCCAAAGTTAACACCCGCTGGTATTTGCGGAGGATCTGACATTTAAGAGCAAGACAAAACCATTTTGTTTTTCTTTCATGTTTTCTCCTGAAGTGGGGAAGTGTGCTAGATAATAACTACCTTTAAAGTTTACATTTGTGGATATTCTTCATAAAAGAGAAATCGCTGAATTAGATTTCTTTACAACCACACAGGGCTTTAAAAACAACAACAACAAAAAAAGCCAAAAACCCTGCCCCTGAACTCTGTGTGTCATTACTATCCTTACTACCCTCAGCTTTGGCAGTGCTATGGAATTGCTATGAAATTGTCCTTAGACCTTATTGATTGCTTGAGAGATCTTAATTTTATTTTAATAAATCCCTACGGATTATTACATGTCATGCTTCTTTGGAAAGAAAAAAAAATGCATCGAATGAGAAATGTTCGCCCCGAATTTTCCGGTCGTCTTTTGCAAAGAACGTATGTTGGAGAAAGAATTTTCACAAAATTTTGCATGCCTTTTATTGCCTCCCCTGCCCATAGTCATCTACCTCTTTACCCCTGACCTCTGATAGTATATGTCCTTCAGGAGGGCTGCCTTGATTGCTTGTATGAGTTAGGGTTAGGTTCAGTGGGAACAACGGAAAAACCAAAATGGCAACAGCTTAATGAGGGAGAAGTTTGTTTATTTATTTATTTTTATATAGAAGGACCCTAAAGGCAGATGATAGAAGCCCGGCCAGATAGAAGCCCCATGAGCATCAGGAACCAATGACTTGTCTGTCTTTCTGCCTCTGCCATGTTAGCATCTGACTTCCATTCTCAAAATCCAAGACGGCAGTGGGTCCAGCTGTCATCTCTGTGAAGGAAGAGGGAAACAAGAGTTAAGCAAAAACCAAAAAGAAAAAAGAAGATCCTCCTCTTAGAGAATTCAGTTAATTTTAAGAGTCATTCCTAGATTTCCTCCATAATACTTATGCTTCAATCTCATTGGCCAGAATTTAGTCAAAACATGCTATCAACCCACTGCGGGGAAGGCTGGAAAATGCTACGTTTTAGGCAAGCACATTGCAAGCTCAAGAAAACAAAAATAAACATCACTAGCTTCTGTTCCTGAGGAATCAAGGAAGAGATGATGAATGGATAGAAGGCAACTCCCCCACTCTGCCTTGGGGCTCCAGCCCACCGCATGGGTGGGTACCGCTTACTGGAGGAAGGCCGGCATGCTTGCCTCATTTAGGGATGCGCAGGATGGTGTTACCCAGGCCCTCAAGAAGCAACCAGTCAAGTGATGTAGACAGACAGTGCTAGTATTGGTGGTGTGGTTAGGGTGCCCATGGGCAGCTTATGGGGTGGTAAAGGGTTCAGTGCCTCTGAGTCTTCTGCATTCTCTCTCATATTTCCTAATTCCAACCTATACAATCCCCTACACACACACACACACACACACACACATTTTGCTTTCAGACTACTGTACTAATGACGTCTGGTAAAGCTGAGAATTCAAGGGATGTTATAGTTTGGGAACTCTTGGACCAGTATTGGAATATGGTTGCCAGTGTTCTTGGCCCTGAGGCTATGAGAAATAAGGAATTCTTCAGCATAGCCATAGAAAGTCCTTGGATATCAGTCTTTGCTTTAAGACTAGAATTTAGCTTTCTGAGCTTGTTTTTGGGAAACACAACGGGGAATTACACAGATCTGCCACCACAAATATCTTTTTCAGTTGTGGTTATGTTGGATAGATAAGCAGTCAGCAAAGATAAAGACTTGAAGAACAGTCAACAGGCTTGACGTAGCGATCTATAAGAAGTCTACAACCACTAGGTAGATAATAATATCTTCTCCTGAGTAATCCCTGGAGTGTTTTAAGAAATTGACAATGCTCTGGGCTGTAAAGGAAATCTCACCCAGTTTCAGAGAATACGAGTCAGACCATGATGCTCTCACCAGCATACAGTTCAACCAAAGACGGTAATAAGGTTAATGAAAATATCACCACGTCTTTAGAAAATTAAAAAAAAAAATACTTCTAAATAATGAGTCAAAGAGAAAGACTGTACTGGCAACTAAAAAATAATCAGAGCCCAACAGTAATGAAAATGTTACGTATCAAAATTTGCAGAGTGCCACAGAAACTCCTGTGCTTTCAGGAATTTTATACCTTTCAGTGATTATATTCCAAAGAAGAAAGGCTAAAAAATAGCTAAAGAAACTAGCACACGAATAACAGAAGAAACCCCTCAAAATGTATAAAGATTGTGATAGAAAAATAAGAGTATAAATCAAAGAAATGATAGAAAACCAAGAAGAAAATTACGAAGGGATTTGTCTGTATGAAAGAATCATTTGATAAGATTTAATAATCACTCCCAGTAAAATCTCTTAGTGAATCTTTATAATACAGATAACTAGTTTCAGGGTGAAGAAGGCTATTTTAAAAGACATTAATCATAAAATAAAAGATTAATAAACTCAACTACATCGAAATAAGAAAGCTTGCTCATCAAAAATTTTAAAAACTGTAAGAGAGAAGCTAAAAACCGAGAGAAATTATTTGCAAATTAGGTAATTGGAAAAGAATGAGAACTTTAAAATACATAAAGAATAACAAATAAGAAAAATATAAACGGCTCAATAGAAAAATGGTAAAAGAATATGAAGAGGCAATTTGTGGAAGAGGAGACATGGTTAATAAACATGAAAATATGTTCAGCCTTACTAGTACTAAGGAATGCAAATAAGAGAACATTTTACACCCACTGGTTGGCAGATTAAGAAGTCTGACAGTAGCTGAGCGTTGGAGAGGGTGTGGGGCCAGTGGATCTCTCATGCATTGTGGGTGCAAGTGTGAATTAGCACCGTGACTTTGGAAGATAATTTGATTGTCTTGTAAAGTGGAATATGTGTATTTCCTATGACTCTGCAGTCCCACTTCTGGTGATTTATGCAAGATAAATTTCAGCACATGTATACCAGAAGAAAGCTCAAAGCAGTGCTGTTCAGTACAGCAAAAAATGGAAAATTACCTGTATGCCCACCATCACAAGGACAGATAAATGATGACATCGTCATACCGAAGTGGGAAAGACTGAGCTACAGCTTTGGGCAACAATGCAGAGATACGTCTTGGAAACATGAATTGAGAGAAAAAAATTGCAGAAGACAACAATCAGTATGGTTACCCCCCCGTTTTTAAGAGCAAAAACAAGTAAAACCAAATAATGTATTTTTAAGCACACACATACAGGATAAAACAAGAAGAATGAGAATCGTATCATTGAGGATACAGTGGTTACCTCCGAGTGGGAAGCAGGAGGATGGGACAGGGGAGTCACATATTATGCAGAAATTGTCCGTAAGATCTGGTTTTGGGCACGGATGGTGGGTTTATGGGTGTTTATCGTATCAACATAGAGAAGAGGACAAGCACGGACCAGCGATGATACTGTGTCCTGAGCCAAGTTCTACAAGTAGTCCCATCCAGGGCCCCTGATGTGTTTAGGAATAAAAACAAAACTTAATGAATCCTAAGTCAATTTCATTCCTCAATCAACTTTCTGTACTGCACAGCTAAGCCATTTCCAGTGTTTCTTTCTTTTCCATTATCAAATTTTATTCTGCTGAAATTCTCTTCATAGGAATCAGTAACTTAGGATAAATAACTGAATTCATATCAGTATTGACCTTGTCAGGCTTTCTAATTTTTGCTTCTAACATTGTGAGTTCCTTCCTTCCTCCCTCCCTCCCACTCTTTCTCTTTCTTTCTTTCTTTCAAGTTTTTATCATAAAAAAAAAAAAAAAAATGCCAATCATACGGAATTGGAGCGAAAGCTTTCAGGCCCCCCATGTGTCCATCTCAACTTCAACACCTGTCCGTTCTCAGTCCATCTACATCTGCACCCACTTTCTCCTCCTTCCCAGAATTACTGAGGCAAATCCCAGGAATGGTGTCATTTCATTTGCAAATATTTCAGTAAGTATCTCTAAAAGTTCAGAGCCTCTTTTAAAGCCATGAACAATTACCATTATTATATCAAAATCACTTATTTCTTAGTGTTATGAAATATCCAGGCAGGGTTCACGTTCGCCCTATTATCATTCTCTCTCTCTTTCTTAAGATTTATTTATTTGTTTTAGAGAGAGAGGGAGGGGGAGGAGCAGAGGGAGAGAGAGAATCTCAAGCAGTCTCCCCACTGACCGTGGAGCCCTTTGTGGGACTTGATCTCATGACCCATGAGATCACGACCTGAGCCCAAATCAAGAGTCGGCCGCTTACCCGACTGAGACACCCCGGTTTGTTTAAATCAGGAGCCAACTAAAGCTCCCTCATTGTGATCCGGTGCACCGGCTTTCCTGTCTCCTTTAACCCAAAGCTTTCTCCTGTTTCACTTCCTGCCTTTTATCCTCAGAGTTTTGCTGTTGTTCAGCTCGTTGCTTATGTCGTAGCAACTAGGTTGTCAGCAACTAGATTAGATCGTCTTGTCGCATTTTCCACTGTCTGGGTGCTGCTGAGTGTATACTTATCATGTCATGTAACCTATTCTTCTGTGTTTCCGGTAAGGTGGCAGTGAGCTGTAGACCGGACTGGGCTCCACGGAACAGGGTGGGCAAGCTACAGCCTGCAGGTGGGCTACTTCCCACCCAGGTTTGTTGGTGCACGTGGTGTTTTATTGGAACACCATTTGCATATTGTCTCTGGTGCTTCCCCAGCTACTAGGACAGAGTTGGGTAGTTGGGACAGAGACTGCAGGCCCCTCAAAACCTCAAGTATTTCCCATCTGGTCCTTTGCAGAGAAAGGCTGCCGGCCCCCAGATTAGAGGCTTGGTCATTTTCCGGGTTGATGTTTCTCTTTGAGGTGCATGTTCTTCCCTCGGGAGACACATTCTGTTGGTTTTCTCTCTTTCTCTGCTCTCTGGAGCCAGGGATGAACATGCCTGGCCCATTGATTCATTGGAGTTGCCATAGTGTTGATACGCTAACTCCGTCTTTCCCTCTGGGCATTAACTGGAATATTCCTGCAAAAAAGAAACTTCCCTAGATTTCTCTTTTTTTATCCATGATTTGCACGAAGTCCAGTTTTCCTCGGACTGATTTTGAAATTCTACATTTTTGCTACAAGTATTCCATAAAATGGTTGCACTTTCAACTATGTCCCCGTTTGGAAAGTAGGGCGAGAATGCAGTTTCCTTCCGATTTTTATTTCTCAAAGCCTGCTTGAATTCGCTGTGTTCGCAGGTGGCGGTAGAGACCAGGGCTGTCATAGCGTGGATGGAAAAAATCCCCTTTGTTCTGGGCGGCAACCTGCAGGGGGGCGAGCTGGTGGTGGCGTACCCCTACGACATGGTGCGGTCCCTGTGGAAGACACAAGAGCCCAGCCCCACGCCCGACGACCACGTGTTCCGCTGGCTGGCCTACTCCTACGCCTCCACGCACCGCCTCATGACCGATGCCAGGCGGAGGGCGTGCCACACAGAGGACTTCCAGAAAGAGGACGGGACTGTCAATGGGGCCTCCTGGCACACTGTCGCCGGAAGTAAGTCTCGGGTGGCCTTGCTGTCATTGTGCAGCCAAACGTGGCAATGGACGGCTGGGACAGGGAGGGACCCGGCCGTCCCTTATCATTTGTCATGGGGATAGTAGTGACTGTAGTCTGGCTTTGACAGGGTGCCAGCACTCTACGCAGACTCCTCCTTCATCCTTCCGATAGTCTTGGGGTGTGTGGCTACTCCCCGTTTTATGAACAAGATCACCAGGGCTTGGAGATCTGAAGGGATCTCTCCAAGCAAGAAAGGGGGCAGAGCTGCGTCTGCTTGGCCTGCTCTCAGCACCGAGCTACTCGGATTCTGTAGCGTCAGAGACGGGTAAATGTAGACTTGCAAGGAAGTATCAGACCAAAAACAAACCCAGCAGAGGGGCAGAGAGCATGTGTGTGTTGGTGCTGGGGCTGGGTGTTTTTACCCAGAGCTGTGCCCGTCATGGGGGTGTCCCATGCTGTAGGCCCCCAGAAGGGCCGGGCATTGATCCCACGCTCAGGTGTGAAGTGACTCCAAGCTGCAGGTGTGTCCTGAGGCCCGATGTGTGGTGAACACTGTTGCACACACCTCCCGTCTGCTGGAGGTCGGTGGCCCGGCCTCCCAGGCAGACCAGGGCATTTGGTCGAAGCCCGCCCGTGTGCGATGCGGGGAGTATGCGGTTTTGCTCCTGGCATCCACGCAGGACCAGAGGGGCCTCCAGCAGGGACTTCGGGAATTCCTTCATAGCAGCCGCAGAGGACCCTGGGGTCCCATTTCAGGATAAGCTTTCTTTGCTGCGTCCAGGATGTGCCGGCCCAGGGCTCCCAGACGAGGAGGGATGAGGGTGTCACATTTCCTAAGGTCCCCCAGCTTTGGGATGGCAAGACCCCAAGCATGATGCTCGCTGCTTATTTTCTTGACTTTGTTAGGGTTGCCGAACCACCGATGAATTTGAAAAACGTTCCATGTCAGCTAGACCTAGATTCACATTCCAGTTCATCCCTCAGATGCTCTATGACTCCAGGGGAGTTCCTTGACCTCTCTGAACCCCATATTTTCCATTTGCGAAATGGGCATGATGGTAACAATGAAGATGGTGAGCCCTTTGGGACTGTCGTGAGGCTCACGTGGGTGGCAGGTGGGGGGTGTTCTCTGTCTAGCTTACCAGAGAAGCATACAGCTTTGACCCACTCCCCTGTCTGCCTTCCCCCCTCTTCCCATAGTGTATGCTCGCATTCACACCTCCTGCTCTCTTTTTCCCTAATTAACCATCACATTATTTCCCTTTGCTAGATTCAGCCTTCACGTGCTTTTCAGGTATGTGTCCGTGCTTGGGAAAAGAAAACTAAAAAAGTAGTGAACAGATTTGTTCCCGTGGCCATGTTTTAACATGTACAGAAAGCTTGCCATTTTCTTCTGGGTTCCCTACCCAGCAGAGGTGTTTTATTTATTTACCATCATAGTTTTGCCCTGCACAAAAAAAAAAAAAAAAAAAAGGCAAATCCCTGCCAATCGAGAGAATTTTCTAATGGCCAAAAACCATTCTTGCTTTTCAGGTCTAGCCCTGAAAACCGGCAACAGCCTTAACGTGAACGATCTGTTTATTTTTCACGGCTGCTTGCAAGTACCTCGGGTATAGACCCAGCTGGATTCGCCGGCGCCAGGTCAATAGTCACGTTTTGAAAAGTTGGCTGCCACATAATCACATAGGCAGCATTTGATTTTTTCCTATCAATTATATTTTCCATTATTTCAGGGACTTCTGTGGCAGAGCCATGGGGCGGCTCGAGCCTTCTTAATCATTCTTCCTCCTGGTGGTGTGAGGAAGTGTGCAGATTCCTCTCTCCGTAGATTAATGAAATGTGACTTCTAATTTCCTTCCCTCCCCCTCCCCCTCCACTCCATCTTTTTGTTCGGTTCTTGCTCGCTCATTAGCAGCGACTGGCAGGCATTAGTTAATGGAGATGGGGCCGTGGAGAGCAGGCTTCAGGAAAGCTCAAAACACACATCATTCGTAGCGTGTGCATCTCAACTCCCAGAGTGACGCCAGGCCCCCTTGGTTCCCGGGCTGCCACCCCGCGTCCTCTGCCCCATAATGAAGTGCACGTTGAACTGGTGATGGGCACCCGGGCCTTAAGGAAGGCACAGCTCTGTGCTCCACGCGGGAGCCGAGACAGTAGGATTCTAGGCCAGGAGAGCACAGAGGAACATCTTGCCCATCCCGCTGGGACGTGGGGTGTGGGGAGGGGGGTCTGTCTGGGTCACGCCGCAGTTCCTTGCCCACACGTCATGCTTTTGAAACCATTCTTCAGCAAGTATTCTCGGCTCATGCCATTTGCTGCTGGGCCAGAAGTCAGCAGCAAAGGTAGCCTGGCTCAAGCTTTTCCACCCTTCTCCTGGCTTCTCAGCATTTCACCCATTCGTCTGGTACTTTTAGTGCTTTGAAGACACATGGCAGGGTGGCAGGCCCACTCCAGAGTTTCATATGTAACACTGATTTATTTCCGTATCAACAGGGCCTGAAAGGCTGGGCATAATGAGAATGTTATATGCACAGAGGCATCCAGCCCTCTCAGTTGTGTCCTGCCTGTGCTAACTAGTGGGCCTGGTGTCTGTCAGCCACACTGTGCCCTCTTGTAATTCCATACTTCGGGTTCAAGTGGATGCGTTGACGTGGCCTTTTGACCAGCCTTCTCCAGCCAGACCAAACCCCTGTGAAGAATGTCCCATTGACGTGACAGGGTCCCACCCCTTCCATCCCGCAGCTCTCTGCCTGTCTTATCACAAACGTGGTCAAAGGCCAATCTGGTGACATGTGAGTGGTTCAAATCTGGAATCCTCCAGAGAGGGCGGCTGTATGTTTTGTACCATTTTGCTCATGACGTTAGTGATTAGGCAGCAGATTGATGTGGAATTGCTCTTGCCCCCCAAAGCCATGATTTTTAATCAGGCATTTCTCCTAAGCAGGACATCACTGAGCGTGATGGCGAGGTAGGCAAGAAGGAGGGAAGATGCATGGTGAGGACCGAGGCTGGTTGCGCAGGAGGACCTGCTCCTTCTTAGTCACCACAGAGAAACCCAGCACGCCCCACTCTGCTCTCTTAGCCCTGACCCTCGGAACCCAAGGGGGGCTCGTAGAGGGGCTCCTGCAGGGCATGTGCTTCCTGCGGTCACACACAGCATAGCTGCACTGTGTTCTTGCTAATCACCCTGTTGCCCAAAAACAAAAACGTCAGGAAGAACTTGATGCCACCTAACATTCATTTCTTCGCTTCGCAGATATTGGGTGCTATAGTGGGTTGAGTGGTGCCCTCCCCTGAAAAAGTATATATCTGCTTCCTAATCTCTGCAACCTGTGAATGTGACCTTATTTGAAAAATGGGTCTTTGCGGTGTAATTAGGCAAGATGGCGCGTGTTCAGGGTGGTATGGCCACAGACATTGCAGGTGCAATTAAATTAAGGGTCTCAAGGTGAGGGTATCCTGGGTTACCTAGATGGGCCCTAAAATCATTGATAAATGTCCTTAAGAGAAGGCAACACAGACACAGGGGAGAAGGCCACGTGAAGACAGAGACAAAGGTCAGAGTGACGTAGCCACAAGCCAAGGGACGCTGGGGGCTACCAGAAGCTGGAAGAGACGAGAAAGTTTCCTCCCCTAGAGCCTCTGGAGGGAGCACAGCCCTGCCAACACCTCGATTTCAGACCCCCAGCCGCTAGAACTATGGGAGGATACATTTCTGTCGTTTTAAGCCCCCCAGTTTGTGGTCGTTTGTAACAGCAGCCCTAGGATGCTAATGTGGAGCCTGACCCCATGCCAGGCTGGGCGTTTCACGTCCTGTTGCAAAAGTGTCGGATGTTCGAGATCCGTCTGCCGTCAGGCTCGGTGGGTGAGTATGCTCGTCCTGCGGCCCCCAAGCAGCCAAGCCCTGGAGATAAGAGCAAGGTGTTGGCGTCACACACACCTATAGGTTCAAACCCTGACTCTGGCACTTTCCAGACACACGGTTCTGGATACATTTCTTAGCTGTTCTCTACCTCCATTTTCTTATTCATGAAATTGTGCTGTGCTGCCTACCTCTCTGCTGAGTTTGTGGTCAGTGGATTCAGAGCGCTAAGGACAGGTCCGGGCTCATGGATGGCACTCAGTGGAGGGCGGTCGGGGTAGCTCTTGGTATGAATTAGAACAGAACACTGTTCCAGAACCGTAGCTGAGAGAGAGTAACTAGAGAGAGAAACTTAATCAAATGCTTAGAATCCATACTGTTAATTCATGGTAGCTTTATTCTAAAAATAGTGTGTTAAACTGAGTTTCATAAGCAGAATTTTATCTGAAAAGCACTTATTTCGGTCTTCCTTTTGTCAGAGTTGTTCCCGTGTACACCTGTCTTCCCCAGAAACCATTCTGGCTACATCTTCTCTCTCCCTCCCCAGCCCCTCCCCTCATCTTTGCTATAATTCATTTGTAGTCTACAGTAGACACTGGACACCTCCTTGTTCAAATGAGGTCTTCTGAATCCCGTTCTTGAACATTCTTGCTGTCTCCCTCCTGCCCCTTGGAGCACTGTTTGGTGACAGCATTGTCCGGTTGGCTTGGCAGGTCTCAATGATTTCAGCTACCTTCACACCAACTGCTTCGAGCTGTCCATCTACGTGGGCTGTGATAAGTATCCGCACGAGAGTGAGCTGCCCGAGGAGTGGGAGAATAATCGAGAGTCCTTAATCGTGTTCATGGAGCAGGTATGGCATGAGCACGCATCGGGGTGGGGGCTGGCAAAGGAATGGGGCCTATTAGGGGACTGAAAGCCTGAGACTGAGTTGAGTTAGTACTTGGGACTCCGGCTGTCATGCTGGGCCAGCCCCAAACAGTGCTAGAAGAACCAGCGTCTATCTGCACTTGATTCAGCCCTGCAGAGTGAGCTGTAAAGCCTTGTCAATGGCTCACACTGGGTCATCATAGTGAGTGTGACCAGATGCTGCCCTGTGGGGAGGGGATGACATGTCCGAGCCAGCATGCTCAGGCCCCCTGTGCTAGTCTGCTAGGGTTGCATAAAAACATAGACACCAGGGGGGCTCAAGCAACAGAAATTACAGTTCTGGAGGCTGGACGTCCAAGATCGAAGTGTTGGCAGGTTTTTTCATTCGGAGGAGCCTCCCTGGCTGGCAGATGGCCGTCTCCTCTCCTTGTCCTTATATAGTCTTTCCTCCATGCACACACACTCCTGGTGCCTCTGTGGGTCCCCATTTCCTCTTATAGGGGAGGGAGTCAGATTGGATCAGAGCCCACCCGAATGACCTCATTTTAACTTCATCACCTCTTTAAAGACATGGTCTCCAAATACAGTCACATTCTAAGGTCCCAGGAGTAAGGACTTCACCATGGGGATTGTTGGAAGATACCATGGTGCCCACCATGGCTGTGAGGCTGAGAGGCTCTGCTGCAGGTGTGGGAGGCTCCTGGGAAGAGGTCCCCCGAGCCCCTGCCAGGGTTCTGCTTGCAGTTGGTGAGGAAGCCCTGCTGGATCCACTAGGCACCTCCCCCGCCTTCCCTTCCTCTTGCTCCCAAGGACACGCCCATCCTGTAGCATTGAGTAAACCAATTCTAGGTCCGTGCTACAATGAATCCAGTAACATCCATGCCCCACTAAGGAACAGACTAACCGGAAACCAGAGGAATAAACAAAAGGAATGTTGGGCCTCAATTATGTGACTCTACTGTGACTCCCATCCATTAGGAAGTGTGGTTCTGAGGCTTGGCAGGATCGTGCACGGAGGCCGCCCCTTCCACGGGTTGTTGTAGATGAATCAGAAGACACTTTTCAGGCAATGCTCAGGCTGCCAGCTTCCTGGTACCTGCACCTCCACCTCCACTGACCTTGGCAGAGGTGAGCCCTGGCACCTAGCGTCCCAGTCTGCCCCACGAGGGTCTCTGGAGACTCTGTGCAGCCCTTGCACAGAGTGCACTTGCCTGGCACAGTGGGTGTGAACCTGTTCTTTCCTCTTGGGAAGCTATGAGCACACTCTCTGTCCACGCCCTGGAATTTTGTGAGTGAAGGCTCTTTTTCATTTCATCTATGAAAAGAGAGAAGGCTCTGATCATTCTCAAGTAATCCCGTGCCACCAAGGCACCTGCTATGGATAAAATGCCCAGGCACAGTAATACGTGTAGTGTCATTGGAAATGATAGTATGCCACCTGCGATTGTCACATCATTCTATGGATGGGGAAACTGAGGCACGAGGTTCAGAGTGATGTGTATCATGTGACACAGTTCATCAGCAGAAGGGCCCTATGGACGGAGTTGTAGTTTATAGGAATGCCTTTGACTCTTTTCTTTTCTCTCTGACCCTTAAGTGGTTGGGTCTACATATTAGGTCCATAGAGTTCAGGAAAGTCTAAACAAATGTGCCTAGAAAAAATTAAATTCCATTTTTACTGGGTGTGCTTGATATGAACCATCTCAGATCCTAATATTTTTTAAGCCTCTGGAATATCTGAACTCCGATGGAAGACTTCCCAGTACATGGACCCAAAGGGAACCCAGAAGTTTACACACCAAATCCAGGCACAGCCAGGGAGCTTTTGAGCTAGATAAGGTGCTGAGAGGGTTCCCGGTGGCCCTGGGGTGGCGTTCGGCTTACAGCCTCCTTCACCATGTGCTTTGGGTCAAGTGCATCATGAGCTCACCCCGTTTCTTGTTGTGTTTGCTGAGCAGGTCCATCGCGGCATCAAAGGTGTGGTGAGGGACTTCCATGGGAAAGGAATTCCGAATGCCATTATCTCTGTGGAAGGCGTTAACCATGACATCCGAACAGGTAACCACGAGCATAGACGCACTGTCTCTCGGTAGGGAATGTCTGTTTTCTCGAAGCGGTTTACTTGGGTTAAAATCACATGTCAAGTGCCGGAAACTTCTTACGGAGAGCTGAATTCTTGTCTCTTTCCTCGGACACCCCATGCAGACCCTGGAAAGCATGATTTTCAGCCTGTGCTTTCTGCTTTTTCCCTTATTCAGGTGAAAACTAGAGGTGCAGGGAGGTAAAAGGACCCACTGGTGGTTTAAGGGGCAGGTGGGGCCCGGGTTCGGGTGTTGGACTCCCAGCCCCAGCATGGCCCTGCTCACTCAGGGCTTCCCCGCTGCCGGGAAACCCATGTAGTTTTCCCTTGTGCCCAGGACCGTTGTTGCCCAGGATGGTACTCGGTGCACCCAGAGCCAGGTAAGGAGACAGTGACCTTGACTGTGACAGGGAACGTGTGCAACGTGATGCAGCGACAGGTGTGCGGGGGAGAGAATTGGCTAGAAGCCTAAAGCAGGTTGTCTGCAGGGGTTCTGGTGGTGATGGTGTGTACGGGGCCCTGCTGACACCCACGCACTGGGGTTTTCGGCCGCAGGGAGACTGCGGAGCGCGGTGTCATCACCGTGGGCAGATGGCTTTGCATTGGTGTCAGCTGCAGTGGGCGGGGGGCATTGGGTCCTGTGTTGGTTTCCAGTGCGTGTCGTGAAGATGACCATAGACTTACAAGATCAGAAGTGTAGTCTCTCACAGTTAGGGAGGCCGGAGGTATGAAATCCTGGTGTCAGCAGGGCGATGCTCCCTCCGGAGCCCTCGGGGAGGACCCTTCCTTGGCTCTTGCAGCTTCCTTGGCCACGTCACTCCACTTCTTGCCTCCATCTCTGTGGCCTCCTCCTCTGCCTCCTCCTCTCTGCCTCTTATAAGGACACCTGTCATTGGATTTAGGGCCCCCCCGGGTCATACAGGATGATTTCATCTGGAGATCCTTAATTGTATCTGCGAAGATCCTTTTCCCAAATAAGGTCACATTTAGAGGGTCTGGGTAGTAGAATGTGAGCTTCTGGAGACCATCATTCAACCTACTCCAGGTCCCACCCGGGCACCGAGCACAGACTCAGCAGCAGGAGCAGGGAAATCGTGATCGCCACGAGAAAGACCTGTTCAGCCCTCGGACACACTTGAACAACTGGGAGAAACAGGATTTGAGGCTGACTCGGCAGGTGTTTAATGTGGTCTGACCTTGACTTGTTGGTTCAAGAGCTTACACTGGACGGGGCCGCCAGCGGCCCGGGACTGAGAGGGTCCTCAGGATGTGTGACTGTCAGATTTAAAACAAGGGCAATCCCAGGGAAACTGGGCCAAGTCCATCTTGCTCCTGTGCTCCCCATGTGTTATCACTTGAACGGCCTGTGATGGCTGGAATGATCTACAAGGTGCGGATGAGGAACAGGGGCTCAGCCTTGGTTCTGCCCCACCCCCACCCCCAGTCTAACAGCACACTCAGCAGAATCTATGCCCGCTCAGCACCTCCTCGGCTGCTGGCTGGTCTCAGCCCCGGCCCCTGTCGGGGTCACTGTGGTACCCCCAAAGCCATACGGGATTGGGCTACCGGTTACCTCCCAAACCTCTTCTTCTGGGGTGACCAGCTCTCTTGGTTTGCCCAGGACTGTCCCCATTTAAAACTGAAAATCATGAGTCCCGGTTTTGGTCAAACAGGAATAATTGCTCCCCTGTGCTTTCTGCCCTCTCCCACAGCCCTCCAGGCTCCTTCCTGGAGGGCTGAGACCACACGTCGGGGTCCTCGCTCTAGCACCTCGTGCCGCCTGAACCTCCTTTCCTTGAGAATCCCTTGGTTCCTTCCTTGTCCTTTTCAGGTCTTTGTTCAGCTGTCACTCTGTCAACAAAGCCAACCACAGTGACCACCTTTTCTAACATTGCACACCTGCCCCTACCATCTGGGATTCTTCCCGGCCTCCTGCCTTCTCCTCCCATAGCGCTTCCACACCTGACATCTGACTACCATCCTTCTGGTGTCTCTGCCCCTCCCTCGCTGGCTTCTAGACCAGGGGTCCTTGACCCTTTTGTGCCTCAATTAAGTACAAGCACACTGCCTGGCATTCAGTAGGTGCTTAATATTTATTTAATGAATGAATGAGTTCGAATGAATGAATGGACCCGACATGTTGTTTCTGGTAGCGCAGAGGGGCTGAGCTGGGATTTGAGCCAGGGGCTAGGGACTGCGAATGCGGTGCCCCTGTGTTTGCCCCCATGCTGTCCCTCCTGAGGGGACAGGAGCCTCTTCTCTGGATTGTTCACAGGCATTAACAGACCCAGTCCTTCAAACAAGCGATCCCAACTGACCTTCAAGGAAACGGAGCCTCTGGGACCGTAGGAGGGGGGAGGCTGGGCTTCACACATCGCCCACGTGTTCTTCAGCGCCAGGCTGACATGACTGCCTGCCGACATGCCCGGTACAGGAGGCCAGGGATTGTTTAAATGGGTGAATTGTAGCTGACATGCCACAAAATAGTAGACCGCTGTGTAATGCCATGACGTGCCTCAAATTTTCTGAACCTGCCTACTGTTTGTCCTTGACCTCACAGCCGCTGCCCGTGAGCTTTCCCGCCGTGCAGCAAGGCGTTCGGGACATAGCTGCCCTTCACCGGCGTCCGCGGGGCCGTGCGTTCGTTCCCGGACTCATCCGTCCGTTCGTCCATTCGTTTGTTCACAGGTTCTGAACGCGGGGTGCTGGTGATCATTACGAATTGAGGGGGGCTGCTGTATCTGGCTCCGCATAGGACTTGTATTTTAAGCATTGCTACCAAGCTCCTGTAAAAGGAAGATTCACAAAAGAACCTAGAATGTTCTTGGGACTATTAGCGCTTGGTATGCCATGTGAGAAAACAGGAGGGTTTTAAGTGGGGTGGGAGAGAAAGAGCCCCCCGAGCCCCACAAGCCAGAAGAGAGCGCTGTGCCCAGTGAGCTCGGAACCTCAAGGCCCTGTGATCACCAGAGTGGTTTGGATGAGCCGATGGGAGCCGCCTCCCCCTCTCCTTTATTTCCCCCTAAAATAATGTCCCAGTGTATTCTCCTGATAGATGAACTCTGTGCTTTACATATGGTTCCTTATCGTATTTATTTCGGCGTCTTTCAGTGCTCAACATACGCTCTGAGTTTGCCTTGATCTCTCTCCAAGGCTTCTGTGATCTGACAAGTTTTCTTTCAGGAGGGATTTTGCATAAAATCAACGGGGGAATTGAAATCCAAGGAGAGAAGCTAGTCAGAGTACTTTCTAAATGCATGCGAATACGTTGGCCAAGCACCTGGCTCAGAATGCCCCATAACCGTCCTCTGTCTGGTGGACACTAACCTGACCTGCTACCGAATGGACATTTGTGAGCATCTGGGTTGTCCCTCTGTCCACTGTGCTGAGCGACAGCAGCTGTATACCCACCCCCAACCCCACAGCTCGACAGAACATTCACCCTTGAACACAGACCTGGTTGCCCCGTGGGATAGTAACCTACCATGCTGACCCCTGAATTTTATGAAGTGGATGATTCTAGACTTTACTGGTGGTCGGGGGAAGAAACTGAGATTACAAGAGCCTTGGGGAGAAGTGTGGGGAAAGCCTAACCAAGAACTTTTGGGGGAGAGGGTGCATTGCCAGGTAGAGGAGAGCATCCATGTTTCAGAAGTAGAAACTTGTTGATTCCAGAGCGGACACCCCTCATTCTGATTCTGTGAACCTAAACAAATTCCTGATAGTTTCATTCATTCTTTGAACATATCTTACGAAGAACATCCTGTGTGTTGGCCTAGAGCTACTGTGGTAAAGGAGACAAATATGGCCACTCACCTCAGGGAGTAGACATTCTAGCGGGGGAGATCTACAAACAATTATAAAGGAAAACTTTAAAGTTAATTGCACACTGGTGAGAGCCAAGGAAGAAAGACTTGGGATAATCTATAGGAACCCAGGGGAAAGCAAAGGACGTTTCCCTCTCCGAAGGGTGAATTGCATCGTGAGGCTCAGGCCAGCTGACTGCATGACAAAGAATTCTCCACGGGCTCTTGCCCACTGCCAAGCATGAGGTGGCATTTTATTTCGTTGAGAAGCTTGCATTTTTTTCCTAAGGAAGACGCAGGGCGCAGCCCCGAGGAACCGGGGAGCAAGCCGCCTGCGCTGGGTGGACCCCGACTCGCCCCACTGAGGCCTGTTTGCCAGAGAGCGGGCCATATGTACGTGTGGCAGATGGCTGCCTACGGAGTTCATTTTTCTTTTTTTTTTTAAAGATTTTATTTATTTATTTATTTGAGAGAGAGAATGAGATAGAGAGCATGAGAGGGGGGAGGGTCAGAGGGAGAAGCAGACTCCCTGCCGAGCAGGGAGCCCGATGCGGGACTCGATCCCGGGACTCCAGGATCATGACCCGAGCCGAAGGCAGTCGCTTAACCGACTGAGCCACCCAGGCGCCCCTTTTTTTTTTTTTTTTAAAGATTTTATTCGGAGTTCATTTTTCACAACACGTTCTCGGGAGCTCACTTACTTGCGTGGGGCTGTCTCCGCTGAATAAAGATGGTAACTTCGACCTGACGCTTCAGAGTGTCCTACGTGAGTTTGGGGGAGATAGACAGTCGCACACACACACACACACGCACACGGCTCTGCTCCCGTCCCTTCGAAGACTTCAGGGCTTGTGGTCGACAAGGGAGCCCGACCCGGGGCCTCCTTACCCCTCTCCTTTTTCTTCTGGCACCAAAGCCTCGGAATGGGTGGGACACCCAGGTTGCCGTGAGAGAGAGAGCCGAACCTGGTGCTGGGGGGCCTGCTGGTGACTGGCCGTGTGACCTCATGCCGGACATCATGCCTCCCTGGGCATCAGATTACTCACGTGGAAAGGGGACTCATCATGCAACCTGCCTCAGAAGTTTGCTTGCAGATTCAGCGGATCAGTGCCTGCCTCGACCTTCTGGGCACCACGTCCTCCACGGGTGTGTGGGGGGGGTCACTGGTGACCCCTTCTTCGCCTCAAAGCCTCTTTTCAGGTCAGGGGTCTAAGTGTCCTCAGCCTGTTGTAGGCTCCTGGGAGGAGAACGTTGGCCTGGAAGCCCTCTCTGCAACAGAGGTGGAGTCCAGAGCTAGGGGTGGACCTGGGGCCCCGACGTGTTATTGGGTGACTGAGCAGCAGTGTCGCGGGGGAGGGGGGAGCTCCGCTTCGCAGCACCGCTGTCTCGGCTCCTACAGCTTCACGTTTCTCTTGCCGCCCCCGCCCCCTGGGCCGAGGAATGCAGGTACCAGGCCTCCTCGCAGATCATTTGGCCCTGGTCCCCTGGAGTCTTTTCTCTTTTCAGAAGTGAAGAGCCCCACCTCTTAAAAGAATTACTCTTCTGTATTTATCGCCAGGCTAAGGGAGACCAGGAAGCCAGGCGCTGATGGCTTTTCAAGATGGCATTTTGTGGTGAGGGCATAGCATTTGGAAGCTCAGGCTCATAATGAACGGCGTGTATTGTCACAGAGGAGAGAGTGTGAGTGATCATTTCTCCATCTTCACTCATGTGTATGAACACTGTGGGGAGCCTACACCCCAGCCCTCTGCCTGGTAAAACCATTAAGGTGGCTTCCAAAGAGGAAAATAAGAATTTGCAAAAAAAAAAAAAAAAAAATTTGTCCCTGCAGAGGCTCGAATTCCACGAGGCCAGCCTCTGAGTCTCTCTCTGGCTGGGACACCGGTTCTGGAATAGCAGGGCTGGTGCTATCTGCCTTAGAAGAGAACTGCTCTGAATTCACCTCCTTTTTCTTCACAGCCAGCGATGGGGATTACTGGCGCCTCCTGAACCCCGGAGAGTATGTGGTCACAGTCAAAGCCGAAGGGTTCACCTCATCCACCAAGAACTGCATGGTCGGCTATGACATGGGGGCCACGCAGTGTGACTTCACACTCAGCAAAACCAACCTGGCCAGGATCAGGGAGATCATGGAAAAGTTCGGGAAACAGCCCATCAGCCTGCCAGCCAGGCGGCTGAAGCTGCGGGGGCGGAAGAGACGACAGCGTGGGTGACCTCCCAACACTTGAGACCTGTCCCGGACCCTTGCAAATTAAACTACCCCCAGTTGTAGCTCCATAGAGGACTTGCTCCCTATTGTTTTCTCTGTAATTCACGAAGGCCTGGGAGAATGTGTGTATTGAAAGCCTGGTCCCGAGGGGAGAGCTGAAAGCTTAGGATATTTGTTGTTGTCTTTGTCCCATTTATCCAAATAACTCAGATCAGCAGAGAAAGGCTGGTAGGAGTGAGAATTCAGCAACTCAACCTGAGAATTAGAGACAGAGAGGGGGCTTGCCAGCTCAGGGTCTCCTGGCTGCACCGGAAGGGAAGCTGGTGCTCCCCTCCCCCCACTTGCTTGTGTGACAGCAAGAGGTCCTCGTGCATTTGCATTTTGCGTGGCTCCAGTTGCAGCACTCCTGGGGCCCTGCGGTGCCAGAAGTTACCATCTGAGATGCTCACGGGCATTCTGACAGAATCTACCCTCTCTGGCCCCGGGACATTCCAAGCTGCCACAGATTAATTCCATGCTCTGTTGACAACAGAGCCATTACCAAGTGAGCATCTGTGAGCCTCTTGAATCCATATAGTCCCCCTTTCCACAAAGGACTGTGTTTATAAAAGGAGAAAAATGCTGAACTAGTTCACCAGTGATTGGTGGGCAGCCGGAGTGCAGGGTCCACAGAGAACCCCCAGGCTCCCTGCTGGTCCAGCAGCCCCGGGTGCCACCTGGACAGGGACAAGCAGAAGAAGGCGCCCTTCCCAAGGGAGTCGATCACTCAGCCTGGCTCCCCTCTTTGACCTGCAGGACTCGAGAAGGGCCGGAGGGAGGCTGACTTGCAACCCTCTCTCTGCTCAAGATGTTCCTCCTTTCATAGAAATGAGCGCTCGTAAGTTGGCCTAACATCACCAAGGGAGTTATTTTTGATGTGTGGGATGCCGGACCTTCCACTTAGGCCAAATGTGATGAAAAGCTCTTAGAGTTATCTGTGGAATATTGGTTTGGGAGGGGTGCTACAAGAAAACACTTTGTCTTCTTTGTATGAACGTTGCTGCCTCACTGACCTGGGGAGAGTAAGAAGAATAAAGCAAGCTGATGGTGAGATCCTTCCAGCGTGTGGTTTTCCTGGGCAGACTCGCCACCACCCAAATGCCATGCCCACTGCCTCTCCCTGAGGTCAGTCCCTCCAGAGGCGGTGCCGGCCTGGGGAGGGGTACCCTGTGCCCCCCACCAAGCTTGGTACTGTGCTGACAGCTGTGTGTCTCCTGCCTCCTTCCCAGGGGAGCCACGTGCCTGGGTAAAATCATCCTGATGCTGGGCATCCACTGGTGACTGCTGGGGATGCCAGCGAGCATCTTTCCAGAAAAGATCCTTATGCAGCTTTCCGACCGTCCACCCCAGAGATGGCAAACTTGCCTTATAAAGGATCAGGTAGTAAAGATTGCGGGCTTTGCGGCCAGTTTGGGTCGCAGGTACTCAGCTCGGCTGCGGTAGCTCAGAAGCAGACAGGCATGTAATACACCAAAGAGCAAGCGTGGCTGTGTTTCAATAAAACTTTATTTACAAAAACACGTGATAGTTGGATTTGAACCCCCAGGCTGGGGCACAGCTCGCTGACCCCCATTCCAAATCAGCACTATGCAATAGAACTTTCCATGGTGATGGAAATGTTCTATTCCGTGCGATCTAACACAGTAGCCCCTGGCCGCGTGTGGCTAGAGAGTGCTGGAAACGTGGCTCGTGCAACTGGGGGCCAGAATTGCTGGTGTTAGATAACTTCCATTCATTTAAATTTCACTTGTAATAGCCATATTAGTCCGTGCAGCTCCCCGTGCAGCCCACGGTAGGAAGAACGGACCTGGCGTCGTCAGATGGGTGTATGAAGAAAGCCCTTGCAGGGGTGAACTGGCACTATGTTCAGAAGGGCTGTAGCCGTTCCAAGTGCCTCAGCAGACCGCCTTTGTCAGGGCCCTGCACTTGGTGCCAGAGTGGCTCAGTCTCATCGCTGGTGACTAGCGCTGTCCCCTTCGGGCGACATGCTCTGCCGTCTGCAGGCCCACTGTCGGCCCTGGCCCACCGGCCGGCGTCCCGGGCTTGCAGGCCAGGGCTGTGGGCTCTGGGCCTGTGCCACCCCTAGTATGTGGCCTTGGACCCGGCAGCCTCTCTACTCTCCCATCTGTTCCTGCAAAGTAAAGCCAGGCTGGCTGTGGTGTCCCCTGATTTCTGGGGGAGAACGGACACTGGATTCCTCACGCCCTGTTCTGTTGGAGCTGTTTCTCCACTCGGCCCTTTCAGTGGGCGCCCTGGCACCTCCATACTAGCTGCCCCGAACACCTTTCCTGACCTAGCTCCTGGAGCTTCTCTGCTATGCGACTTCCACCTGCTTTCAGCCAGAATTCCCCCTCTTGGATCTTGCCCACAGGCTCGGCGTGGGCCTCCGCAGGTCTCTCCCCAGATGGAAAACCCTTCTGCTTTTCTCTTGAGACCCGTCTTGAAATGCTGCCTCCTACAGGAAGCCTTCCGCCCTCTCCTGACCTGGACATGTTTGAACCGGTCTGCAGAGCCCTCAGGGCCTCAGAGGGACAGTTCCCCATCCCTTTCCACTGGAACTTTTATTGCTTCTGGTTCTCTCTGCCTTTGGACTGGAAGCTCCCCAAGGGCCGGAACGATGCCCCCTGAGTACCTGCTCCCGCAGGGCTGGCTTGGCTCCATCCTCACAGCAGGTGCTCCACAAACACGTATAGAATCGAACTGGCCTTGTGCCTTGTGGTGCTTTTCTTTTAGGATTCCCTTATAAGGTAAGAAAATGTGACTTCAGAAATTGAAAATGCGCCACTTGAATTTCGTGTCTTTATCTCGTCAGTGAAGTCTGGTATTTGGCTGAGCACAACAACATGTCTAAAAAATGTATAGGCTTTGCTTTCTATCTGGATGTTTTCCGACAGCATAAAATCAACACAAAACCTCTGTTTCTGGCAGAGAATCCTGCGTCTGTTTATCCCTGTCCTCCTACTCAAGGCTGAGGAAGCTGCAGCAACACCACTCTTTTTAACGTGAGCTGTGTTTTGTGTTGAAGGGCACTTAAGGAGCTGCCCCAAATCCTCCTCAGCCATCACCACTCATTTTCTGTGACTGCAACAGGAAACCTCAGGATTTCTTCAGGCCTTGTGTCACAAAGACCTTAGGAACCACTTTAGAACGACATCATGCTATTAACGTATGAACTAGCCACATGGTAGCAAGGATGCTGTATTGACGTGGGGTCTTAGGTGGCCGGGCCAGAAGAGCGTCTCAAGCGTGCAGGTTCTGAATTGGCTCTAGTGGTCACCCCCCTGCCTGGAGGAGCTCAAATTTCCATGCCTCTCTGTTGGCATCCTTCTACCAGTGGTTGGTGTAGCTGCCACCTGCAAAACCACACTCAGCAGGACGGGCCAGAAAGCTGCAGAGCCTGGTTCGCCACGACCCAATTCTGCAGCACCAGGACAACCTCTCCTGAGGCCGTGGGAGCTCTTCCTCCTGCCTGTCTATCCCCTGCCACCGAATCACAGCCCCAACCTCCCAGCCAAGGCACAAGGAGTCCAGGGAAACCTTGACAAAAGGAACAAGGGGACAAACATATGGGCCACAGAGGAGAATGACAGGTCTTTAGAGCTGAGGGATGCCTCGAGATGAATGTGTCCAAGGAGAGCAACCAGGTCTCCTCTTGTAAGCCAACTCTTGATTTATCGGTAGTAGTTGCTTGGAGCTCTGTGTTAAGAAGGATTCTGAGGCAGAGTCCTGGCTCAGTGGGATCAAATGGTACAGTTTCTCTGGGTCCCCAAACTAGTTCCAGTCCTCCTGGGATTAGAGGGAGGACAACTAAGGCCCGGGGAGAGGCCTCCCGTGTCCGGAGCTGTGTTTCGGCCTGTGGCAGAGGCAGGACTCAGGGCAATGCTCCTTCCTGTGTCCTAGGAGAAAACTCTAATTCGGTCCCAGAGCAGCCTGCCCCAGGGCTGTGCCTCTTGGCTGACTTTCTTAGGAGCAGATCAAGCTCCCGGACAGTGATGGAAGCCTTGGGGGCCGCAGGTGCTTTTCAGAAATCAGAGGACAAAAGATCGGAACCCTTGTTTGATCAGCTTCCCCGGGAGACTGTGAGCAAGGAGCTCAGGACATGTGTGCTAAGGCCCTAAGTGTGCCCACGGGCCTGCTTCTGCAGGCTTTTTTACCTCATAGCTCCCTGTCCACTTCAGATGGCCTAACAGCGAGGCGGTGGCCCGACTCCCCGGTCCCATTTTGGTTTCGGGTCGGAGACGTGCATCAGGGTGCTTCCATGTCCTTGGCAGCCTGGCCAGGGTTCTGAGCAGCAGGAGGCCAGCACCACGCCGATGTTTCTGGTTATGTCTCACGAGAGCAAACCCTACAGAGGAAGGGGACAGGGACTCCACTCACACTCATGAGTGCTGCCGTGAATGGGCTCTGTCCACGCCTCATCCGTTTGTCGCCACTGCAAGAGGGCCTCTTAGAGCCTCCTCCAGGCTGTCTGTGGAGCCAGGCTGAGGGTGACACCGAGCTGAGCTGAGCCGTCCGTCCACCACCAGCAGTCAGCTCTGCCTGACTCAGCTCCAGGCTGTTACAGAGCAAAGGTGTCGCAAGAGCTTCATCTTTGGAGTCAAGAAGGCTGAGTTGTAGTCCCAGCCCTGCGTCTTACTCCCTGCACAGTCTTATCACCTCTGAGTCTTGGTCTTCTCATCTGCAGAGTGGGTGTAAGTGCAGGGCTGCACACACATCTGGGGCGAGGATCCCCATTGTGAGCATTTAGGCCGGCACCTGGCACGCTGCCAGCACCAAGATGCAGGGAAGAGACCAAATGTTTATCTTCGGGTACTGTGTTCCCAGCACGAGCAATACGACTTTTCATCCCCACAGCTGCATTAGAGGTAAATATTATTTATTTTTCAAAGGAGGAAACTGAGGCCTAGGGCATGCCTAGATACGTGTAGCCAGATCATCTACTTTGATTTTTTTAAGTTAATCACTCTGATGGAACTTACCCTCTGATCTACTCCTTAATCTGCTCTTGATCTGTTCAGCAGCAGCTGAACGGTGAGGAAGGAAGAGGGGAGCCGAAGAGACGGACGACCACAGAGCTACAGAAGAGACCTGCTGAACGTGTGGAGCACTTACGCTCTTACTTTCAGACTCCCCAGATGGGCCGGGGGTCATAGCAAAGGCCTCTGTCCTCTGGATGTCAACCCCTCCAGCTCCGGCAAGTCCAGAGCCTCTAGGACGTCAGGATCCAGCTCTGCATCTCCGCTGGTTCATACGGAACACACTGCACGGGGTCTGGGGGATTCGCTGGGGCAAGAAGAGGAAGGAGAGGAAATTTCCATGGCACCCCTTGGCCTGTGGAGGAAGGAAAGGGCCCACCAATCACTCAGCTCCTGGGGGGCAGTGGGAGCCAGAGGGGACGGACAGAGCTTTGGGATTGAATGGACTTAAGTCTGTCCCAGGGCCGCCTCTTACCATCTGAGTGACGTTGAACAAGTAGCCTCATCTCTAAGATGGGCTTAGTAATCCCTGCCTCGCAGGGTTGTTGGGGAGATTCAGTCAATACTAATAAATTTACAGTGCTTGGAACTTCATCATTGAAAAGATCTAGAAATAAAAGTGGGCAATCTTTAGAGAAAAGTACATCCACTTCTGAAAACAGTCTGGCAGTTTCTCAAAATGTTCAACATGCAGTTACCACATGATCTGGCCATTCCACGCCTAGGTCCACAACCAAGAGAAGTGAACACTTAGGTCCACAAGGAACTGGTCCGGGAATGTTCACAGCAGCCAAAAGGTGAAGACAATCCAGATGGCCATCTACTTACCAATGTGTAAATGAAACATAACAGATCCACAAAATGGAATATTATTCAGCCAGGAAAAGGACCGAGGACGTTATAACATGGATGAACTTGGAAAACATGGCACTAAGTGAAAAAAGCTGGTCACAAAAGACCACATGCTGTGTGATTCTGTTTATGCAAACTGTCCAGAGGAGGCAAATCCACAGGCACAGACCGTGGTTGCCCAGGACTGGGGGGGGGGGTGTCAGGAGACGGGGGGATAGTGGCTAAAGGGTATGAGGGGGTGATGAAATGTTCTAAAACAGATTGTGCACAACTCTGAACAACCACTGAGCTGTATACTTTAAATGAGTGAATTGTCCACTATAGATTATATCTCATTAAAGCTCTTTTTTCAAAAAACATGGCCATACCAAATCAATAAGCATCATTTTCAAATATGACATTCTAGGCAAGACCTTCATTGCATAACCAACTTTTCCAATTATATCCTAGTAACAAGGAGGACAGTTCCTATCGAACCTCTACAAATAACTACACAGGCACACAAAGTCAGGGGACTCAGTCGGAATTTCTGAATTCAGGTATTAAAAACCAAACCAGATAAAAATTCCAAGTTTGTCCTTCATTAGCGCCTTCCTGTTCTGGAATCCATTGACGCTTTACTTGAGGACACCCATCAGGGCTCTTCAAGGAAAGACTAGCTTAATAATGCCAACAGGTTATTAACATGCAACGCATTCTGTGTTCTCTTCAAATGTATCCGTAAATAAGCATTTAAAAAATTCTCAGTTTCAAGGGGAACCCTCCTACACTGTTG
>NC_138374.1:7444708-7450925 GCF_054177405.1 Leptonychotes weddellii
ACTGTGAATTGTGCAAGACTGTTGAATCACAGATCTGTACCTCTGAAACAAATAATACATTATATGTAAAAAAAAAAAAAAAGAAGAAGAAGATAGCAGGAGGGGAAGAATGAAAGGGGGGAAATCAGAGGGGGAGATGAACCATGAGAGACAATGGACTCTGAAAAACAAACTGAGGGTTCTAGAGGGGAGGGGGGTGGGGGGAAGGGTTAGCCTGGTGATGGGTATTAAGGAGGGCACGTTCTGCATGGAGCACTGGGTGTTATGCACAAACAATGAATCATGGAACACTACATCAAAAACTAATGATGTATGGTGATTAACATAACATAATAATAAAAAAAAATTTAAAAAAATTAAAAAAAGAAATTCTCAGTTTCCATGGGGCTCCTGGGTGGCTCAGTCAGTTGAGTGTCTGCCTTCGGCTCAGGTCATGATCCCAGGGTCCTGGGATTGAGCCCCACATCGGGCTCCCTTCTCGGCGGGGAGCCTGCTTCTCCCTCTCCCTCTGCCCGCTGCTCTGCCTACTTGTCCTCTCTCTCTCTGTCAAATAAATAAATAAATAAATAATCTTATAAAAAAAATTCTCAGTTTCCATTTCCCATACAGAAAACAGTCATGGTTCCAACCATAAAATCAACAGCTCTTTGGGGTCTTCCATAATTGTGAGGTAAAGGTATCTAGAGACACACCCACACACAAAAATCTGAGAAATGTTGCTTCAGGACAAAACTACTGTTTTCCTTGAAAAATAGAAGCACGTACACAAATTTTTTTTCTCCATCATTGGTGCCAAAGTAACTTCCTTTTCATAGAGCAAAGTGGGGGACGGTTGCTTGAGACTTGCTACCACTCATGAATCCACAGATTGTTCTATTCTAGCCACATCTCTCCAAAAATCTCTGACAGTAGCAAAAATGTACATGTGCGTTAATATGCCACAATGTATTTGAAAATATGAAGCAAAGGTCTATAAAATTTAAAATTATGCTTAGTAATCAATGTTTCGGTATTCACCTTGCTTAGAAATGATCCAGGCATTCAATAATTATCCACTGATTAATGCCATATTGGTCTGAAGGTTTAAATTACTTAGAGGTCTTGGAAATTGTCTTCAAGCTGACACACTACAGAACATAATTACTGTTGAAATAGAGTTTTTCAGAATGATTGAATTTAGTGGAACACAAATCGCAGGGTCGTGATTTCAAGCCCCGGATTGGGCTCCACACTGTGCGTGGACCCTACTTAAATACTCTGGAAAACAGTATGGAGGTTCCTCCCTAAAGCCACCCTACGACCCAGCAATTGCACTACTAGGTATTCACCAAAAGGATACAAATGTAGGGATCCAAAGGGGTACGTGCACCCCGATGTTTATAGCAGCAATGTCCACAATAGCCAAACTGTGGAGAAGGCCCAGATGTCCATAGATAGGTGAATGGATAAAGAAGGTGTAGTATGTATACAATGGAATATTACTCAGCCATCAAGAAGGATGCAATCTTACCATCTGTAACAATGTGGATGGAACTGGAGGGTATTATGCTGAGTGAAATAACTCAATCAGAGGAAGACAATTATCATATGGTTTCACTCATATGTGGAATTTAAGAAACAAAACAGAGGAGCATAGGGGAAGGGAGGGAAAAATAAAATAAGCTGAAATCAGAGAGGGAGACAAACCATAAGAGACTCTTAACCACAGAAAACAAACTGAGGGTTGCTGGAGGGGAGGAGGGTAAGGGATGGGGTAACTGGGTGATGGGCATTAAGGAGGGCACTTGATGGAATGAGCACTGGGTGTTACAAGCAACTGATGAACCACTGAACTCTACATCTGAAACTAATGATAACACTGTATATTAACTAATTGAATTTAAATAAAGTAAGTTAAAAATAAATGAACGAATAAGAAAAGACATGCCATTTTTTGTAAATCACAATGATTAAACCAGTCTCATTTGCCAAAGAGTTGCCTTAATTACATGGATTCCTCAAATGCTTTGAAGTTAGTTCGAGTAACATAGTAAAAGTATTAGAAGTTTAATGTTCTTATTTTCTAACAATTATAGGAAATAATCTCTATAAGTGTTTATCTATACTGTAAGCCAGCCAGATCCTCACTCCTTTAAGAGACTTTGTAATTTAATTTATTAATACCCTCTGGAGATAGGAAAACATCCAATACATAATGCACAGTGGAGTTCTTTCTGAATTACAGACATGCAGACACGGATGTCCCGAGAGGAGGACCTATAGCTCCAACTCTACCATTTTAACCACCATTTATAAAAACTCAGAGATCCAAATATCAGAGATATTTTCGTTTTCTTTCCTGGTAGGCACACGATTCTTAGTTGATATGACCTGAAAATAGACAAATGGACCAACAAAAGACTGCTTATGGGTGAGCTCCTACTTTCAACCACCAGTAATGGCCTTTCTAGGCACAGGGCTGCCCTCAAATTTCAGGGTTCGCTTTGCTGGTGATTGTAGAGTCAGAGTGTCTGGGAACACATCTTCCCTGGAGCATCCCCTGCTCAGTGAGTGAGGGTACGTGTAGGCATGTAAATACTCCAGTTCCTTTGATTCCGATCAGGACTTTTCTGAGTGGACCCTACACTGTCCCAGAGCTCTTGGTGGGACTGGTCAAGGTTGCCCTTGGTGGGACACGGCTTAACTTAACATTACGTCCGTCCTACCTTAGATCCTTTTCCTGATCCAAGCTCTCTGCGCCCCTGCCAGGTTTTCCTGGACTCACTCCCTAGTAAATCTCCCGTTGATACAAATTCTCTTCTCAGAAGCTGCATCTGGAGAGCCCACCCTCAGGGTCTACCTATTATCTGCTTCATGTTTAGTAGCTGAACCCTGGGTATATTCAGGGGTTATTTTATATGGACAAGAAACAGGCTCCCTTTCTAAACTGTCGTGGGTAGGGGTGGCACCATGCTATAAAAAGGTTCTGGATAATGAGATGTGAAAATTCTAAGAAGTGAGAATAAAAGGAAGGCATGCCTTTTCTGATCATTTCTCCTTCTGTCAGGCTGGAACAGAGGCACGAAGGCCGGCACCCCAGCAGCTATCTTTGATACTGACCTTGAAGATAAGAGACCGAGAGTTGAGGATGGCAGAGCCCAGAGCCTGGAGATATCCAGGTGCCACCCTATCAGTCCCCAGCTATCTCCCTCTAGATGTTTCCAACCTAATTTCAGCCACGATGAGAGGGGGTTGTACGTTATATGTAGCAGGTCTTCATCCTAACTGACTCAAGGCTCAAATCCAGGTCCCTCTGATGCAAAAGTTAGCATCTCCAACCCAGAAGCAATGCTGAACTCAGGAACATTTTTGCATATATTTTTCTAATTTAGTCTGTCTCAGAACTTTAGAAACCAAAAGCCAAGATGCTAAAATGTGACTAAAAAGAACCGTGTTGCTGGGGTATTTTCAGCTCGTGTTCAGATGTTCCGTTATGCACGGAGGTCCTTTATGAACATCCCCACCGAGTCGCCTGCTATTTCTAATGTTCCTCAAGCTGTCGCCGGGCACCACCTCCTAACGCAGCACCATTGTTATGGATTGCAAAGTAAGAATGGGACGCTTCAGTATGCCAACCTTGGTGGAGAATGCCGCTGCATTCACACATCTGAGGGGGAACTTTTAGCACGGGGAATCCTTATCTGTGACCCCGGGTCATTTTGCTCTTGCAGAGAATATAAGCCCGATGTTTTAAAACTTTTCTTCACACCTTCTAGCTGATCAATAAATAAAGAACTTTTCAAGGTATTTCTTTTTTTTTTTTTTTAAGATTTTATTTATTTATTTGGCAGAGAGAGAGCGCACACAAGCAGGGGGAGCTGCAGAGGGAGAGGTAGAAGCAGGCTCCCCGCTGAGCAAGGAACCTGACGCGGGGCTCGATCCCAGGACCCTGGCATCATGACCTGAGCCGAAGGCAGACGCTTAACCGACTGAGCCACCCAGGCGCCCCTCAAGACACTTCTTTTAGTTAACAGAAAGGTCGTGAGCTGCCACGGGCGTTTGCTTGAGTGTTCAGTTGCTTCATTAGGGATCCAATTGCCTGTGTTCTCTTAAAACCCCAGGAAAGAAACGTGTCCCTTTTTTTAGGGCTTACGTTTCAAGTCAGGCGGTAGAAGGGAGTGAGACACTGAATGTACACATGGGCAGCAGCCAGACCAGATATAAAAGTAGAATTCTGACCCACAATCTTCAGAATCCAGCCCAGGAAACCAGCCTGCTGTCTGCGAGTCAGACTTGTAGGACGCTAGACTTCTATCTCTTGTAGTCATGCACGAAGTCAAACATTAACCCCCGAAGCGATCACCGCAGAGTGGCCAGGACGTGATCAAGAGCTGACACCTTCCCGATTTTCTGTCCCTGCTTCCAAGTTAGGACCTACCAGAGATGGTCCACTATGGTCCCCTAGCCAACCACATAGGACACACTATTTCTTGTTAGCCAGCCTCCAGCTGCCCCAAGCCAACAGCCTCCAATCCAAGCTCACTGGAAGCCTTCCCTTTTCCTGCCATGAAGCTTTCCTGATCTTCTGCCCGCATCTGAGTCTGCCAAAATGCAAGAGATGGTAGCTGACTCCCTCCTGCGATAGGCTCTGAATAGATAGCCCTGGCTTTGGTGATCTTCATGTATTCTGCACGAAAGAGAAATGGCTTTGACTTCACACTGTCCCTCACTGCCTGTGTGACTCCTGGCAAGTCTCTTGACCTTGCTCAGACTCAGTGTCCTCACCTGCGAAGTGGGCCAGCAAAGGTGACCCCGCAGCGTCTCTTTCATGATCTGTAAGGAGGCAGTGACACAAGTCGTGCTGCCTGGTGCTGACACAGAACAGGCGTGCAGGAAGTGAGGAAGCCTTCTGCATTACTAAAGTCACTTCCTAAAAATCAATTCTATTACTCTCAGACTTTTTTTTCTTTTCTTTCTTTCTTTTTTAGGAACACTGGGTAAATAATTTTTTCCCCCATTTACACGGCAGTTTGAAGTTTACAGGGGATCTGCATGTCCATTGTTTTATCTGTCCCTCCCAGCAGCCCCCTGGGTTCTGATCAGCTCTGAGATGCAGCTGGGGAAGTGAGGCTGGGGCAGATGCTGGTTGACCAGTTGCCTCACTAGCAAGGGCTGTGCAGGCAGAGTTAGGCAGAGGGTGGGCTCTTATCCACCCTGTCCCTGTTAGCATGAAGATGCAAACCAAACATGTTTGTTTAGCTCCCGGAAGTACGTGTGTAGGGTTTACAGCCTTCCAGTATGGAAGGTGGACCCTGATCCAGAATAGACCTTCCTTCCATGATGCTACCAACTCCTGGGCTTTCCCCACGTGCAGCCTCGGGTTGGTTCTTAGGGCCACTTTCTAGGTCACTCTTTGGTCTGTTGTGCTGACACTCTGTTATCAATGCAACAGGGACCATTCGAGATGGAAATGGGATGTTGGTGCTCTTGAGGGTCTTAAGACCAGCGGTGTAGAGGTGTCCGGGTCCCTCTCTGTCAGTCACCTCTTCTCTGTCCCTAGAGGCTCCATGCAAGGGAGAGCAATAGTGCCATAGGAGATCTGAGACAGTCTGGGCCAGTGACGGCTCCCGAGGTCACAAACCGAGCCCTGCCCCACCCCCAATGGCAGTGCTGGACCAGTGATTTCAGCAGGGCTCAGTGCCCTGTGCACTGAACGGGGAATCCAAATGAGGGCCTGCCTAGGTCTGAGTAGGGGCTCAAGAGGGAAAGAGAATAGAGGTTTGTCCCTTTAAATGTGTAACCCCACCCAGTGCAAAAGCATAGACCCGCGATTATCATTGGTTCTGGCCAAGCGACAACCAGCTCAGCCCTCAGAAGCGACCGGGGAACAAGGAAAGGGGAAAGTTTGGGGCAGACTTTGACCTGGAAGAGACCAAAGTATCTGCTGTACCTCCTGGGATGCGTTATAGCTAAGATGTAAAGGTATCCTACACAGAAATGGAACCCAACCGCTCCAACCACCACGTGGATCATCTCCCCTTCTCTGAAGAAACTGTGTGTCCTGCCCGAAGCAATATTTGTGGAGTCCCTTGAAATGAAGGTTTGTCATAAGATGAGCTTTGTCATCAAAAGCCATTACTGAGTGTCTGCCGTGAGCCCATCTTAAGAGGCCCTATGGCCTTAGGATGGAAAAGACCCCAGCCTTGCTTTCGGAATGCAGGCAAAAACAGGGCTGTCC
>NC_138374.1:7451025-7515740 GCF_054177405.1 Leptonychotes weddellii
GAGTGCAGGAACGCGGCTTCTCGCTGAGAGGTAAGGGGCCATTTCCATGAGCGGTTACTTCAGTCTAAAAATACCCCTGTTAAAATCCTTTCTTTTAATAAATGGAATGGAAGAATTGTTCAGTTCTTAAGAAAGAAGGATAAATAGGATTTTTTTTTTTTTTTAAATCAAGAAACTGAGGGATTTCATTGCAAACCTGAATTTGTCAAATCTGGTACCTTTACAACCACGTCTCACACAGCAGCCCGCCCCGCGCTGTCTGCCAGGACTGCAGTGAGACTGCGGAAGATTCGTGTGATTATTGCCGTTTTATCGACGCGGAAGTGAGGCCTGGGAATGGTCAGGAACTTGCCTAAGCTCCTTGCAGTTTATCAAAAAGCAGAATTTTTTTAAAAAAAGATTTTATTTATTTGACACAGAGAGAGAGAGAGAGCACAAGTAGGGAGAGCAGGAGAGGGAGTAGCAGACTCCCTGCTGAGCAGGGAGCCCGCCGTGGGACTTGATCTCAGGACCCTGGGACCATGACCTGAACCGAAGGCAGACGCTTCACCGACTGAGCCACCCAGGCGCCCCTAAAAAGCAGAAATTTTGAGAGGACAGCCTTTGGTAAAAAGATAGGTACTTGAAAGTTTTGCAAGATGGGAATTTGGGGCAAAAAATGTCCACAATGGGATATTTTGTCTAACTTGCATGCCTTGGGTTTGGGGTTCTGTGAAGTCTGGGATGAACACTGGGTGCAGGGAGTTTATTTGGGAGGTGACCCCAGGAAGCAGGAGTGAAGGAGGCAGGAAAGGGTCTCCGGGAAGAAGCCAAGATGAGGCCACTGCTGTAGGCAATGGTGGCCCATGGCCCCAGGGACTTTGAGAAGAATGTGACGCCCCCCTCTCGTGTCCGTCTGCTGGACAGGAAGCTGGAGCTGGCGTGAAGCCTGATGGGCTGCTGGGTGTCCGAGGAAGGCCGGGATGTGAGAAGCAAGCAGCGCCGAGTCTGGAAGGGGACACTCCCAGCAGGAGATGCATGTGAAGCTCCGTGGCAGGTGGACCTGGGGGCGTGGGAGCACCAGCTGCCAAATGTGTCTGTGACCCCAGAAAGGCACATGGGGCAGGTGGGTCCGGGACACTGACCCATGCACCTGATGACTGGGTGGAAGATGCTCTGAATTCACACCTCAGTGCCCTGGACTAGGGAAGACCCGGGTAATCTCTGTCCCCTCATCAACCTGATACACTGTTGGTTATAAGGAATCGAAACCACTGGTAACTGGAGGGCAGGAAATGAAGGGGAAATGGGGCTGAACACTTCTATTTGTTGCCTCATTCACATAACCAAGGTTCACTGAAGCCTGCTGTTTGCCAGGCACTGTGCTGGGGCTCAGGGGTGCAGCAGGGAAGGAAAGGGGAAAGGTCTCTGTCCTCACGTTGTCCTGGTGTTTCAACTCCCCTGGGCTCGCTATGGATACATCAAAGACGGGACATGAACTCCCAGGGGGAGGGAATCAGGTGAGGCGGCTCCTTGTCAAATGTAGTGACGTTCCTGGCTACTTAGCAGGTAGAAGTCATCCAGGGAAAGGATGTGGGAGAAGGTCTGCAGGATGTGGATTTCTGGAGGGAGATATGAGGCTGGGAGTAAATCTCAAGGCTTCCTGATGGGGCCAGGAGGTGGAGGGATTAGGAGATGGGGGCCCTTTTACTGCAGGGGAATAAGACGTCCTGGGGGAAAAAATACACCCTCCAGCCCTGTGAGGTCCAGCTAAGTTGACGGATCAGGTGTTCAGGTCTTCACACATGTGGCAGAGGGACACTGAAGACTGCTGTGGATCAGGGATGAGCGGTCTTTCTCCAATTCTTTTGTTCCATATTTTAGGAAGAAAGTTTTGACGGCAGCAGGAAGGATGGCGTTGGTGGGGGGAGCGGGGGGAAGACTGGGGGGAATGAGGAGCCAATTGGAAGCTACTCTACCAGTCCCCGCGAGAGATGATAAAGGTCTGGAGCAGGGCAAGGAAGTGACATCACATTTCAGACATTCTAGGGCTTGCTCAGAGGGATTCTCTGCTTCAGATTCCAGGGGAAATGTCAAGTCTCGAGTCCAACACGTCTAACTCGCCCTATCAGTGCTTAAAATTGTTGAAGCTCGGCGTGGCCTCTGGTGTTTCCAAGCCAGTCCCTCTTCCCCCCCATCAGATAGGATTGATGCCAAAGCTGAGACTCTCCAAGGGCTTGGGATTGGCCAGGTTGCCATGGATCATCCCTGTCCATCCCACTCATATTCAGACCACAGTTCTTTGAGTTGAGCGGATGAAATCCACTGGCTTTAGCAAAAAACAAAAACAAAAACAAAAAAAACAACCAGGAGGCTGTTACCACATTTTAAAAGCTGTCTTCAGGCAGGATTCTCTTCCAGTCTTAAAAATCTTGAGTAAAACCCACTCTCCCTCCCCTTTGTACTAATGGGAAGAAAACGCGAATCATCATTTTCTCCGAAGAGGAGCATATGCTTAATTGGCTATACTTTCTGGAAATGAAAGCACGAAAGCATGGTATTTTTCTATACATTGGGAACGGATTTAAAAGTGTGCCAATTTTTCCAGCTGATGCCTATCAGTACAGTGGATCCGTCCCTTGTGGTGAAGCCGACAAGAGGATCTAATGAGTGTTAGAGTCCTTGCCTGGTCAATGAGCTGTACATCCTGTGCGTCATGTAGTGTTTCCCACACAAAACAACTAATATCCTTCTGAAAAAGAAATGTGCCTTCTATGGGAAGGAAAACGCTGTTGACAGTAGCTGTGTCCTAAAAGAATTGGTGCGTTCTCCCGGGGATACGTCAAGCTACTGAAAAATGAGTGGTATCAGCCCACACATTTAAGTTACCAACTACCAATCATCCCATTCAGCGTAAATGCCAGAGGCTGATTTACATTCTTGTTCCTGACATGCGTTCTGGATTTAACATTTAATCAGGCGATTGAAAAATGATGGTAGGCAAGAGAAATGTGAGGTTCTTTCTAGGGGTGCCCTTCTGTGGGCACACTTGCCAATTCCCAGCCTCCACACCGTGAGGGGTGGCCCTCCCAAAGCCCAACTCCTGGAGGACTAGGTGTTCGTGGGAGTGGTTTCCGTAAATCCCCAAGCTCTCCCCAAAAGGCGAGTTCACCTATTTGCCCAGCAGGCTCCCGGGCTAGGGAGTGGCTTTTGAGAGGAGGTGCCAAGTTGCTTTCATTCAAGCTGAGACTCCGGACAGGGGTGGCGGTCGAGTGAGCCAGGCCAGGAACAGGTGACTGTGTGGTGGGTGTGCCCAGCCTGGAATTACCAAGCACTCCGTACAAAGGCGGCTCAGCATGACCAGATCTGCTGACTTTTCAAGAAATGCTGGAAATCAGGATTTTTGTGGAATGTATCTGCTGGTCACGAATTCAAATAAAAGTAATGTCTGGAGCCAGATTTGGTTTGTGGGCATGAGTTTGTGACTTCGAATTAGAGACAACTCTGTTAATATTTCCATTTCTTTTTCCTCCCCCCTGCACCACACCCGGAGAACTAATCCATGTGAACTAAGCTTCTAAAATCATATTATAACTCTAGGAAACAAGGGCATCTTTATTTGAACTTTTAGGGTCTGATTTAATCTTTACAAAGCATTTAACTCAATTATTACTTAAGCCAGTCCCCAAGACATCATTGCTGGAGATAAGAATGTTAAGAGGACATGGGGTTACCAAGATTATTTTGGGGCTTTTTTTAAAATTAACTTTTAGGGGAACAAGTCACCTTTGTCTACAAGCAATTCAAATAAAGGATCTTCTGTGTTCAAGCTTGTTTGTTACCCCACTATCTGCTGATCCTTAATAGGAAGAGATGTAGTCTGCATTTCTTGGGATTTATTTTTATTTTTATTTTTATTTTTTTGCCTTTTTTGACCCAGAAAAGCTCAGTAAGATGCTACATGTTGCTTCTGTCTGATCTTTCTTGGAGGGGAAGTAGGGAAGCAGGAGGGAAAGGGGGTTCCCCGGGGCCAGGAAAGGAAGTAGGAGAGAGGCCTCTCCCAGAACTGTGGTTCCTGGCACCAAAAATGATTCTGAGGGAAAGGGATGGGGGTGGGGATGGCTACCCCAAATAGGCTGGCAATGGAGAAAGAGCTGGGATACTAGGAGTGGAGGTGGGGTACAAGTGGGGGGGAGAGGGAGTGCTGGTTATGGGGGGTAGAGAAGAGGAGAGAACTAACCTCTGGGAGTGGTCTAAGTGTGAGTGGAAAACAGGTACAGTGAGGGGAAGGGGTCTGATTTGTTTCTTGACTTTGCTTGTCAAGAGTAGTTCTTCTTGAAATGAGTACAGAGGGTCATCTTTATTATAGAGGTTTCCGTTGCAAGAGATAGAAAAGCAACTGAAATGGGCTTCAGATACAAGGGAATTCATTAACTAATGCAAATGAAACTTTATAAGTGTGTGGACATCAGGCATGGCTATACCTGGGCACAGATGAGATCATGGGGCACCTTTCTCCAACTTTTGTATCTGGTTTCCTCTGAAGTTGCTTCCTGGTGAGAGGATTCTCAACATGTATCGTTAGAGATAAATCTTAGTAGGTTTCTACCAGCTTAACAACACAGGGGAAGAGAACACTTCTTCCCTAATAATTCCGGGAAAGTCTTCGGATTGACCGGGCTTCTCCAAACTTGGGTTGTGTCTAGGAAAAACACAGTTTTCTTTTAGCCTCACACTAAATACTTCTGAAACCAGATGTGTGGGTGTTTTCCACACCAACCAATCCTCCAACACCAGCTGTGTGTCCTATAATCCAATTCAGTTCTAACACTGTCTACCTGGAGTTAGTGTTAGATCCAACAGATTAAAGGCCCAAACCCACAAGGCGCCTCACTTCAGATGTCAGTTCCAAGTCCACCGCATTTCTGACCAATTGGTTATAAATTGAGGTTCCCATGACTTCCTCCTTGGGTTTAATATTTTGCTAGAGTGGCTGACAGAATGAAGAGAAACACTTACTTACATTTCCTGGCTTATGACATAATAAAGGATATGATAAAGGATGCAGATGAACAGCCAGATGAAGAGATACATAGGGGGAGGTCCCAGAGGGTCCTGAGCACAGGAACTTCTGTCCCCATGGAGTTGGGGTGCAGTACTCTCCCAGTACATGAACACCTTCACCCACCTGGAAGCCCCCCAAAACCTGTGCTGTTGGGATTTTTGTGGAGGTCTCATCAAGAAGGTGTGACCAATTATTAACTCCATTTCCAGCCCCTCACCCTCTTCCAAGAACGGCGGATGGGGCTGGAAATTCCAAGCTTCTAATCATGGCTTGGCCTTTTTGTAAAAGCCATATCCGGGAGCGCACCCAGAGTCACCTCATCAGAACGAAAGACATTCTATCACCCAGCAAACTCTAGGGGTTTTAGGAGCCCTGTGTCAGGATCTGGGGTCAAAAACCAATCTTAGTAGGAACTGGAGGCAGAGACCAAAATAGATGATTTTTAAAAAATGTTTAATCTTTTTTTATTGAAGTTTAATTAACAATCAGCGTTACATTAGTTTCAGGTGTACAACACGCTAATGCAACAGTTCTGTACATTCCTCGGTGCTCACACGGTGAGTGTGCTCACCATCTGTCACTGAACAACGTTCCTATAATCATTGACTACATTCCTCATGCAGTGCTTCTCATCTTCGTGACTTATTTATTTTATAACTGGAAGTTTGTACCTCTATTCCCCCCACCCACACACACCTCCCCGCTGGCAACCACCAGTTTGTTCTCTGTCTGTAAGAGTCTGTGTTTTTCTTTGTTTCTTTGTTCACTGGTTTTGGTTTTTTTCAGATTCCACATTGTAAGTGAAATCATATGGGGTCTTTCTCTGTCTGACTTCTTTCACTTAGCACAATACCCTCTAGGTCCATCCACGTTGTTCGTTTCTTATTTCCCAGATCACATGCCCATCTCTGACCCAGTTTCTTTGGCACAGGGGATGTGGTACTCCTGGGGCCACGCCTGGGTCACGCGTCCACCTCCCAGACTGGGAAGGGGGATCATGCCTATCCTAAGAACTTGATGGGAGAATGAGAGAAAGGGTGGTTCTACAAAGGAAGACCAGGGTGCTCTTCTCAGAAAAGAGGGATTGCTCAGCTGCAAAAGCAACATATTAGCTCCGTGAAGACAGACTCTCGCTGTTTGGTTGACCAATATGTCACTGGTGCCATGTGTCCACTCTGTTGCAGGCACTTGACTGGGAGCGAGAACACGGTGAACTGGTCCTTGCTGCAAGTTCTTACAAATGATCTTACGTAACCAGGCCTCTCTGTTCCCTTCAAGCACTAGATTGTCTCTGAGTCTGATTAACAAGATTGCACAAGCCTCCCAGGGAAATGTGTCTCCCTGCTGGGTGTACCCCATGCCTCTACCCCATACGTGTGTGGGGGGAGTACGTGTACTGAGCCCCAAGTTAACTACACTCTCTGCAGTAGAATAGCCCCCGTGTGAGGTCTACAAGAACAGCACCTGTGGGCAGATGGCACCCACCCCCCCTCATTTGCTCTCTGCTTGCCCTGCTGTGACCTGGGGAAGGCTCTTTCCCTTTGACATTTAGTGGCCCTAAAAGACTTGCCTTATTATGGGAGAGGCAGCAGGGACATAGGTCTCCTGGATATGAATGGAGCAAGCACAGATGACACATTTCTTTGCTTCTGGTCGTGCTTGCAACCTCGATTCACAGATGCATTTATTTGGTTGCATTTTCCAAATCCCACCAATCTCTTCATGCACCTTTGCATCGCTGGTTGAATGTCCTTCCTGAGTCTTGTGTCTGAGAAAATGAGAAGAAACCCTTGAACATGTACTAGTACATTTCTGCCATCCAAACTCAGGCTGTGGACTTTCTTTTTTAACTAAGAATTTCTGTCTAAAACTGTACTTTGTAATGTCAGGATGACTCTAACTCTGGGGTTGGCTATAGAAGGGCCTGAACAGGCACTTTGTCTGAAGGTCCAGGAAAGGATAAAAGCACAGTCGGGAGTGGAAATGTAGGTCATTCTGTCCTCCTCCAGCCACCTGCTGGTTTCTCATCTCCCGACCCTGAACCTGACCCAGGGTAGAGTCAGGCTTAGGAACTGGGGACGCGGTTTTGCACAACCCCTGTGGAAATGTCTTGGTAGTATTAAGGAGCGCTTGGAGTCAGATAATCTAGGGCAGGGAGATCAGGTGTTGCCTCTGCTTTGGAACCAGCTGATCCCCAGGGGAGCCTGGAGCTCAGGCAGTTTTGTGTTACTGAGGACAGTCTGGGCGCCATGTTTGTTTTCAACAAAAAGCCCACGGTCCAGAAAGACTGGAGAGAGCACCCCTGCGGTGACAGCATGCTGGGCCAGAGTTCCCAGGAGCACATGGGCCTAACTCGAGGTCCCCATGTAGAGTCTGACTGCTGCTGAGCACCCAGAGGTCACCCGCCCCTTGCCATGCCCTTGACTGACTTGAAGTGGCTGCAGGAAAGAGCAGATCCGTACTACATCTGCACTGTCACTCCCCATACCTGCTTCCTCCATTCCTGCCTTCCCGCCTATGCCCCCCCACCCCCGCTACAGCGCTAATCAGGGCTGTGTTGGCGTGACCCCCGGGAGCACTTGGTTTATACCAGTGTCTTTTCTCCCATTGATGACACAGACCTCCCTGAGGTACAGTGGAACGGTTGCATTTGAATCTGGATTCACCGCTTAGCAAGTCTGAGATCCTAACCCCTCCAGGCTGAACTGTTTTCATCTTTCAAATGGGGATCGATCATAATACCAACATTACCAAGCTATTAAAAGATTGAATATTATAATGTTTATAAAGTGCTTGACACATGCAAAATAGTTCTTAAGATCTATGAGCTTTCTCCAAGAAATATTTACCCAGGAAAATCCATCAATGTTGGTGTCACAGTGAGTAAAATGTTGGGGTCTATAAAAGCAGCGGGGCTCATAGATGATGGCTCCCTCACCCCTTCACCTCCTATCATGTTTATCCACAATGCCTCCTGACCTTTCTGGACTAAGGGAATTGCTCACTTTTCCCTGCTCTTCTACCAGCTCCTTCCGCGAGTCCTCCTTGTCCTCTCAGAATGGCCTTGATGCTTATTTTAACCTTGGTTCTTGTGTGGAGAGGGCTTTGGTGGGGACAGTACCATCATGGGTCCCAGCCAAGTCTTATCTGGCAGCTCTCGTGGCCCCGACTTAAAGATATGGTCTTCTCCACCGGCCGACACATGAGGGTGCTAAGCACCTGCAAAGGAGGGACCACCTTTGGAGTCTTAGCTGGAAACCATTTTTCTAAAGCAAAGCTCACTCTCTCCTCCTAAGAGGCTGAAAGGGTATCATTTCACAGGTCCCAGAGGATAGAACATTGAGTCTGTTGATGGAGTTCTGAAGTTTTTTATTTTTTTCCCCCAAACATGTGTGTCTTCTTTTTTTCTTCTCTTTCTGGATTTTGAAAATGTTTCAGAGAGTTTCACCCTCTCTAAGTTACTGGAAAGTACTCTAAAGGGTGGATCCCATGTTCTAAAGAGGAAATTGAGGCACGGTACGTTCCAAGGATATACTAGAGGGAAACTGTTGAAGAGTATGCAGTTTGGAAGGGCGCCTGAGTGGCTCAGTAGGTTGTCTGACTTTGGCTCAGGTCATGATGTCAGGGTCCTGGGATCAAGACCCATGTCGGGCTCCCCGCTCAGCAGGGAGTCTGCCTTTCCCTCTCCCTCTGCCCTTCCCGGTGCTCATGCTCTCTTTCCCTCTGTCCCTCAAATAAATAAATAAAATCTTTAAAAAGAAAAAAGAGTATGCGGTTTGGAATGCCCCACACTCAGGTTTGGGTCTGGATCCTCACATCCTGAAGGAGTAACCTTACTCAACATACTCACTTATAAAAGCGAATAAATGTAGCTTTAACCTTTTTATTCTCTTAAACTTGTCTTCTGAAGAGCAGTTTTTAATTTTATGAATTCTGGCTTATCCATTTGTTGTTTGATGGATCATTCCTTTGATTCTGTATTAAAAAAATATGTGCCTAAACTGAGCTCACAAATATTTTCTCCTCTGTCTTCTTCTGCAAGTCTTACGGTTTTAGGTTTTACATTTAGGTCTGTGATCCATCCCTGGGAGAAAAATCTTTGCAGGGTTTCTATCTGACAAAGAATATGTATTCCAAATATATTTAAAAAACCCTCAAAACTCAACAAGAAAAAGACCTAAACAGCCCAATTAAAGAAATAGGCAAAAAAGTTGAACAAGCTTTATTAAAGAAGATACAAGGAGGGCAAATCAGCACATGAAAATATAATGAACATCAGAGTCATTAGAGAAATGCAAATTGAAACCACTATGAGAAACCATGACACACCTATGAGAATGACTAAAATAAAAAACCAACCATACTAAGTGTCCGTGAGAATGTGGAGGGCCTAGAATTCTCATACGCTGCTCACGGGAACGTAAAATAGTACAATTATTTGGAAACAGTTTGGTCGTTTCTTGAGAAGTTACACTTAGACTTACTAACGAATCCAGCAATTCCACTCATAGTTATTCACCCAGGAGAAATGAAAGCATATGTTCATACAAAGATGGGTAGATAAATGTTCATCGTAGCTTTGTTTGTAATAGCCCCAAACTGGAAACAACCTAAATGCCCATTAACAAGTGAATGGATAAAAAAGACTGTGGTACATTCATGCCATAGAATACTACTCAGTAATAAAAAAGAACAGACTATTGGTAATATACAACGAACTGGGTGAACCTCAAGGTCATTATGTGAGTGAAAAAAAACCAAGCTCAAAAAGTTACGTACTGTATGATCTTGCTTACATGCTAATCATGAAATGACAGGCAGAGACGTGATAGACACTTGCCCACTGGGGCTTCTCCTTTTTGAACACTTGCTCTTGGAGCTCATCACCACCCTATGAAGCCCGGACCACATGAAGCAGCCACAGGGAGGATAATAGAGACCCTCTGGTCTGCAGCCCCAGCAGAACTCCCAGCCAGCAGCCAGCATCACCTGCCATCTTGGATGTTCTAACCCAGTAGAACCCCTGGAAGGCTGCAGCCCAGCCACTGTCACAGGGGGCAGAAGAACCTTCCCCTTTGATCCCAGGCGAAGCACCAAACTGTTAAAGATAATGATATGGTTGTTGCCTTAAGCCACTAAGTTTTGGGGTGGTTTGTTATATAGCAATAGATAACCCAAATAGGTTCCTACATCCCAGTAGCTTAGTAACTCTGGTCTCAAACCTGTTTATAAGGATTTCCTGTGAATATCCTGGAGTCACCCCTCATAGGATTGACTTGAGCCAGTGTCCATCCATGAACTAGTATGACCACAGTCAAGGAAGGTGCCGGTCAGCTAGACCTGGGTCATACATCCAGCTCTGGAGCTGGAATGGAGTCAGCTCTCAAACAGTGCCGCCCAGACAGGGAGTGGGGAAAACCCTTTCCCAAGGGAAGACCAAAATATGGTTACCAGAAGCATGGCACCGGGTGCGGGCAGAGCAGACCGAAGCAAGGCAAGAGCCCAGCCTGCTACAACTAGACCACGGAGGACTCCCAGAAGAGGGAGGAAATGAATGAATTTGGGGATCTGAGAGGGTTGACATAACCACAGGAAGATTCATCTTTGTGCAGATCATGGGAGATAATTTTAGGTAAAGCATTTCACCCAGTATCTGGCACGTAGTAAGTGCTCAACTCTTGATAGCTGTTATTTTTTTGTATTTGTTATTACCACTACACTGTAGCTATAAATTATTAAGATACCCCTTCCTCTGCAGACATTAGCCCATACTTGGTCCCGGCACTGGCCATATTTACATAGAAGTACATTTGGCTTTATTTGAAGGACTGTTTCCAGACTACGAGGCCCCAGTAATCAGAGGCGGAGAAGTGCTGTGCTTGTCTATTTGAAAAGCTGTTGTCTTATTAACTCTTAGCCCCAGGGACTGGACTCCGCAGTAGCTCCTCATTTAGGAGACAAATAACTCAGCCTGGCCTAGTCCTGTCTGGTTTTAAGGTTTCCATGGAGACTGGGATGGAGACAGAGGTAGCTTCAGAAGCCCTGACACCTTCTCGTGCAGCCAGGAGCCCAGCAGTCCTGGGGCTCTTCTTTGAGATCAGAGATAGGTCGTGAGGGGTGTGTGTGTGTGCACACGTGTGTGCATGTGTGCACAAGTATGTGTATGTTAGAGACTTGGCCTTACGTAGCCACATGTACACAGGGGGTCCTCGCGTATGAGAGGCAAAGTACTCCTGGAAATCACAGCGGAGAGCCACCACTCATGCCCTGAATGATGTAAGAGAACTCTCCAGGCTGGCTGCCCCCAAAGCCTCCCGTGCATGGGGCCTCACTGCTGAAGACTAGCTGGCTACTTGGCGCCCAGCATTTGTTAACCTTTAAGATCAGAGGTTGGACTGCATCCCCGTTCCAGCTATTTGAATGTCCCTGGCTTGGGTGCCTGCCCTTGGTCTGCTGCAGAGGCAACAGTGGGAGCTGTGACGTCAGTCTCTTGGAGCCTGGACTTCTTGCTGTCACAGGTAGCAGGTGGTTTGGGAGAGGAGATGAAGGGGAGGAGGTATCTGTGTGTCTCGGGCACACGCGCTCCATGTAGGAATCTATGTCTATGGTTTCACTGCAGAACTTTTGCTGAGCACGTACTCCTCGCCTAGCACTGTTCCGCCCGCTGCTGAACAAGACGCAGCCCTTCTCCTTGAGAAGCACACAGTCTACGTGGGGAGGTGGACAAGCAAACCAGGAACTGGAGCCTGTGGGCTGCAAGCTGCCGGGGAGCCCGAGGATAGAGCCACCACCGAGCCCCCCGGGGACTGCCGTTTGCAGAGACCTGCCTAGCTCCCTTTCTGCTGAGACTGGCGTCTTCTAACCACCCAGGGAATGGTGTATGCACCTTCTTCCAGACCCCACCTGCTGTCAGAGGGGGTGGCCATGTGATCTGCCATCCTGGCCTGACACCTCTCCTCCCACCAGGACATGACTTGTGACCTGGTTTCTAAACAAGGCAGCCCTTGTCATTTGGTGAACGGGGAAGAGCTCTTCAAAGAGGAGAGCAGAGAGGAGGAGGATAGTGTGGAGGCGTCTGGCCAGGGTTGCCGAGGGTGACCAAGGCTGGCTGTCTGGGCTGGCTGGGGAGTGGGTTAGTGCTGGACTGTGGAGCCTTGTAATCATCCATAAAATAGGGATTCACAGGTGTCTGCCAAGATGGCAGATGTGGAAGCTCTCTGAATTATTTTATTTTATTTTATTTTTAAAGATTTTATTTATATATTTGACAGAGAGAGAGAGAGGCAGGGAGAGAGAACACAGGCAGGGAAAGCAACAGGCTGAGGGAGAAGTGGGCTCCCCACTGAGCAAAGAGCCCGACACAGGGCTCCATCCCAGGACCTTGGGATCATGACCTGAGCTGAAGGCAGACGCTTAACCGACTGAGCCCCCCAGGCGCCCCTCTGAATTATTTTTAAAAGACTATGTCCAGGTAGCACGGTTGCATCACACACTTATTGCTGTGAATGTGGGGGGTCGGGGGCAGGACTCAGATCTCAGACCCCTTCTCTCCTCTAACTAGACTCGGCCTCATTACACTGGGGAGTCCAAAGTCACTGCGGACACCCCACTTAGATGCTGCTTCGCCATCTCGCACTCACGAGCCAAGCCCCTGACCTCGCCTCACCCAACCCGTTCTCCCTGCCACATCAAGTTGGCAGAAAGTCCATCCTTCTGCTTGTCCTGGATGAAAACCCTGGAATCCTTCAACTTGACTCCCTCCTCGCATAGCCCCAGCCAATTCCTCAGTCCGTCACGTTGGTGCTACTCTCCCAATACTTCCAGGCGGGTCAGGTACACGTCACTATGTTCCTGTTGGCCCTATTTTGTTGGGACCAAGAGCATCTTCTGGGCGTGGCCGTGTGGGCGCCTCAGAGTGTACCACTTCTATTGGGAAAATAGAAGTGCAGCCCTCAAGGAGGATCCGCTCGAGCTGCTGATCATTGACATTAAAAGAAGGAAGGAAAAAACCAACAAGCGAGCGCACTGGACCAATTTAGTCTTGTTAAATGCACCATAAGAACCGAGTGTGGGAGGGAGCATTTTATCAGCTTCCCTACTGTTTGGAATTGAAAAGGCGCCTGCTTGCTAACACGTCGTGGAGAAAGTCACTTGGAGAGTACAACTGTTGGATAAATAATAGGATGTTTCCCTGAATCTTATAGGCCACGTGGGGGGTAGTTTTGAAGAAGCCGAAAATCGCCCGAAAAGGTGGAATTGCAGCTTTTTTCTGTTGGTTTTTTTTTTTTCATGACTTACTGGGGCCATCGGTGGTCCCCAAGTCCTCCTTCCATTTTCCAATGTTTTATTAAAGGGATATGATATAGATGGTGGTCAGCGTATGCATCCGCTCGGCCGGGCCAGAGCCGCCAGCTACTTAACCAAATGATCGTCTACGTCTGGCTCTCAAGGTGTTTTGTAGATGCGGCTAACGTCTCAGTCAACTGACCGTCAATAAAGGAGATTATTGCTCTCAGTAATGCAGAGGTTGGGGCGGGGGGGTACTCATCCAGTCAGTTGAGGCCTTGAGAGTAAAAATTGAGGTTTCCCAGAAAAGAAATTCTGTCGGAAGACAACCTGAGTTTCCAGCCTGCCAGCCCTACGAATTTCAGACCTGCTAGCCCCCATAATCACATGAGCTAATTCCTTAAAATAAATCTCTTACTATAGTTAGTTCTACTTCCCTAGAGAACCCTGACTGATATGCTTTTTTTTTGCTTTTACGTAGTTTTAAGGCAAGAATCTGAAAGCGAAGTGACTTAAACATAGCGCGCACCGAAGCGGAGGCCTCCCCGCGAGTGAGGGATTGGGCAACAGGGGCATTAGTCTTTCTTTTTTTATTGCCAAGCTTATTTAGGGTGCAGAGAGAGCAGCCTCTTCTCTCATTCTGATGCGGGAGCCCCTGCCCCAGCTCCCAGTCTTGGCTCCGTCTTCTGTGCTCTGCCTTTCACCTCCAGCCTGTTCCCCAAACCACACTGGCCCCGTTTCCGCAGACCCCTCACTCCTCTGGCCAAGGTTACTGAGATGGCCTGGTCTTTCTGATCCTTTCTGCCGAATTTATGTCTTTCTCGAAACTTCTCCTGGCTTCGTTTCTGTGCCAGTCCCCTCCTCCTCTCTCCTGTCTTCCCTGGGTCCCATCTCCTGTGGCTCCACCTGGGGCTTCTCTTGAAGACCCGGCTCTCTCTCACTGAGCACACAGTTGCAGAGTGATCCCTCCATTCATACAGTTTCAACCACCACCTGGATCAGATGATTTCCAATTCTCGTCTCCAACCAAGAACCCTCCCTCCTTCAAAGTCATCTCACCAGCTGTGCCCCGGACGTCCCCACTGGGGGCACTTCTAGCACCTCGGACTGGACATATCGCCAGCAGACCTATCAATCCCACCCGTGTTCTTGATCTCGATGGGCAGAATTTCCCTCTACCGGCTGCTGAGCCATCGTCTCCCTGATCACAAGTCAGTCACTTTTGTTCATGTCTGATTTCCTTACGAGCAATACAGATGCTTCCACTTTATTTGGGAGAGTGAAGTTGGGTTCCCCTGATTTCCGTAATGGCATAATTGGCTGCCTCTGCCCCAGAGAACACTTGCAGTAAGCACAGGTGCTGCTGTGTTTGTAATCAAAGAGCAAAATAATAACCGGGGGCGGTCGAGAAGCACAGTAAATGTGTTCGCAGTGCTTCTGATCAGTTCCCAGCCGTAGGGAGCTGGGACGCATCCTAGTGAGGAGAGGGACAGGGTGAGTTTGGGGAGAGCAGCACTCAGAACTCAGGGGGACTTCAGGCCTTGAAGAGGACACAGCCTGTGTCCTGCGTACAATGGGAGGGGTTGTGAGATGCTCAGGTTGATGCTCCAGGCTGCAGGTGGGGCAGGATTAGAAGGGTCAGCTTGGAGCCCAGACTCCTTCTGGGGATTCAGCTGGTCTGCGGTGGAGCCCCCCGAGAACAATTTGCAGCCCGGCGACACGCTGTCCTCACGGGGGCAGCCGGGCTCCCCTTTGGCTCTGATGGCGAGAGCACTGCCAGGTGAGGAGACTCCCCAGAGCCACACGTCCTCGTGGGCTCCGAAGTCATCACTCTGCACTGCAGCAGCCGTGCCAATGTCCTGCGCCCGGCCCACGCGGCATCTCCGACAGAAGTCCTTGCAGCTCTTTTCCTCTGGGTTTCCAGAGCTGCCCCTGCCCCTACGCTACTGATTTGGGTCAGAATGAGCCTTCCCGCCTACCAGTTTCTAGAGCTTGTTCCCATGCCTCAACCACCCAGGACTCACAACAGCCTCATGAGCTGAGCTGGGCAAGCCTGGGCCAGAGTCTCCAAATCCTTAGCGGCCCCCTGGGGAGACCCAGAGATGGGGGATTGGGGCCACGGCCAAGGTCACAGGAGACTCAGACTCCTCTCACTGACCCTCGCTGTCTCTTCCAGAGAAGCTGCCCTGGAAGGCTAGAAATTTCAGAGACCCCAAAGAGTCTGCTCTTCACTCCAGAAAACGTGCTGAGTTTCTCAGACATCGGAGACTAAGCAGGACACTAATGTAAGTGGAGCACCCACCGTGTTCCAGCACTTTCCAGGGGGAGCTCACCCCATCCTCCTAACGCTTGAGGTACCATGACCACCATTTTACTGGTGGTGGCTCTCACAGGTTAAGGTCACGTAGATAGCAATGCCTATTCTGTTCCAGGTCATTCTGATTCTGAAACCCATGATTTTTTCTCTCATGCGTGCTGGAGGAGGAGCTAAGCAAGATTCCGGGTTAAAAAAACAATCTACACCTGCTCTGTAACAGTCCAGTGGTTAGGGGCCCTCCGGTGCCCTGCTTAGGTCTGCCGCTGGTTGGATTACACTGGGTGCAGCTGGTGGGAGAGACAGGGAGGGAATGGACAAGCCAACCATCCCTGGCTGGCATTCAGGGACCTGCAGCCCTGGAAGCAGGTGCCAGGACCTTTCCTTGACCGAGAGGAGAGAGGTCAGGCCAGTGCCGTCAGGAGTCAGGGAGGAACGTCAGAGTCAATACCAGAAGGTCAGGAAACAAAGAGCTGGAGGCTTGTCCAGAAATGCTCCACGCCTTGCTTTGATTACCATTATGTCTGAGTCGGGCTTCATTTCCGCGTGTTCTTCAATTTCAACCCCATCTGCTGCTCTTGCTTACCCACCTCCCACCCAGCTTCCCTTGTTCTCATTCTCTTTGGGTTTAATTTCCATGCGAGGCTCTGCCTTGAGCTGGCTCACAAACCTGCAATTAGGAGGACGCACCTAATAAGACCAGGAGCAGACTTCTGCACTGGGCAGCTGATTTTTTAAAAAATGAGATAAATAGGGGGAAATGTCAAAGGGGATCTCCACGCTGCTCCAATGACAATTAGTGTGTGTCCGGGGGGTTGTGACCCTGCATCCTTAGGCTTATTTATTTGCTTGCTTGTTTATTTATTTTAGAGAGAGAGCAGGGGGGAGGGGCAGAAGGAGAGGGTGCCCCTCACACAGTGTTGCTAATAATGGAAATTCAATTACAGAGGCATTTATTTAGTACCAGCTGTATACCTGGCTCTGTGCTGAGCACCTGGGATACAGACATGAGTAAGCTGCAGCCTCTTCCTTTAAATCTCATGGAGAGAATCAGGGAATAAAATAATGGTGGATGTAATGAGTGCCCCTAAGCATCCTCCTGAAGTTTAGATTTAGCCAACAAAATAAAAAGGGTAGCTCAAGGCTTTAATTTTTCTTTTTTCTTTTCTTTTTTTTAAGATTTTATTTCTTTGACAGAGAGAGACACAGCGAGAGAGGGAACACAAGCAGGGGGAGCGGGAGAGGGAGAAGCAGACTCCCCGCCGAGCAGGGAGCCCGATGCGGGACTCGATCCCGGGACTCCAGGATCATGACCTGAGCCGAAGGCAGTCACTTAACCAACTGAGCCACCCAGGCGCCCTATTTTATTTTTTTTAAAGATTTTATTTATTTATTTGACAGAGAGAGACATAGCGCGAGAGGGAACACAAGCAGGGGGAGTGGGAGAGGGAGAAGCAGGCTTCCCGCGGAGCGGGGCGCCCGAGGCGGGGCTCGATCCCAGGATCCCGGGATCATGACGTGAGCCGAAGGCAGACGCTTAACGACTAAGCCACCCAGGAGCCCCTAGGCTTCGATTTTTCTTGAACCAACACCTATTTCTGGTCCATTCTTCCTCCCCAAGAGTGACATTCTCCTTGCTCTCTTCCCGCAGCTAGAGCCCAGTGCAGGGGTCAGAGGACGCGACCCAAACTCTTCCTAAGACGCTGCTGGGAACAGCTCAGCACCACGGGCCCCAAAGTGGCCACACACCGGAGCCATCGGGGTTGCTCATTGCCAGTGTCGATGCCAGGCCCTCAGCAGATTCTGATGGTGCAGGTTTGGGATTGGTCCCAGCGGTCGTGTTTGCAGTGATCAGTGCAGGCAATTGTGATGCACTCAGGTTTGGGAACCACCAACCTAGAGCCAAAGGACGGTTCTGCCACCTGCAGCCGCTGCTGCGGGCAAGCACCTCTTCCCTTCTCTGGAAGAACCTCAGGGTTAACTGAAAGAGGTCTGATGAAAAACTTCACACCAGGGGTAAATGATGAAATCACACGCTAAGCTGGGGATTCTTCAACTGGGTTCCACCAGACAAGAAGTCAGTTTATGAAGTTGGATAGAAAATAGCATCTTCAGGGCGACTGGGTGGCTCAGTCGGTTAAGCGTCTGACTTTTTTATTTCAGCTCAGGTCATGATCTCAGGATTGTGAGATGGAGCCCTATGCTGGGCTCTGCACTCAGCGGGGAGTCTGCTTGAGGTTCTCTCTCTCCCTCTTCCTCTGCCCTTCCCCTCCCCCAAAATAAATAAATCTTAAAAAAAAAGAAAATTGCATCTTTATTTTCACTAACCTCCAGCTGAAATTCAGCAGCACCTTCAATTATAAATGCGGATAGGGTGTTCACCTGCCCACTTTGCCACCAATGGAAATCACAGGTAGCTTCATATCACTTTACAGTTGTTGCGGATACTTGAAATATTGTCGAGGCTCATCTTTTAAAAGGATGGTAATTCCTAGACTGTCACTAGAACTTAACATTTAATATATTAATAACAAAGCACATACATGACTATGTTGCAAACATATATTTTAAAAACATTTTGGAAACTACATTTTAATATAATTCATTTACTTTGAAATCTTCTGTATTTTACTTCATTCTTTTTTTTTTTTTACTTCATTCTTTACAAAAAATGTTATTTGTAAGAGGGGTCCATAGAGTTTACATACTGCCAATAAATCCGTGGCACATCAAAGGTTAAAGACCCCTCCTTTAAAAGAAGACTTAGTAGGGATGAATTTCCTCTGATTAGGAGAATTTCGGGCAGTGTGCCGAAGTGAAGAATTTTTGATAATAGTAAAAGCAGACATATTGTGTATTGATCAAGATATCTAGGAGTTGGGGGCACCTGGATGGCTGAGTCGGTTAAGCGTCTGCCTTCAGCTCAGGTCATGATCCCAGGGTCCTGGGATCAAGCCGCATGCTAGGCTCCCTGTTCAGCAGGGAGTCTGCTTCTCCCTCTCCCTCTGCCCTTCCCCCATTCGTGCTTTCTCTCTCTCTCTCTCAAATAAATAAATAAAATCTTAAAAAAAAAAAAAAAAAGGATTTCCAGGAGCTGGAGGGAATCTTTAGAGATTTAGAGCTTTACTGGTTGTTGAATTAACTTTATTCAGCTTAAATTTATACCTAATAAGATGCACCCATTTTTTTCTGTGTGTTCATTGTTATAAAATTGTGGCAAAAAAATACATCAACTTTACCATTTAACCAATTTTTTGAGAGAGAGAGTGCAAGCACGTGAGCGAGGCTGGGGGGAAGGACAGAGGGAGAGGGAGAGAGAGAGAGAATCCTATGCTGGCTTCATACCCAGTGCGGAGCCCAACACGGGGCTCAATCTCACAACCCTGAGATCAAGACCTGAGTTGAAATCAAGAGTTGGACGCTCAACTGACTGCACCCCCCGGGACACCCCACCATTTAACCCTTTTTAAGTGTACACAGTTCAGCTGTGTTAAGTATATTCACACTGGGGTAAAGCGCAACCATCCGAAGCGTGGCAGTTGGGTGAGTTCTGACAAATGTAACACACTTATGTAGTTTTCAGTATAACCAAATACACAGCATTTCCATCACTCCCAAATGTGCCTTCGTGCCTCTTTACAGATGCCACTACCCCAAACCCGGGTCACCCAGTCACTGTAGACTCGTTTTGTCGTTTTTGTTTGACCATTTCATATCGATGGAATCCCAGAGACTATACCACAATTTTTTACTCATGTGTTGATGGATGTTCGAGTTGTTTCCAGTTTGGGGGTGATGAATGCAGTTTCTACAGACACATGTGCACAGGTCTTTCTGCAGACACGTGTTTTCATTTCTCCTGGGAGATCTGAGGAGTGGAATTGCTGGATCCTGTCGTAAGTGTAAGTTTACCTTTATAAGAAATTGCCAGACTGCTTTCCAAAGTGGTCGTGTCATGGTGCATTCCTGCCAGCAAGGATGGGACTTCCTGTTGTTCCAGTCCTCCCAACACTCACTATTGATAAGCTTTAATTTCAGTCATTCCCTGGGTAGTGGGATCTCATGAGGTTTTAATTTGCACTTTCCCAGTGGCTCATTATGTTGAGCACCTTTCTCTGTGCTTGTTGGCTCTTCTCTGGAAGCGTCTATCTGAAACTTTCACCCCTTGTTATTGGGTTGTCTTCTTACATATTCTGGGTATGATTCTTTTGCCAGACACATATATTGCAAATATTCTCCCTATTTCTATAGCTTGTCTTTTCACTTTCTTACTGGTATTTTTACTATGATAAGATCTAATTCATTGACTTTCTGCAGTCATGCTTTTTGCATCAAAGACATATTGGCCTGCCCCGAAGTTGCAAGGCTCTTCTCCTATGTTTTCTTCTGGAAGCTGCATGGTTTTAGTCTTTACAACATTTGGGCGTATGATACATCTCAAGTCAAGCTCAGTGCACGGGCTGAGGGATGGGTCAGGTTTATTATTTCTTCATGTGAATAGCCAGACACTCCAGTAATATCTGGCTACAAAGGTGATCCTTTCTCCTACTGAACTGCTTTAGCAACTTTGTCAGAATCAATGGACCATGTACATGTTGGGTCTATTTCCGGACTCTCTATTCTTCTCCATTGATTTATATGCCTGATTTACACCACAACTTTATTTTTGAAGATGAGAAATCTGGAGCCGAGAGAGGGAAGAAACTTGTATGAGATCAAACCAAGTAAGTTAGAGGCTTGGGACAGAACTTGTTCATATTCATCTTCAACTCTTGCTGGAAGTCAACAAAGAGGGAAATAGTAAATAGTAGCATGGATATTGATGCTGAAGGATAATGCTTGCTTGGGAGCCCACCAGCCTGACTGTAGCGGCCCTGCAGAAGTGAGAGGCTGGTGGGGCTGGAGGTGGTTCCCCACACGGCAGCCGTGGGACCTTCCATGAGCCTTTCCAACCCTGTAGGTTTCTGTGTCAGTCAGGGTTCTCTAGAGAAACAGAACTAACAGATACAGACACACATGCACACACATATAAATTTATTCCAGGAACTGGCTCATGCAATTTTGGAGGGTGAGAGGTCCTCTCATCTGCCCTCTGCAAGCTGGAAACCCAGGAGAGCCATCAATGTAATTCACTCCAGGTCCAAGTCCCCGAGAAACAGGGTAGCCAAAGGCAAGAGCAGATCAATATCCTGGATCAAACAGTTTGGGAAGAAGGGGCAGATCCTTCCTCCTCCTTTTTGTTCTATTCAAGACCTGGAGGAACTGAGTGGGGCCCACCCTCACTGGGAGGATATATTGTTTTACTGAACCCCACTGATTCAAGTGCTAATTTCGTCTGGAAACACCCTCACAGACACACCCAGAAATAAGGTTCAGCCAAATACCTGGGCACCCCATGATCCAGTCAAGTTGACCAATGAAATTAACCATCACAAATACTCAACTGGAAAATGGTTATAAGAAATAAAACCAACCTCGAAGGAGTATTAGGGAATTGAAGAAAGTGATGCTCTGGAAGGATTTAGCACAGCATCTGGAACACATAGGTTCTCAGAGGTTCTCAGGAACCTGAAACTCTTCACACCCTTAGCATAAGGGTCTTTCCTCCTGCTGCCAACCCCAGAGATGTCCCCTGGTAGTGAGGAGGCTCTCATTGGCTGGGACATCCCATTGCCAGGACATTCCAGTTCCCTCCTCTTTCTTGCTTGTTCCCCTGGGGCCTGGGCTGGGACCCACACGCCACTCCCCTGAGGCCACCCCAGCCCTCCTCGGTGCAGCTGGGTGCTCAGCTCAGCTCCGCAGGGCCCGAAGAGGCCCCGTCCGAGCAGTGGTCTGGACCCCACCCTGAGAGGATATCTGTGGGGCACACCCCAAGCTCATCTAGGGAAGGGATGCCCCCTGCGTGGTGGCCATTCTGGAGGCATCTGTGGGCCCAGTGAGATCGGGGCAGGGACTGTGGGTCCTTGAGGAGGTGCTGGAGATGCCTAATACCGCACGATACCTGGTTACTGTCAGCAATTAGTCATCTAGCAAAGTCTAAGGAACCGGGCCCAAAGTGGCCAAGTTGCATGGTATCTGGGAGGGGTGGGGGATGCATCTCCCAGAGACAGGCAGTCAGTCCCTGGGCAAGTGTGTTTGGGAGGGGGTGGCTGCTGTGGGCTTGGGTGAGTCAAGAGATGGCCCCAAAGGATGAAGACCTACCCCTCAGAAGGCTGTGTGAGGGCCGGGGCATCTGCGGAGTGGAGATGGGAGAGAAAATAGAATCCGATACAGGAAGATAAGAGATAAAAGAAGTATACACTTATGTCCCACCGTGAAGTTATGTAAAGCCAGCATTTCTGACAATTAACCTGTACATGATAAAAATGTGTTCACACCAGGTCATCAAAGTATGGACAAGATTTTATAACAGGAGGCTTTATTGGACAGAATCACAATATATACTCCCCCCCCCCATATTAACTATCGATTCTATCATAAAAATATATTACAACATTTGATATGTTTTCACAAAACACAAGCCATTGTAAACAGAGCAGGCAACATTGGCCTTGGATTCAAAAATCTTGAGTCCCACTGCAACAGAAAAACAGTGTTGGCAAGTGCATTACATGAAAGGTAATATTGTCACATTGGGAGGACTTCTAATAATACGTGTGTGTGTGTGTTTAATGGAGCTATATTTCTGTTTAATAAATTAGGAGAAAATAAAGTTAAAGCTACAATGTTAACAAACATTAGAGACTGCTAAAATTTTGCTTCATTTTTTTTTTTTATACTCAGTATGCAGCTGTTTGAGTTTGTGAACATTGACCCATACGCATATACTCATGGGCACACAGAATCACGACGCACATGTTCATGGGCACATTTGCTCCAACATAAACATATCCATTTTCCTATGGGTCTGACGTTAGGGATAGAACATTGTACAGAAGCCAGATCACTTTGTCTCCAGGAATGAAATCTCTTTTATTTTTCTAAATCCTGGTTTCCGAAAGTATTTTTCAAGTATCCAAATATAAACTACATTTCCACGTGGAATCCTAAATGAGGTGGCACATACCTTAGGTTTCTTTAATGTGGGCTCCCTTTTGTCATCTACTGGCCTATTCTCTGGATGCCCCAAGCTATGGACAGTGTAAGTCCCCCACCTCACTTGGCACAGACACCAAAAAATAATGAAATCTATGAAAACTCAAGGTAAGCCGAGAATTTGCCTTTGGTGCTCTCATTATGTGGAGCTTCTAAGAGTTCCAAGGGTAAAATCTAACTAGTCTCCTCTCACTTAAGAGAAGTGATGGTTCTCCCACTGGGCACTGAGCAGGGTAAACCTCTGTGTGGGAGATGGGCATGCTCCATTCAGGAGGATGAACAGGGAGGTTGACCTCCACAGGACACAACAGAGGGATAGATTTATGTCCTCCTGGGAGCTGTCTCACCAAAATGGGTGATGCACGTCCAAATGGCAAGGGTTTCAATCTCTTCTCCCAAATGATCCTACACATGTAAAGATGGGCCTATTCCAATATTTAGAAGAATGCTCCGTGGGGTAATGAGGGGAAGGCAAGGCACCTGTATGATGTGTCACTGGACTGCCAACGCTGTTTGTGACCTGCAATTAACCGGGTTTCCCCCGGGGCAACCCTGAGGGGCTTGGTGAGACACCATCCTCATTAAATGTCCCTCAAATGTTCCAGAAGAGGTTATATTTACATGCTTGTTGTAAAACAGGATTGTTGAGGTTTGGAATGATTTCAGTTTTCAGGGGAACTTGGCATTTAAAGGTTTTTAGAGCATGGGGTTTGGTTACAAGTAATTAAAGCAGGGATTTGGTATTAAATGACCCGAAGGCAAGGCAATGGCAGGCTGAGCCTTTAGGGACTGGGTGTTTGGTATTTTAGCCAGGCATGACCCATCCATCGCTTTGCTCTGGTCATCAGGAAATGGACCGGCTTAGGGGAAGGAATCAATGGCGTGCCATCATGATGGCATCTGATGCTCTCCCAGACACAATCCCTCTGGACAGGATGGGGTGAGACTGAGGCCAGGGCCTTGATGGTGATGATCAGAGTGAGCTTCCACGTCCAAATACAGATTCTGGGTTCTTTGAAACTATCAGAAACATGGACTTGAGGTTCTCTTGAATACATGCAACAGCTCTTCTGCACCAGGGGAGAAATAAGATCCTGACTATAGAGTCACGGGCCCGAGGGACAAAGGACGCAGGAAATGTCACAACTCAGTCTTCCTAAGAGCACAAGCATTCCCAAAGGTGTGCACAGTCATTTGAGTTGACAATCCAAATTATTTTAAAAAAATCCTTAAAGATGGGTATACGTGATAAACTACAGCACTGCTAAGATTGAGTAGATTCATAATGTTTGACCTTGAAATGCTAGAGACATCTTTACATGACGCTCCGCGTGAGCCGATTGTACAAAGCCTGATGACAGTGTGGGTGTGAAGGGGGTGGAGCTGAAGTGCCACACGGCACAGGACAACTTTCGCAAATATGGTTGTTCCTGGTGGCCCCAGGGGTACATGGTAGTGCCCATTAGGACCCTGTAGTGATTCTGCATATGTTCGCTCACTCCTGAAGATACACCTTTGTGTCCACTCGTGTATATTGTCAGGGACATGCCCTGGCCAAGTGTGCTTGGTTTCTGAAGAATGAATTATGCCCTCCTCCTGCTCACAGTTAAATGTAGATGCTCCTCAAAATAAATGCAATGCATTTTTGTCCTTCCTTCCTCCCTCCCTTCCTTCCTCCCTTCCTTCCTTCCTTCCTTCCCTCCGTCTTGCCTTCCTTCCTTCGTTCTTCTCTTCCTTTTCTTTTTTGATAGCTAAATGCATGTAGACTCCCCCCGCCCCCCCCACCCCACGCCCACTTTTTCTCTAAGAGATCTCATTTTGGTACTCCTAACTTCAAGACTTGGATCATCTTCCACGGACCACAGATCAGGTTCACTCCCTCAGGAGGTGCTTTCTCTCCTCTGGGCTCACTTGACACCAATCCTGAACACACACTAAGCCCTGAGCCCATAAGACTCCTTACCGGGCACCTTCACCTCTCCTCTGTGTCTTGTCCTATGTTCTTCCCTACTACGTGTTCTGGGCCAATGTCATTGCCTCTAAAATGCCTTCCAGAACCCTCCTTCCCCACTGGCCAAGTGCTTCAGCCCTCCCTCTGCACCCCCCAGCAGTGTGCTCACCCCTCCCGGGGCAGCCCCACTTACGCTGTAATTTCCTGTCTCCCCCAGAGGCTGGCACAGTGCAGGGCCGGGCACACAGAAGGTGCTCAGGAAACATCTGAGGAGTGACAGGCACGTATTTCTGCAGTTCTGGGCTGGAGCCTGCAGCTGCCACATGGCACTCCCTGAACGGCTCCAGGACTCTGCTTTCCTGGACCCCCCCACCCCCCGCACCCCCCCGCAGACCGCCGCGTCTGCCGTGATGTCTAGGTCAGGCTGCCCGAAACCACGTGTCCCAGCCACTTCCCTGTCCCGATACAGATTCCCCGGGAAGATGAGCAATTTCGTGCCCTGTATTTGTGGAAGGAGGCACGAGGAGGCCTTTGACGTCATGGCTCCATCTTAACTGGAGAGGCAACGGCAAGCCTGAGCTTCCTGCTTCTCTTCCTTCCCCCGGGGCCACGGCTTCGGCCGGCACCAGAGTAAAGGCAGCTGGCCAAGGGATGGCCTAGCTCTTCTGGGGCTAAAAGGCCAGTCGGTCTTGAGAGAAGGTGGGAGCTCGCTGGGGACGTGGAGAGGCTTACAAGCCACATGGCTCCCAGCCAAGTTTCCCCTCTGAACCCTTAAAAGCAAACCAGGGAGGCCACCTCCACCCAACCTCTCCTCCTGGCCAGCTCAGCCCGGGGTCCTAAGCCAACACCAGGGTCTTCCACGGAAACCCTTCCGGCTTCAGGACATGAGGAGGTTGACTTTGGTGCCAGGACGCTGCTGTGTTGTTCTGACGTCGTGAGGGCTGTTGGCCCAGAGTTTCAGGAAAATTCAGGTTGACAGCGAGCCCTTAGACACCGAAGACATCTGGTCAGATAGATTTCCTGGGGGTGAAAAGGGCCTGGGAACCATAATCCCGGGTACAGAGGTGGCTGCTCAGCCTCCCCCTCTCCCCCCGAACTCCCCTAGAGGAAGAGAAGTCCGGAGAAGTCCTTTCCAAGCAAGCGGCGGCCGAGCGAGGCAGGGGCCCCGGGGCCTGGCTGGTGGGTGGGGGTGTGAGCACAGAAGTGGGAGCCAGGTGTTCTCTGCTGCTGATGGAAAGACGCCCGCTGTGCCTCCAGCTGCCTCGAGCTGGGTGCCGCAGGGGACTCCCCACTGGTACTAGCCTACCCTTCTGGAGACCATGGCCCTGTTTTGCGTTGCCCCTCACGTGTCTCTAACTGCCGCCCCAGGATTTACAGATCTTCTCAGAGGTCTGAAAAGGAGATGATAGTACCTACATCCTGGGGTCACGGTGAGGACTTGTGCAAACAGGACCCGAAAACCCTCAGCCCGGCGCTGGCTTGTAGGCTTCACTCAGTGCACACGAGCTGTTAGGACTATGGACCATGGTCATGACAAGGAGCTGCTCCCGGGGGGACGTGGCCGGGCCAGCCTTGCTGGATGAAGTGGGGAACCGAACACAGACCCGCACCCAGGGGCCGGCCTCCGGCACTGTCTCCTTCTGGCCCGGCCTCCCTGGCCTGGCTCCGCTGCGGGGGAGGGAGGCTGGGTGGGAAGAGCGCTGGGCTAGCTGTGGTTAGCGGCAGGGGGGCCAGATGCCGTCGGCTCCCACAGCCAGGCTGCCCTGGCACAGGTGCAGTCGAGACCCAAGCAAGTGTCCCCATGGGACCCTCTGAGCGCCAGCTTCCTGCTCTCTAACAAAGTGTCCCGGCCCATCCTCTGCCGACACCCCACGGACGCCCGCGCTTACTACCCGGGAGCCCCACGGAATGGAATGAGGCTGCTTTGCAAATACCTTTGGGGGGGGCAGCTTTTCCACCTGAGTCTCTGAAGATGGGTTTTTAGAATTTCACGGAGTGAGCGCTATGTCGCTCTGAGAGCAAAATGACTCAGCCCCTAAATGAGGCTGGAGATTGAACTATCTGGAGATCTGGGGAAAGATACAGGACGAAACAGAGATATTTAGAAAGGTCCAGCTTTCCATGGAGTTTATCCAGGTGTCCAAGATCCCCATTCTCGGGGAAGAGTTGGGAAGTCCCCTGCCGCAGTCACCTGGGCACGGATGTCTGAAAATGCAGAATCCCAGGTCCTGCCCAACCCTCCTTGGACCAATCTCCAGGGAGGGGGTACAGGAATCTGCATTTTTAAACAAGCTCCCTTGGTGATTCTTGTGGATAATGAAGTTCAAGAGCCAAAGGCTGTTCCAGATGCTTTAGACCTTCCAGGAAGGCGGTGGGAGCCGCAAATATATCCGGGACTTCGCTCTTCCCTGTGGTGCTCACGGTCCAAAGGAAAGGAGCCGATGCAAGGAATTTCTGGCACCTAATAAAATATCCTCATTAAAACAATAAGCCATCTGGGTTATGCTGCATTTGGGTTAAATTCTAGAAATGCATGGCCACAGGCCACACCCTAGGCATTCTCTACCTGCCCCCACGTAGGCTTGGCCTGTCCTGTCTGTCTTCTCTCAGAGAGAAAGGCACCATGAAAAGAAAACTAATTTCAGAAACACGAGGAGAGAGGTTTATTGCTCAGGGTGACAGGAGACTGAGCTGAATCCCAGAAGGCATGGACCATTGGTATCCGGTGGCTCAAGTCAACTTCCCTCAGGACCCAGCTGCCTTCTAAGTAAAAACAGGCTGGCTTTTAGTGGCACAGCTTTGGGAGGTCAGCTGACCACGAGACACACAAACCCCAGATGCCATGACCCTCACCTGAGCTGGCAGTCCCTTAGGGGGGTCCTAGGGCTCTGACGTCCTCTCCTTCTAGAAGAAGTGCAAGAAAAAGATGGAGTAGTTGCAAAGTGACTGAAAGAGCCATCCAGGGTCGGTTTAAATCTACATTTTAAATTAAACAAATTAAATCTACATTTCTGATCATGTAGGGCTAGAAACAGAGCCCTGTGTGGGGGGCCAGGAATCGGACGCCCCCCAACCCCCCAGGCCAGGCGTCAGTTCCAAGCTTCCTGAAACGCTTTCCCAGCTGATCCAGCTGTCCACCGGAGTTTGGCCCTTACACATCGAGCCTCAGGCAAGACTGAAGTCAAGTAAGTATTCCCAGGCCCGCTGATCTTGCTGTTTCTGAGTGTTTTACCTGAGAAACCCATGTTACGTTTGATAAATTAAATTACCAAATGAGGTAGATAATTCACCTGGGAATAAGGAAGCCAGGGGACAATTTTATAGACTGGGTATAGATGAATACCAACATTCATCTAAGGGTAATTACAGCAGAGTTGGTTGGTGCTGACCCCTAATGTCATGTTTTTCTCCTTGCTTCTCCTTGGCTTTTAATGCCTGTCTGAACAATAGTGAAAACACCCCCTTGGCTGACTTATCTGGGCTTTTGTCTACATAATGCCGATACAACCGGTTTTATTGTGGGTTTTGTTTTAGCAGTCTATGGGCGTGGCAAAAATTATGACATGTATCTTTTTAAAATGCGTGGTGTTGTGGGTGACAGATCTTTTGTTTTGTTTTGCTTTGTTTTTTAGGTCAAGAAGAGGTAAAAGAGATCTAGTTGCATCTGGGAGTATAATAGGTTGCCAACATAGAACAAGCAGAAAGAGGACTTGACAGAGTCATTCCCCGACATCGATGAAAACACATTTTGCTGCTTGAACTTGACTGTCTAGTGGCCTATCTACTAGGTCACTACTCTGTTGCCCAATTTTGAGAAGATTTGCGTGAAAAGGGAGATTGTCAGATTCAATTGTGGCTATCTTCTTGACTCCATACTTGTTTTCAACCTCATCGGTACCTTTGGTGTTGGGACAAGCGGGGTGGGAGTGAACAGCTGCGTGTCACTAGGAAAGTTCACAAAAATGAATGTCTACTGTGATTCAAACTCGATTCAAACGAATGTGCTCTGAATCAGAGCAAGTTTTCAGGAACACACAATGTCATGTCTTGGCAGTGGTGTGCGGCTAGGTGCTGAACAACCAGCTCTCGGTGGAGCAAAAGTCCTGGTTTTAGACTTTGCTGATTTTCTTGGCCTAAATATTCCCATCACGGCTGATTTCAAGCTACCAACGTAATGTCCCTGAACATGGAACTGGGGGGAGAACGTGCCCCACGGGCTCCTCGAGGCAGGTGTGAGCACACCTCCAACTATAACTGACAGGTGCCAAGGCCTGGGAAGCTACATCTGTCCCTGTTCTAGGCTCCATGAAGACCTTGAAAGTAGGCAAGACTAGGCCAGGCTCAGCTATCTGTTTTCTAAATGGGAAGCTAAGGTAAATCAGACAACATCTTTTCAAGGAGATGTGCATGAAACTTCTCTGTCTTTCCATACTGGGGACCCCTGGCAGTAAAAAGTGTCAGGCTCTTCCCAGTTGGTCCCTGCTGGACCATGTCCTCCCCCCTGCACTTCCAAAGTTAGGACACACAGAGCTGGAAAGAGAGAATGAGCCCTCGGAGTCTGTGGCTCCCCACCCTTTCTACCTAGAGGCATCAGAACAGAGGACCAAGAAATAACTGCTCTTAGCATTCACACGTCTTCCAAAATAATAAACAAAGACGGATGGGCAGAAATCTCAGCCCACTCACCTTGGTTTTCCATAAATCAAGATGGGGCTGCCAGTGGGTTGGCATATGTATTGAAGTTATCATTGTCAATAAAAATGTCACTCTCCCTTCACTAGCACAGGGCACTTTCTTGATCACCTGGGACAGCCTCGACTTCTTGTTGATAGACTCACGGAGACTAGACGTGGAGCCACTGGGGGATCCTGGAACCCAGTGCCTTAGAACCAACGCTAAAACCCTGCTCAGGTCAGTTCTTGTGGGTGGCTCTCACAGAATGTGCCGGACGAGATGTGTGAGACAAGGTGAAAAGCCTCCTGCAAAATCAGGTCACACCCAGGGGTGGGGGCACCAGGCAGCCACCTTCCTCCTGCCTCTCCTTGGCTCCAATAGTTATGACGTGTGAATCAGAAGAAGGTGAGTTCAAGGTCAGACCTCCAAGAACATTATCACATGTATTACCTGCCTATTTGAACCATTTTCATGCTAAGATTGTCTACACACACAGACGTTAGCTTTTGCGGGGATGTGGGGGACCAGAGTTTAATCCAATGTAACCATCTCTAAGACCACTGCTCGGCAACAAATGGGCAGCCGCTAGTTGTTAAACATTTTCCCCTTGGGCTCAGGGTCCCAAGAGTCCCAGCTGAGCACAATTTAGTGAGTCCCAGCTGGATAATATTTGGGTTAAAGCAGCCGCCACTTCCACGTGGATAAGAGCAGCCATCCTGGACGTAAGGCCGAATGGCCACTGCCAACCGCACTTTCAGCATGACTGATGTCCCGTGGAGACCACCACTATTCTTCAGCATGGAGCCCAACGCCTAGTGGTTAGGAAGCAGGTGGATGCCATGCTTCCCCACCTGCCACCAGCACCGCGTGTCCTTGATCAAGACCAGACTCAGCGTCACTCCTGGGGAGTCTCTGGTGAGTCCAGGAGCCCAAAGGAGCTTCTCCGAAAGAAAAACCCAGAGTGAGCAACCATGGTCATCCTTTGGTGCAAAATAGGGACAGTCCAGCCTCTGCCCTTGAGGAACCAGGAAGCAGGCTTCAGGGCCCCTGCGAGCCAGGGAACCGGAATCGCTGGCCGCACAGGTGGGTGGCAGCTGGGGGTGTCCACCCAGGAGCCCAAGCCCTCCCTCCCCGCTTCTCACCAACTGTCTCATTCCTCAGTCTCCAGCAAGAGCGGCGTCCTTCACTCGGAGACCGGCAGGATGTTCTGGCTGTGGGAGTCGCCCACGAGGCCCGAGGAGTGCAGGGAGCGCCTGTGGAGGAGCCTGTTCAGAATCTCTTTGCAGCTTTTGCGGTACTGATATCGCAGTAGGGAGTACACGAAGGGGTCAGACGCGGCCTTGCTGTAGGCCAAGCACTTGGACAGCACCCCCCAGTGGGAGCCAATGGCCACCGAGGAGGACAGCTCCACCAGCCTGCGGAGACACGGGGAGCCCGTTACCGAGAGCACAGCCTCCTGGCCAAGCCTCAGCTTCTCTGGGACTGCCTCCTGGACTACAACTTAACAGCAGTAACAGGGATGGACGGTGGACATCCACCAGGCCCTTAGTTCATTTCAGCTCCTGCAGTAACCATGCACTTTCCACGTGTGACTTCGGGGAACCCCAGGAGATGGGACTGCCTCCATTTTGTGTGTGAGGCCATAGATGTCCAAGGAGGTTGAGTAATTCGCCTAAGGTCACATGGTCAGCAAACTACAAAGGCAGGATTTGAACCCAGGTCTGTCTGACTCTGGAACCCAGGCTTACCTAAGAAACAGGCTAGTGGCTAATTGTGTCCTGGCCGCTGGCTCCAACTCTGCTCCCGTCCTGCTATGTGACCCTGGGCAAGTCATTTCCCTTCCTTGGGCCTGTTGGTTTTATATGAAAAAGGAGGCGGTTGAATAAGATTATCTCTACAACTAGAAGAGACTGATTCTTTTGCTTCAAATCCAGCTCCACCCTCTTAAGAAGGTTGCCTGGGAGGGAGGGCTGAGAATAATTTTGCAACCATTCTGCAAAGCTCAAAGTATATCCTGCATCAGGAAGAATCCGTAGGTGACAAAGGCCTCTTCCCGGGGTTCCGATTCTGGTGGCCCTTGGCCACGGCAGCAGTCAGGGGACCCTCAAGTGACCTCATGATACGTGGGAGATACAGCCCATGTCTCAAAGGGGCATTTTTCTGAAAGTCCCCCCGTGTCCACTGAAAAACTCCACTCAATGGTGGTAACGCCAGGCTGTGAGGAAGTGAAAGCCTTCCTCGGTGTAAATGGAATTCCCCCCAAATCAAGCCACTTACTCTCTCTCAAGTGTGTCCAGCTCCGGTGGCCATATTTGGACCTTATCCAGCATGGATGTAAGGTCAAAAAGGCCACAGCTTGGAAATCCCAAGTTACCCTCTCCCTGCCCACTGCCAGATGAGGAAACTGAGGCCCAGAGAGGAGAAGGGGTCACCCAGCGTCACACAGCAGGGAGTGAGAGAGGAAGGTCCGCCTCCTGTGCTCTAACTGGGATCCGGCACCTGTCTTCCCCCGGGGCCCGTGCTCTCTGCATGATGGCAGGCAGCAGCGGTTCTCAGTGCGCTGGGCCGCCCAGGTGAGGCCGCACAACAGACTGAGCTTGGGCCGTCACTCTGTGCCGCCAACCGGAGTGCTTTCCTTGGCTTTCTTTGGGCTGAGGCTGTGAGGACAAGCTCATGAAGGGAAGGAAGAGAAAGCTGGTAGGGTTCAAGCCTCCATTGCCATGCCCTCCCCTTTTAAAAAAGATTTTACTTATTTGCCAGACAGAGAGAGAGAGCACAAGCAGGGGGAGCGGCAGGCAGAGGGAGAAGCAGGCTCTCCACTGAGCGGGGCTCGATCCCAGGACCCCGGGATCATGACCTGAGCCAAAGGCAGACACTTAACTGACTGAGCCACCCAGAGGTCCCGCAGTACCCCTTTTTGGAACAGACCCTTAATGAACCCATTCTGAAGCCCCCCTGTTTGGCTTCCTGTTTCCAGAACCACTGGCTACCCTTGCTCTCTGACCTCGTGGGAGAACGTGGCCTCGTTTCTGCTCATGGCCTCGTTAGCCTGAATGGGGAAATGGAGCTGTTAGCATTTGGGAAAGCTGCACTTTTAAGAAACCTATTTTGGGAAGTGATGACTTTAAGGGGACAAAAACCCTGAATTTAGAATTCACACCTAATAATAACAATGAAATAGCTGAATGCCAACACATTGCTGCTATGTGATGGCAAATGGCTTTTCCAAAATGTCTGCTCTCCTGTATGTCGCTAAATTCAGTCTTAGTGTTCTTGGCTCTCCCGAGAGGACTTATTAAAAGAGCCAAATATCATTAAGCCATCTGGCAAGATCAACATGATTATTTGCAGGTTCTGTAGATTTCACAGAATAAAATGATTTGAGACGATGTAAAATTTCACTGCTAGATAATTAAGAGAAAACTTATTTTGTTTCCTTCTCAGAGATTTTATGTAAAGTCTCAATTCTCTGCCAGGTTCAGTAATAATAATTCCCAGTTAGTTGCGTGTCTCCTTTGGGCAAAGTACTTGACGTGCACAGTCTCTCCTCTTACAATGATCCTGTAGAGCGGGAATTATTCCCATTTCACAGACCAAGAAACCCAGGCTCAGGGAGCCAGAGGCTCCTACACGGAAACCTGGTTCCACCAACAGCAGCCCAAGTGCTGGGGCTCAGATCCTGCACCGCAGACGGGACAAGAGGAGTTCTACATCTCCCCCAGACCCAGAACCCCTTCTCCACGGGTTCCGTGCTGCGCGGGACTTTGTCACTTGCCCTTGGCCATGGTCCACACAGTGACTCCTGCTCTGAAAAGCCAGTGTGTGGCCTTCATCAGGGCCTCTAGGCAAAGAGATGCTCTGGATCTGCACAGCCTGAATGCTGCTCTGGTGGAGGGGCAGGGCCGGGCTGCCGCCGAGCCACCCCCTTCTGTGCTCAGAGGTGGTGGCGGGCAGACCCACTTCCTGCACCTCTGAGCACGTGGAGCCCTGCCCCACACTGTGCACCTGCTGTGACTGGCTTTGTGTCCACCTAGCTCTCCCAGTTCCAGGTCCCCATTTGTTCGAGGGGCCCGGGATTTCCACATTGCCACAACTGCTTCTTTCTCATTCTAGATCTGAGCAGGGATACCATGTGGCCCCCTCCAGATGACCTAGTGCAGAGGGAATCCTCCAGCCCATCTTACGCCAGGTCTAGCTCTGCTCAGCCCCTCCGAGCGCCCTCCCCTCCAGGAAAGGGGCATTATTGTTCGGATACGTCTTCTTCTCCGTGTGGGCAAGGTCTCTGCATGCTGCACGTTCCTGCCATTCTGGGCCTCGTCTCTCTTTAGGGAAACGGAAAAGCGCTTGGTGGATGACTGAACTCCCTTCTCCTGCCCTGGATGGCTCTGACCCACGAGCCCCGAGTTTAGGGATTATTGGGCTTAGGTATACATAATGTGGTACACTTTGTTGTATCACCTGCCGTGGGTTGAACTGTCTCCCCGAAATTCCTGTGTTGAAGTCCTAACCTCCAGGACCTCAGAATGTGACCTTATTTGGAAGTGGGGCTGTTGCAAACGTAATCAGTAAGGATGGGGTCAGCCCGGAGTTGGGTGGGCCCCTAATCCAACATGACCGGTGTCCCTATAAAAGGGGTAATTTGGCCACAGAGGCACAGAGAGATGGCCATGCGGAGATGTAAGGCAGAGAGACTGGGCTATGCTCCTACAAGCCAAGGAGCTGACAGCAGATCCCAGAAGCCAGGGGAAGGCCCTGGAACAAATTCTCCCTTGTCCCTGGCCTCAGGAGGAGCCGACCTTGCCATCACCTTGATCTTGGACTTCGAGCCTCTGGAACTGAGACAATACGCTTCTATTGCTGAAGCCACTCAGTTAGTGGTAGCTTGTTCCAACAGCTCTGGGAAACTAATACACACCCAATGAGGAAGCCCCTGGGGACGCAGGGGGTGGTCAGGCAGGGCCGGTTGTAACAACACAACAAGGCCCTGAGTCCCTGCCCCGCTCCCAGAGCCCTGTGTGCAGCGAGGTACAGCCCAGCGTTTGCAGAAGCACTGGGCACTGCCTCTTCTTCGACCTCCAGGAAGCAGAGCTTGCTGGCCCCCATCCCTGACCTTCCATCAAGCACCAAAGTGACTCTCCGTGTATTTACTGCCTGGGATACGAATCAGGAAAACCTCTGCCAGCAGGCTTTATTCAGGGGGAAACGTTTATGCTTCCTGCCCCTGATGCCCTGACACAGCTCCCCACTCAAACCCCCTGGGGTGAGAGCCCACACTCCGGGTCTGCAGGGCAGACTGGGGAGAGGGGAAGAGGGCCGGGAGCCCGCTTTTCCAGCATTCCAGGTGCTTCTGCTGCACGTGGTTCAGGGGTGTGCCGCGAGTACCCGGGGGCGTCTGAGCACTGCCAGGATGGGGGGAGGTGTGAGATGCCACTGGATTGGGGCCTGTTCACACGTCGGAAGCAGAACCCAGAGATGGATATTCTTCTGACTCAGGGTGATGCACAGCAGATCCCCGCAGGTCCCCTCCCCGCGCCTCACTCCACCAGTCCTAGGTGCCTGGCCCCACCTCTGCACCCCTCTGCCCTGTATTTGTTAGGGGGATTCTTCCAGGGAGCCATGCTCCTCTCTCTCAGCAGGAAGCCCTCGGATCCAGGTCACTGGCTGGTCCCTGTGCTGGCCGTCACCACAGAGGGCTGATGAGGCCGGGGAGCCCCTGCCCCCTCACCCTTCACCCCTATGTCTCATCCCCACCCGGCAGCCTGGCAGTCCTGGTCCCCGCAGGGAGGATGGGGTACCTTTGCCAGAACTCCAAGACATTTTCTGAACCTCCAGAGAGACCAGTGTCTCCATTCTGCTCAACAATGAGAATCTCCAAGGAAACTAAATTCTGGGCTGAGGACAGACCAGTAAGATCAACAGCTGTAGACTCAGCTCCCATTCCGGGTCCCCTGGGGCTCAAGGCTTCACAAACATTGCCTCAAACCCCTGATAGAGGCCCCCCTGCTGTACAGAGGAGGAACCATGGCGTGGCCTGGAAAACCCAGGATTGGAAGGCTGGGCTGTGGGCACCAGCGACCACGTGCCTGCCTGGCGCCAGGATGCCCCTCCCAGCTCCTCGACCCGGTTCCAGGGTACAAAGACCTTTACCTTCAACTCTTGCTTGGAAAGCGGTAAATTAGCACCCTCTCTGTACATCTTCAGTACCTCCTTCATCTCTCCTCCCCCCGATGCTGTGCACACGCATGTACACACACACACACACACACACACACACGCTGTGCACCAAAGGCAACATGGGCCACAGAACATTCTTTGGGAAGCCAGCCTGATGTCTTCCCAAGACTCCTGGAGAACTTATGTGTTTGAAGACCTGTAAGTAATAAGCTGACACTTAACATTTTCATGAGACATTAGAATGGAAGGCATTTTATTAAAAGAATACGAACACTGGACAACCACCTGCATATTAAACCGCTCTGCCATCTCCATAATTCCGTGACTTTGAAAAGCCACAACAATGGTGCTGTCAGATCCACTAAATGCTTCAAAGCCGCACTCCGGTGATTTGGGACAACCATAATTATTTGGAAGCATATGTCGCTGCAGAGATAATAGCCTTAGGAATGCTTCTAGACAAGTGAATTTTAATTCAGAAAAAATTAATTAGAGCTTTTGGATGAGAATCTGTTGCAGATCTTCAGACCCTGCTCAAACACTTGGAAAAAGTCAAATGTGACCCATCAGGGCTTCAAGGACATGGGAGCCGGTATGAGTGTGTAATAGAAGGTAGTGACTCCCAGGAAGAGTGAAGGTGGAGATTTCCAAATGTTTTCCACGGTCATCTGACATGCCCCAAGGTGCACATATAAGTGGCTCTTTGGTTGGGACAGTTGGTGGGACTGTCTTTCTGAAAGGTATTTGCTGCACGGTCCGCACTGTGCCAACCAAGTCTACTGATAGGTCCAGCTGCCAGAGCTGATGGCCTCTGGGCCCTACTCCAGGTCTACCCAAGCTGCTCTCAGCCAGGTAGTCAGAGGTGACCCCATGCAAACCCACCACTTCTACCTGCCTTTACCCATAAGAGTCTGGGTGCTATGTCGGGGTTCACACTGAGATGGAAGTTGGATGGGCATCCACCTTGTAGATGGGCATCTCTATATTTCCAGTTGCCTGGTCCCCAGGCTTTGGAGATGCAGCATGGCTGCAAGGCTAAATTATTGCCAACAGGCTTGACACTGACCTTTAACCCTTAATTCTGCCAGTTGTTACTCCTGTGACCTGAGGTAACTCATCTCACCTCTGAACCTCTGTAAGACGAGGATTCTAATACTTACCTTATAGGAGAGCAGTACTAGGTGCAATCAGGTATGTCCTGGGAACCCCTCGGTGCATTACAGTGTCCAATGAGAGGTGACAGGTGCAGTTATCAAGACTTCGTGTTCTCCAAGAAGGGGAGCTTGAGAACCTATCTGAAGACCTGAATGGTTCTTGACCCAGGAATGATGCTTTCCCACCTAAGAAAATTATCAAGCAGATGGGAATAGTTGGGGACCCCCTCCCAGCCAGCCAGATCTTCCTGATCAACTCAAAAAGTTGGCAGAGCTCACAGCAGAAGCCCCTTCTCTTCTCCAGCGTTCCAGTTCTGCCAGCTCCCAGCGTTCACCACGGTGGTCCCGATGCAGACCCGCCCTCTTGCACGCGTCCCCATTTATAAGGCTGGAATGGGTGCAAGCAGCAAAACAGGTCACGTGGATAGACAGTCACTGCAGAGAGGGGGGGCAAAGATGAACTTCCCAGCTGGCAGCTCAATGACGGGTTTAAGCGACACCTGGACAGCTGGCTCCCAGTCATCCCCCAAAAAGCATCTTTCTGGTTCTTAGTGGGTCACAGCACCGAGTGCCTTCCTACTTCCTTCTGGGAGGAAGGCGGGAGCTCTTGTGCTCCCAGAGGAGAAGCAGAGCAGTGCAGCGCGAGGGACCCGGCGCGGGCTTTGGTTCCAGGCAGACCCGAGCTGGGACCCCGGCTGAGTCAATGCCTGGATCGGGCGAGGCTAGAACCTGTCTGAGCCTCAGTATCCTCATCTCGAAATGAGGATGGGACGTAGGCACGGAGGGTGGCGCAGGTCCAGGCACAGAGGCGGGACTCAATAGGATTCGTTTCGGAGCCAGAGCTGGTTCTGGTTCTTGACTTTTCCTCTCTGAATTCCACAGGGTCTGGCAGTTGCTGCCTCGGTGGTTTTGACTGTCATTTCCGGGCAGGGAGCGAGGTAGAGAACAATGAATCGCTGCTGCATCCGGAGAGTCCCGGGGGCTGCTCCGTGGCTATCCAAGGCTGGCCTCAGGCCGCCCCGCTCCCTGTGCCTTGTGAGCCCAATGACCTTTGCAGTTCCTTCCCTCTCTGTGCCTCAGTTCCCCCGTCTGCAGAGTGCAGCTCCCACGGCTTGCCCAGCCCACCCCTCGGGAGCACTGTAGGGTCCACGAAGATAACATGAAAGTGCCTAGAAGGCACAGCATGTCAGGTCCAGCTAACCTGGTGCCAGAACGTAACTCCTAGCTCCCACGGGCCCACCTCTGCCCGACATGCTGCCTCCTGGTGCTTGTTAATCCTCGTGAAGCCAGGAGCTCTACACACCTCAGGGACCTGACTCCTGGCACGGTCCACACCCGCCTCATATTCTGGTTGCTTCTTTAGGCCTCAGACTGCCGCTGAGCTCAATTCACTTGAACCATCATCAACCAAGCACCTGGCAGGTTGGAGAGACACAGATGCCTACCGCCCCCAGGAGAGCCTGTATCGTGTGACCAAGGAGGTGACCTCCTTCATCCTGAGCTCTGGAACTCTCCAGGGCCCACCCCTGCCCTGTTCCCAGGGCTTCTGCCTGTCCCAGGGCAGGGTGGCTCTCCACAAGGCCTGTTGAGGGGCAGCCGGCTGCCTGAGTCCCAGAGGACCTGTGTGATGGTTAATGTCACACGTCAGTTTGACTGGCCACGGGTGCCTAGACTAAACATTCCATTTCCAAATGTACTTAGCAGTTGAATCAGTGGGCTCAATAAGGCAGATTGCCCTCCCCAACTGGATGGGCCTCAGCCAACCCACTGAGGACTTGAATAGAGCCGGAGTCAGAGGAAAGAGGAATTTGCCCCTTTCTTTCTTGCCTCACTGATTGAGTTGGGACATCTCCTCTCAGCTTCTCTGGCCACGACTCATACCATCAGCTCTCCCAGGTGGCTGGGCCTTCAGATTCAAACGGAGTCACACACCAGCTTTCCAGAGTTTCCAGCTTACAGAGGGCAGATTGGGGGACTTCTCACACTCTCTCTATGATCTATCGCTCTGTCAATCTATCGACCTATGTGTCTGTCCTACTTGTCTGTTTCTCTGGAGAATCCCAATACAACATGGTCATTTGACAAGGTGACCTACCCCCGTGGGCAAGAGGGATCTGGGGAAGGGAGTCAGGGAGCAATCTTTGCATGCCAAGATACTTTCATGCCGCAGCCGCAGACGTGAGTGAGAAAGCAGGGGAGGGCTGGGGTCTGCGAAGACCCACTGGAGTGTTCTGAGAGTTTGAAGAGCTGGTAGACAGCCCACTAAGGTTGGAGGCCCAGATGCAGCACGGACTCAGTGCGAGACTCTAGGCAATGCAACGGCCCCCTACAACCCAGGCTTGTTTCCTCATCGGTGAAGTGTGTGTGTGAGTGTGTGTGTGTGTGTGTGTGTGAGAACTGGAGCTGTGGTTCTCAATACCACTCAGGATTAGAATCCCCTGGGAGGTTTTAAAACCACCAGTCCCAGGCGCACCTGGGTGGCTCAGTTGTTAAGCATCTGCCTTCAGCTCAGGTCATGATCTCGGCATCCTGGGATCGAGCCCCGCATCGGGCGCCCTGCTCAGCGGGAAGCCTGCTTCTCCCTTTCCCACTCCCCCTGCTTGTGTTCCTTCTCTCACTTTGTCTCTCTCTGTCAAATAAATAAATAAAATCCTTAAAAAAAATAAATAAAACCACCAATGCCAGGCACCACACCTGGGGATGCTAATTTAACTGGTCCAGTGTGAAGTCCGGGTAAGGTCTGGGGGTTCAAGCTCTCCAGGTAATGCTAATGTGAAGCCAAGTTGGCAACCCATGGCAGCTGATTAGGAACTGAAAACCACACAGCCGCTGCCCCTCTCCTCAGGCAGGGGAGGCACTCATTCACTGCCCTTTTCACCCACTCCCTCCCGGCCTGGCTTCACGATGCCTCTCAGCACGTGCTCAACTGGGCACAGGCTGTGGGTTCCTGCTGGCCCCCAAGGCACAGCCAGCTTGCGCTCCCTGGACGAGATGCCCAGGAAGGGACCTTCCGCTTCCAACACCCACGGCTCTAGGTTCTCCACAAGGAATCACTTCCAGCAAGGAGTTAAATCCTGAACTACGCTTTGGGAACAGAGTCTGTCTTCAGCTTCTACTGAGGTGGGAGGTCAACTGTACACTTGGAAACTAGTTGAAAAGAGCAGGAGAATCCATCACCACCTGAAGCGACCTGCATTCCAGTGTTGGTGACAATAGGGTGATCTGATGGACTCCCTGTACTCAGTGTGTGGTTCCTGGCCCAGACTCTCAGCAAGAAAGGAGAGTTTGGGGCAGGTTCTCTGGGGGTGAATATGAGAGCAAACCCTGCCCCAACCCACCCTGTTTGGCAGTGTGGACACCCTGGCCGTGGAACTGTGGTTCTGATGTGACCTGGGCCACGCCCAGCACATACCTGGAGCCCACAGAACTCCCCACATGTAATGAGCATGCGGGCACATGCCCAACCCCCTGGGGTGTGCCTGGGGCCTCCCGTGACCATAAACATGACGCACCTCATCAGAATCTCTTCTCCCCTCACTCATAGGAGGGGTGTGGATGGAGCAGGTGGTTCCAAGAGAGGTATAATTTCATGGGGACTAACTCTGTGTTTACGTGCCAGCCACAAACATTGCTCCCTGCTACCTAGTTGGGGCCTGATGTCCCCCCATTCAGGCTGTCCAAGAGCCCCTGCCTTGTTGCCCCTGATGTGGTGGAGGGAGGCAGTGACTTCGTTGCTCAATGGATGCTTCTTGATAAACTCTGATATTGGGCAGGACACTGGACACGGAAGGAAGGGAGGCAGAGAGTCCTGAGCACTCTTGGAGCGCAGCAGGAACGGGGGTCACAGGGGAGTGAAGGACACATGATATGAGCTGCTAGAAGTCAAGGGCAAGACGGTGCCGGGAGGAAGGGCTTCAGCACACCTCATTCCCCAGACCTCTCTAAGACCAGTGCTGTCCAATAGGAAGAGACGGCAAGCCACAGGTATGGAAAGATGCAGGTGAAATTAAATTTAATCGTATAGTTTATTTAATCCAAGATATCACCATTCCCTATGGAATCAATATAAAAAGTATATATATATTTGGTCATGCTAAGCCATGGAAACCCAGTGTGCATTTTATACCTACAGTGCATCTCAATTCATACAGGCCATGTTCAAGTGCTCTAAAGGAAACCATGACTGGTGAACCCCATGCAGGGCTCTAAATCTGGCTCATGCTGTCCCTTCGGCTTGGATCATCCCTCCAGCATTGCCAAGCCTACTTCACAAGGCTGGTCCAGGAAGCTCCAGCCAGGCGAGCTTGCTCCTGTCTCAGAAACATTGGACCCTGTACCTATCGGATGACGTCACATAGTGTTCTGTCCGGGTGCGAGGGCCATATCTACGGGGTCAGTGTCTCTGCAGAGGGGGTCTCCTGCAGGACCTCACCAACCCACGCCTCCTCTGCAGGGTCTTTTTTATGCTCTGCACAGAAAAGGTGCTGGAGAAATGTGTGCTGGAATGAAATGAGCGAATGTTTGCATATTTTATGAGGTTTGCTTAGGACGGTTCCCTTGTTCACATAAGGAAGCCAAGACAGGAGCCGGGTGGACTGGTGGCGGTGGGGGAAAGAGAGTCTCTTCGATAAATGGCGTTGGGGAAACTGGATGGCCATGTGCAGAAGAATGAAACTGGACCACTTTCTTACACCACCCACAAAAATAAACTCAAAATGGATTACAGACTTAAATGTCAGACCTGAAGCCATAAAACTTCTAAAAGGAAACACAAGCAGTAATTTCTCTGACATCAGCCGTAAAAACACTTTTTTAGATCTGTCTCCTCAGGCAAGGGAAACAAAAGCAAAATTAAACTATTGGAACTACACCTACTTCTGCACAGCAAAGGAAACCATCAACAAAGTGACAAGGCAACCTACGGAAGGGGAGAAGATATTTGTAAATGACATATCCGAAAAGGGGTTCATCTTCAAAATGTATAAAGAACTTACACAACTCAACACAAAAAAGAACAAATAATCCAATTAAAAGATGGGCAGAGGACCTGAATAGGCATTTTTCCAAAGAAGACAGACAGATGGGCAACAGGTACATGAGAAGATGCTCAATATCACTCATCGTCAGGGAAATGCAAATCAAAACCACAATGAGATAGCACCTTACACCTGTCAGAATGGCTAGAATCAAAACCACAGGAAATAACAAGTGTTGGCGAGGATATGGAGAAAAGGGGGCCCTTGTGCCCTGCTGGTGGGGATGCGAATTGGTACAGCCACTGTGGAAAACAGTATGGAGGTTCCTCAAAAGATTAAAAATAGAATTACCATATGATCCAGTAATTGTACTACTGGAGATATATCCCAAAGAAAATGAAAACACTAATTTGGAAAGATATATGAACAACTGTTTATAGCAGCATTATTTATAATAGCCAAGATATGGAAGGAACCCAATTGTCCACTGACTGATGATGAATGGATAAAGAAGATGTTTTATATATATATATATTCCAATATTATATAATATATAATATTCCATATATATATGGAATATTACTCAGCCATAAAAAGAATGGAATCTTGCCATTTGCAACAACATGGATGGAGCTAGGGAGTATAATGCTAAGTGAAACAAGTCAGAGAAAGACAGATACTATGTGATTTCACTCATATGTGGAATTTAAGAAACAAAAAAGAAACAAAGAAAAAAAGAGACAGACAAAAAAACAGACTCTTAAATACAGAGAACAAAGTGGTGGTTGCCAGAGGGGAGCGGTGGGCAGGGGCTGGGTGAAATAGAGGGCATCAAGAGTACACTTGTCAGATGAGCACTGAGTAATGCACAGAATTATTGAACCACTATATTATACACCTGAAACTAATACCACACTGTATGTTAATTATACTTCAATAAAAAAATAAAATTAAAATTTACCACTCCCCCCCAAAAAGAAAGAGTCAAGATAGGAGCTGGGTCGGTGGCGGCAGTGGGCCTGCGGGTGGCTTCCCCGAAGCCGTATTTTGTATGTATGAGGTTTTCTGGGCATAGCTTTTTCTCCTTAGTAAGTTGCCATTCATCCCCATAAAAGAGGAACAGTTCTATGAATATTTTTAAAAACCCCAAATGCATCAAATCCATTTGGAGGGAACATATTGCATTGTGAATCTACTATCAATTTTACCGAAACATTATTTTCTGGGCACCATTAGATGAACCAGGCTATAATCAGAAAAAAAGGAAAATTTTGTTGGGAAATGAGATTAAGCCAGAGAAAAATCCAATAGTTTAAAGCTGGAGCCACATTACCTAGGCTCCTCTGAGGGTTCAAGTTCCCGTCGTTAGCCCACAGGTCCCCTCTCCAGTGGGATCTAAGAGGAGAGCCGTCTGCCTGCCCTCCCCTCCCATTGCCTCTTTCCTCATTGGATTAATCCCCTCACTGCACGCACCAGCCCATCACAAGTACAAGGGAGGGAGTGCCAACCACAGATGTCATCCACGCCAGGCCTGTGCTGTCCACGCCCCCCATGCTCAAAGGCTTCAATCCTCAAAACAACCCTAAGCGGCAGGCACTGCTCACTTCGATGGGAGGCCGGAGCCTCAGAGAGGTGGTATCACTGGCCCAGGGTCACACTGCACGAAGAAGTGCAGCTGTGGTTTGAACCCAAGTGGGCACGTTCCAGAGCCCATGCCGGTCACCGCCCTGTCGCCCCGCCCTTGGACAGCAACAGAAACCCGCTTGTCTCTGCCTGGGTTTCGTGCCCCTTGGAAAACCTGATCCATGCAAGCTCCGGGATCCTGGCTGGATGTGGCGCATCTAGACCAAGGGTTCTCACCCAGGGGTGATGCTGATCCCCAGGGCGGTGTCTGATGACATTTCTAGTTGTGAACACTGGGGAGCAGGGGCGGGGTAGAGGCGAGTCGTGGGTAGAAGACACAGTGCTGCTAACAGCCTGCAATGCACAGAGCAGCCCCCCCCCCGAAAGGGGATCCCACGCAAGATGTCAGTAGTGGGGAGGGGAGGTCTAGTCGACGGTTCTAGAAGGAAGAACTAACGGCTCTTGCTCTGCCCAAGTCAGACCTACCCAGAGACCTGCAGACCGTCCCAGGTCCTACATGCAAAGCGAGATTTCCCCCAGAGAAGGCGGCTGTGAAGAGATAGGGGAAGACACTCCAAGAGAAGAAAAGATGGGGGCTGCCATGGGGGAGTAGGGCCCCTAGTAGGAGGGGACAGATGTCCTCCTGGGTCAAAGAAAACGGATGGTACTACAGGGAACCAGATGTCAGCTCAGGATAAGGATGCACGAGAGGAACAGGGAGACCTTGCGGTGGGCTCCTCCTCCCCAGAGCATGCAAGCCCACCCTAGGAGATAGCCAGGCAGGGGGTCCCTTCCGCCTGCCAGCTGAGGACACCACGGGATGCTGGGATGCTGGGCTGTGTCCTCTTTCAATCTCTCTCTCTCTCTCTCTCTCTCACACACACACACACACACACACACTGCACAGATCCTACTTCCCAGGCTCAACATCTACTTCCTAATCAAACATCAAAGTCCCTTTCTATCGTCAACTTCGTAAACAGTGAAGCCATTCTGGATACAGAGTTGTGGTTTCTTTTTCCCCTCTAGTGTGCAAAACTGATGGGATGATGCTTTTTGCCTGGCTGAAGCACAAGAGAAAAATCCTGCAGCTAGAGCAGGTTGGCTTTTGGAACGCACGGCCCCGCGGCCAGCAAGCTGCACCTCGGGGCACAGGCGGTGGCGGATGGGAGCGAAGATGGCCAGAGCGGCGGGACAGGCAGGCCTACCCGGCTGGGCATGGGGTGAGCTCCCTGCCCCCTGGGCCGATGGCACGTGGCGCCTGCTGTTGACCAGGGTGTCCAGGCAGAGGACGCCTGGGGAGCGGGGCCACACCGTGCCCAGTGGGCCGTAGGAACCCAACCAGGGCAAGGTGTTTCCTCTGTCCATTCTCCCCTTTCCTTTCCTTTTGGGGCTCTTGGGGCTACAGGGTTAGACGATGTGATTTGGGAATCAAGGGGAGTCTTTCCCATCCCTTCTGGTTCTGAAGGCTGCATGCGCCCTCCTTCTCACCAAACCTGTGAAGTAAACTGTCACCCCAACAGCCCCTCTGGAAACATGTGTTCAAGAGAGAGGCCGGTGACTGCTCCAGGTCACGTGGGCCCTGCTTTGCCCTCCAAAGCCCCAGTCCGGCCGGTGAGGCTCACCTGGTGATCACGTAGGGCGCGAAGCATACGAGGAAGGTCCCTATGAAGGTGCTGATCTTCTTGGTGGCACGCTGCCGCCTCCTTCTCTGCTCCTCCAAGCAGCGTTCCCGCACACTGCGCATGAGAGAGGGGAGGATGACTTGCTATTAATGAACACAGGCAGGGCCTTGAGTGCAGGGGCTCCGGGAGGGGCCAGAGAGACCTGAGCTCAAGTCCCGGCCATAGGCGTGTGAGACCTTGGACACGTGCATGACCTAGGACACGTGCGTGACATTGCTAAGCCTCAGGGTCATCATCTGTGAAATGTGCATAGTAATATAATAAAATGCCACCAAGGGCTCTTTGGAAAATTAAATGCAAAAAGCACACAGATGCACGGAATGCGTTCAATGCGTAAAGCACATAAAGCAATTAACACAAGGCCCAAGTGCGAGTAAACATAAATTCTCATTATTACTACTCATGAAGTTCACTGATCACCCACTGCATGCCAGCACCAGAGTCTACATTCTCTGAGTAGTATCTCTAATTCTTGTCTTTACTGATATTCATGCTGCCAGGTGTGCTCGACCTGCCACGTGGGTTTCACCTGCCCTGTTTTACAGTGAAGAGTATGAGCTCAGTGAAGCCAAATGGTTTGCCCAGCTGGTAAATGGAGACAGGATTTGAACCCTTGTCTGTTTCTCAAAGCTGGTCCTTTCTACCTGGGCTGACCTGGACTCTTCCTTTCCTCCACGCCTTCAGTCCTGGATCTTCCATCCCAAAGCCTCAGCCCTGCCTGCAGCTATAGACACTGCCTTAGGGGGTCACAGGGAGGAGTCACTTGGTTCCTTCAGGGACCAAGCTCAGTGAAGCTAAGAGAATGTTAAGTCTCTGGGAAATCAGGGACACAGCTTAGAGGATGGAATCAGGAGCTTGCTGCCTATGCTTCTAACCACAGCCCGGTCCTGACTCCACCAGCTCCAGGGACTTCCGAGAACTGACATCTCACGCCAACTGAGAGAAGTGGTTCGTGCAACCCATTTCCTGTAGGCACAGGGTAATTCATGAGCACCAGCGAGCTGTCCGTTACCACCGTCAGAGAGCCCGAAGGGCCAGTCCAGCCGTAAGGTCTCACATGTTCCATTCCATGGGATTCCGGGTGGGCAGGTGTTTCTACTATTTTTTTTTTTTTTTTAAGATTTTAACTATTTGAGAGAGAGAGAGTGAGCATGAGCGGGCCGGGGGGCAGTCAGAGGGAGAGGGAGAAGCAGCCTCCCCGCTGAGCAGGGAGCCCGATGCGGGGCTCAATCCCAGGACCCTGAGATCATGACCTGAGCCGAAAGCAGGCACTTAACCGACTGAGCCACCCAGGCACCCCATCTACTGTGTATTTTTAAAATAAATCACATTATTCCAAAAATGCACAAGGAGGAAGACTGCAGACAGAGTTGCGCAGGATGTGGAGATGATCTGGCCGATAATATAGGCCCTTCCTATAGAGTCCCGGCTCCAGAATTAGGCCAGTCTGTTCAAGGAAAGCAAGGGGCAGAGGGAATGTGCATGAGCCAGGTTCACAAGCAGCATGAATGGCAGGGCGACCTCCCCTTCCTTCCACAAGGACTACTGTTTTAACACTGAATTAAAACAGGCCCCTGAAATTCTTGCAGGACTTTCTCCCCTTGCCTTGGAATGTAGAGTTGGGAACTGGAGTTTGGTTTTGTACAAACAGGTTTCACACTGGCTGAAAAAGTATTACTATTAAATCACATTACTAATTAATTTATAATAACTAATATTAATAAAAACCCACATTTCTTGAGGCTTTAACCCGTCCCATTTTAGACACTTTGATGGAGATTCATGTGCATTAGTTTATTGATGCTCACAATGTCTCTATACATTGAGGACTGATACAACTATAATCTTTTTTTTTCAAATAAGCAGATGAGGCACAGAGGGGTTAAGTAACTGGCTCAAGATCACACAGCTGGTGAGTAGCGGTGATAGGATGACCAACTTGTCCTGGGTAATCAGCACTGTCCTGGTTTTAGCACAGAAAGTCACGCATCCTGGATGCTTTGCATGGGACTGGCCCAGTTTTAAAATGGAAAACCTGCCTCCACCCAGAGCAATCCAGGATGGTCTGTTGCCCCAGGTGATAATGGGATCTGAACCCAGGCCATCTGACTTCGGAGGCTTGAGTGTCATCTCCCAGTGAGTGGGAGGGTCTTCACCAACCCCTTGGGAGGCACCAGGGCATCATCTTATCCAGAAAATCTGAAGAATACAGCCAGTGGGGGAGGAGGACTGGGGGACTTTGTCTGAGGTCACCCAGCAAGAGTCAGTCTTAATCTCCTGGCTCCCCATTTATACTTGGGTCTCTGCAGAGTCTTCTACCAACATCCTCTGGCTCTTGTAACATGTGCACGATATGGGTGGGCATGGAGAGAAGGCACAGGTCCCCACCCAGGATGTCTGGGTGCCATGAGGTAACCGATTCATCTTGGTCTGCCCAAGATTGTCCTGGTTTTAAAACCCAAAGTCCTGCATCCTCAGAGAGCCCCGTCAGTACTCGGCAAACCAGGACAATGGTCACCCTAGGGCATGTGTGTTTGGTATATTCTCCATAACACAGGCCCGTTTGTTTTAATATTGAAATATTTCCCCCCAAACGTTCATGTAATTGACTTGAGAATTGCTGGAGATTTGGGACATGAGCTGGGTATCCTGAGCCATCATGGTACACTCAGCCCCTGAGAAGCATAAGGCATTCTAGGTATCTCCTAAAAAATGAGCACCACATCAAGGGTACCCCAAAGAAACTGATGGTGGCACTGGGGCTGGGCCCTCCTCCCATCTGTGACCCTGACGATGTTGTCCATTTCTCAGATGCTTCAGAATAACCCCAATGAATGAAGGAGCTCTGAGTGAGATGTCCTAGTCCCAGCTCTGCCCTCATTGCTGTGTGGCCTTGGGGAAGTCACTAAACCTCTCTGAATCTGGTTCCTCATTTATCCAAGGGGAATTTCATAATAGCTATAACTAGAGCTACCATTTATCAGGCACAGAACTGACTCATCAGCTAGCAAGCTCTTGAGGAGTGAGGAGCTTCTTCCGGCACCCCCAGGAGGGACTGAACTCCCTGCTGAGGGGCTGAGGACCCAGTTGTCTCCCCTTTCCCGGCTGCGCCAGATAGTCCTTCCTTAAAGACATGAGGAATACTTAAAAGCAGATATTGGTAAAAGCTTCGGAGGTCTTTGGGAAGAAAACCAGACACATTTCAGTGACCTGAAAGGAATAAAATGGACACTGTATAGACTGGAATGATCAACGTCACTACTGTACACGGTCAAAATCTGTGGGGAATAATTCTCTCTGTTCCTGCAAAGCTTTGAATAGCAGGAAGCATTGCATGGACAAGTTACTTCTGTGGGTGCCCACAGTTCAAAGCTCAACATCTGACATCCAGAAAACACCTAATCCGTCTATGTGGTATGAAGGGATGAGCCCTTAAAAAACCTCTTAGAAAATTAAGTCTCAATCATCTTTTTAAGTGACCTCCTCAAAAGAGATGATGGTAGAATCCTATTCTGAAACCGATTTTTTTTAAGTGAGCCTTAAACATCCTGAGCCGATTGGACAAAGCAAGACCATGAAAGCTTCCACTAACCTGGAGTCCTTTCTCGTTAATAGTGTGGTAGTAAGCATGTGGCCCCAGAGCCCGACGTCTGGGTTCAAATCCAGGCTTTGCCACTTAATTGCTGTGTGGCTTTAGGCAAGTTACAAACTTCTCTGTTCATCAGCCTCCTCATCTCTAAAACGACAGTTCTAAGAGTACCTATATCTCCTAGGGTCTTATTGAGATTAACATCCAAAAAGTACCTAGGACAGTGTCTGACTCAGTAAGCACTCAATAAACGCTAACCATGATTATTATCTATTCAACATGTTTACTGAACGATTACCATGTTCCAGCACTATCTTGAGCTCCAAAACCACAGGGCTCCCTCCCACTATAAAAGTCTTCTTTCTGCCCTGTGCATGTATGAGAGACAGACAGACAGAAAGACAGAAGGAGCAGCAACCAGGGGCCATGCCAGAGGAAGGAGGTCTGAGCTGACTCCTGACTCTCGTGCTGGCTCTGTGACCCTCTCTGGCCTCCCGGAACCCAGTGGATACTGTCTTAATGACCCTTGGCATGCCGCATGTGTCCGAGGTGGATGCATGTCTGGGTTAGCATCCACACGGGCCTAGGCATGTCTCTGCTCTGAGACGGACTGGCTAGACCCTACAGTCACACAGTCATGTCTAGTATGGGAAACCCCCTCATCCACCTAACCCAGCTCACAGATGGAGAAAATGAGGCTCAGAGAAGAGAGGAACTTGCCCCCCTCCCCCAGAGAGTGAGATGCTGGCAGAACTAGCACCCAGGTACTGACTCCCGGTCTGGCGCTCCTGGTCAGGAACCACACGGCTGCTTCCCCGAACTCCTGCAAGAGGACGGATCCATCTTCCCTGCCCAGAGGCCCCCCTCCCCGATTTCCAGGTAAGGCCAGGGGGATGGCAGGAGAAGGAGGGCAGGGCAGCTGTGCAACCCTCTTGCTTATCATTATTGTGAAGCACAGGATGAGAGCAGCTCGCCTGCGCCCAGAACAACAGAATAAAATCACTCTGCACTTGCTCTCATTTTTTTCCCCCACGACAGCTTTGCAAAACTGAGCTCCTTGACATCTTGTAGCCCTGTGAGCTGTTATTTTATTTATTTGAAGATGAGGACCCAGAGGGCCAGCCGGGTTTACGCCATGCCCAGGGTCCCACAATGAGTTTAGGACAGAACCAGGACTCCTGACTCCGGGATCTGGGGTGTTTCCCCAGATCCCACTGCCCTCCATAGGATCACAGAGCAATAAGCAAGCTGCATCTAGCCACAGGAATGCACTCTCCAGATAGTTCTGGGCACAGGGGTAGCAGCTGGAGTCCTCAGACTTGTAGGCTGACTCTGCAGTGCAGAGGGTAAGGGGCCCCAAATTCCCCTGGCCAGCAACATCCTCCCTAAGTACAAGCAAGTGCACCAGCGTGGGGCTTCCCGAGAGCTGCCATAGGACACAGCTTTCTTGTGACAAAGAGATGGGCTTTCTGGCATCGTGACATGTGGGGCCAAAGAGATGGTCCCCAGTAGGCGCCAATAAATGGCAGAATGAACAGAGAAGACCAGGAATATCTGAAGTGAATAAATGAGGCAATCACAGCCAAAATCTTCCAGTCCCTGACACCACCATGCCCAACACAATGGTCTGGGCCCTCACTGGTCTCCAGATGACCGCAATCGGTCCTGAACGCACGCTCCAAGTACTCCCAGGACAATCCAGATTTGTTTTCTGGCTTTTAAAGAGAACAAAACAAAAGGCAAGGGAACAGGCTGACCGATGGTGGAGCAGACCTTGAGTTTGGGGTCAGGATGCTAGTGTGAAAAGTCATGTCCTCAGATCTCACAAGAGGGGACCTTATCCTGGGTCCTGGACGGTGAGGGGGACTACGCCCCTCCCCATGAAATGAAGACTTCATGTGCCCACCCAGAGCCCACATCATCCATCCTAGATCAAGTTCCAAGGACCCGGAACCCGGAATTCCCTGCCCAGATGCCCCGATTCTACTTCCAGAACGTGAGCAGGCACCCTCCCCAGGCCCATCCTCCCGAGGGCGGACAATGCCACAGGTGTGCTCGCTTGGTGCCTGAGTAATGGAGGCTCCTCGTGGTGCTGGGTAGAGCCAGGGGTGGGGAGGAGAGGCAGGGGCTGTGTGCTTGGAGCCAGCTCAGCTCTCCCCACCATGGACGAGGCTGAACTTCAAGGAGCCCGAGCATTCTAAATTTGAACCCAGCCTTGCAGAGTGGTATAAATGTATACTTGTCAAGGTAGGAGGATAGAACATATTTCATTTAACAGTTTGTAAGCTTAATTTAGAACTTCTAAATATTTATATAGATGGTTTATGAGCCTCTATTTGCACTTTTGTCCCATCTATAAATCTTAGGGTCAGAACCAGGCACAAATTTTGGCTTGAAACATCCTAGACCTGTTAAATTAGGCAAGTGCACTTGCCCTTCTTCCCTGGGTCTCCCAGTTTCCTCACCTGTAAAATCAAGGGCACAGTGAGGTTATCTCCATGGGCCCTTCCATTTTCTATGCCACAGCTCGGACGCCCTCCAGGGTGGACCCTTTAGCCAACCCTCTGTAGACCCTGATCACAAGGATGAGTGTGCTTCACCATCCCGTGGAGAAGTCCCCGACCCATCCCGGTGAGTGGCGGCCCTCAGCTGGACTGGGGGACCAGGGATGTTACTGTTGGTGTCCCGGCACCCACCTTTGTCCCACGTCAGGTGAAAGCCCACAACTCTCAGCACCAGGGAGAGGACCCACCATCCCTCGTCCGGAGCTGTGGTTTGGGAGAACAGAACCAAGCAAATGGAGCAATCGGAGGACCAGGTGGGTAATAAATATTAGGAATGCTTAATTGCTTTATAAATGTCGCAACTTGAAAAACCACCACAGGAAGACAGGAGTGGGGAACGTCTCTCAGGACAGATTTAATTTAAACCAGAGGGTCTTTTGGCATTGTTGAAACCAAGGAGTCCAGACTGCCACTCACGGGGTTAAACACTCTGTGGGAAGAGCAGGCCCCAGCAGGGAGCTTTCTGACAAACGTCACCCTGGGCCTCAGGGAACTCAAAAACGAGTCCCTCCCAATTAAGTCTCAGGAGGCCGTTAGTGTGGTGGCTGTTAAGGAAAACTTCCAGCGAGCAATGACTCCACCTGCCGCCCTGGCTGTCCAGATAAGGAAGGCTGGCTTCTGCTGATCCCCAGGTGCCCCTGGCTGTCAACACCACACCAGCCCAGGAGGCTTGGCTGATCTTTCTGGAGCCTTCGTGCCTAGGGCTTGGAGGTTCGAGGGGCAGCCTTCTCCGTCAGACCGAGCTAGCTCTGCAGTTTCTCCTTTACAGAGAGGCAGAGTTTAGAGCTGCCAGGAAAGAAGGCTGTGGATCAGCTGCGAGGAAGCTGGTGCCCTCTTGTGTGTGCCCATCACCCACGCTCTTGCTCTGGGGACCTGACTCCACACAGAAGGCGGGTGGGGTTCACTGAAGGGACAGTGCCGTCACATCTGCTTGCTACGCCGTACCTCAGGCTGGCCCTCGGCCAGTGGGGCCTGTCTGAGCTGGCCGAGGGCCATCCCTGCCCCAGGAGCCCTTCCTCTACCCCGGTGCAGACTAGCGCTATCCCTTGGTCCCGCACGGCCCCATGGCACTGCGAGTCGGGGCTCTTGAAAGCATCCCGGGGCTTCGAAGAGGTCAAGGTTCCCCCAGAGGGGACCAGAGGGAGCATGCTGGCCTGGAGTCAGTGACAGGTTTGCAAGAGTGGAGATGGCCTTATATCCCAAATGGGCTAAAAAGGAGCCACGGCCCCTCCTGTTCTGGAACGTGGAAAGGCAGCAGGGATGGGACTTGCACTGGTCTGAATAAGAACGGATTCCTCTCCTGGTTCAACGCCTTCTCTGCTTAGACTCATGGTGGGAGGGCCCGTGATAGGAATCGTTCTAGTCCCGGTTGTTCAACAACATTCCCTCAGCTTCTAAAACAGCCCCAGTCAAGTCCTGGGGATGCGCCTTCTAAAGTGAGGTCCTCACGTCCCGGGAGATGGCAAGGGGGAACAGTTCTGCAATTGCGGCTGCGGAGTATTTCCGAAAGCGACACTGAACCGTCAACAGATGCGGGCAGTGAGTCAGCCGTGTCTTTGTAGTCGGTGTGCATACATGTCCCCTGTGACATGTGCACATGTGGAGACCCGTCTGTTAGACGTGCAGTCTACACACGAACACGTGCGATTGTGTGCGTGCGGCTCACACGTGTCCACACGTGGGTTCATGGGCCCTGGTGTATTTGTGCTATCGGGCATTCACGTGTAAACACTGTACATGATTCCGTGGGGAAGACTCTGTGGCTGGAAGCCTTGGCCCGGCACGGAATGAGGAGGGGCCGTTCTGGGACGAAACAGTGGACACACGCGTGCATGCCTTTGCATGTGCAGACACAGTGAAGTTTAAGGGCTCTTCTTTCTATTGCTCATGGGCAGAAACAACCCACACTGAAGGAACCCTTGCTCAGACTGGCACGTCCAGTCTTCCGCCTCAGCCACGAGCTTGCTTCTCCTTGGGTGGGGAGGGGCATCCACACCATAAGGACCCAGCTCCCTCACTGCCCCCAGCCACCCCCCTGAGGAGTTCTCTGTCTAGCTCACTTTCTGCGCCATCCTGGGCGACAGAGGGGAAGGCTGCCCTTCCCTGGGGTGATGGGATCTAAAACGGCAGAGTCCTCAGAGACACCACCAGCTGTTTCCTTCCTTGGGTTCCTATTCCCATAAGGAAAACCAAGGTGAGCTCAGGACACCTCAGCTAAGAGTTTCCTCCTTCCTTCCCCGAGATGCTCCAGGGGATGGCAGGAGTTCCTAGGGAGTGGCTGCACCTGAAATGCCCACCCTGACCTGCCTTTCTGAGACAGTGGCCCGGTGAGGGTGCAGGTGGTGTGGGTGGGTTTTTCCCAGGAGCCTCGTGGGTGACACTCTCCCTCTGCAGGTGCCTCCGGCCTCCAAGTCTGGGAGACGCAGGGCAGTGCCGTTTGGGAAGAGCAGGAGAAGCCCCCCTCCAGTTCCCTCAAGAGCCCTTCAGATGCTCCTTTAAGGATCCACAGAGGAAGGTGCAGCCCAAGGACTCTCTCACACACACAGGATCAGGAGACAGAGGCAGTGCCAGACACAGAGAAAGGAAAGACCCAGAAAAGCAGCACGTTCCCACAAGAGCTCTCGAGGGGCTCCCCAAGCATCTAAGCCACACTCTCAGGGCCTGATTAGAACCCTTTAAAGGACTCAAGCAGTGAGCAGAGATCACTGCCTTCTCGTGTGCTGTTTAAAGTGAAATCTACAAACACATCAAAGAAGTATCAGAAGTCCAACAAAGTTCTGACTCTGCTTTCTACCCCGAGGCCTCAAAAAATGTACATACTGGTTCACCCACGTTTTTGGTGGTTTGCTTTGTGGATGCTCTAAGCACCCCCGGCAGACTGGTCCCTCCCCCGACCTGAGTTTTCAGAAGAAAGAATGGAGGCTCGGTGGCATAGGGGCCTGCTCGAGGCCACAAGCTGGGGCGTGGGGGGACACGAGGACCCCCTTCCTCCCACCAAGAGCCCTCCCCAAGCTGAGCCCCTCCCACGGCCCTGCCCCCGCCCCCCCGCCCCCCGCTCACCTGGGGTGGATGTCGACGAGCAACACGAGCGTCTGCATGGTGATCACGTCGATGCGCTTGCAGTGGAAGCGAGCCACCTTGAGCACCTTGAGGTACGTGCAGCAGAGCACGACGAAGGACAGCAGGAAGCTGAGCGCGTGGAAGGCGCCCGTGAAGACGGCGAAGCGCAGGCGCTCGTCCGGCCGCCGGCTGCACAGCGTGCACGACGCGTACAGCTGGTGGAAGCCGAGCCAGGACAGGGCGAGCGCGGCGGCGGGGAAGGCGAGCGCGTGCAGCCACGTGTAGGCCACCATGAGCGCGGCGTCGCGGAGGCGCATCTTGGCGCGGTAGCTCAGCGGGAAGACCACGGCCACCCAGCGGTCGATGCTGAGCGCGGCCATGCTGAGCATGGAGTTGGTGGCCAGGAAGGTGTCGAGGAAGGCGGCCAGGCGGCACAGGCGGTCCCCGGCGGGCTGCCGCTGCGCCACGACGCCGGCCAGCGTGAGCGGCATGTTGAGCACGGTGCACAGCAGGTTGCCGCACGTGAGGTTGAGGGTGAAGAGCGCCGGCGCCTGGCGGCGGATGTCGGCGCTGTGCAGGAGGCAGAGCAGCACCAGCGCGTTGGACAGCAGCGAGACGCCCATCGTGCCCACCAGCAGCCCCGCCAGGCCCGCGTCCCACGAGTTCATGGTGCGCGCCCGCCGCGGCGCTCAGGGCCCGCCACCCGGCGCCGCCATGGCGCCCCCGCCGCCGCCGCCGCCCCGCGCCCCCCCGGCCCCCGCCGCCATGGCCCCCCGCGCCCGCGCCCCGGAGCTGGCTGCCCGGCGCCCGCCGCGGCCCTCACCCCATCCCTCTACCCGCGGTCTGCCTCCGCGGCGCGCACGCCCGCCGGCTCCCCGGCTCTCTCGTCCTGCCCTCGCCCCGCTCGCTCTCCCTTTCTGCTCTCCCCTCCACTTTCGCGCTGCCTCCCGCCTGCTCCCTCTCCCGCTCTCTCCTGGCTGCGCTTCGCTTCCCTCTCTCCCACTGCTGTTCTCTCCGTCTGTCTCTCCCACCCCCAATTTTCTCCTCCCCTCCGGTTCCTCCCCCTCCTCTTCTCTCCCTCTCTGGAATCGGGCTGCTTCTATTACAGAAATCCCCGCTGATGCGCACACGCGCTCTCACACACTGAGAGAACCGGCCCTGAAGGCTCCGGTGCAGGGTGATTGGCTCCTTGTAGCTCCCCCGCCCCTCCAGCCCTCCCCTCTGTGTGTCCAAGACAGGCTGAGTCAAGGAAGTCTGTCTGAGAAAAAGGACGGATGCCTGGGCACCTTCACGCCTCAGTGCCATCTGTCCCAGCCTGAGCACCAGCCCCGCCAGACCTTGACATGGAGGTCCTACCCGCCTGTGCCCGCCGGAGCTGCCCAGGGCTGATGTGCTCCTCCCTCTCCAGGCTGAGCTGGGGGCACTCAGGGAGGCTCCTTTGGCTCCACATTTCTCCATCCTGCATGACCAAGGGTCTGGCTCCAGGGCACCTGCGATGCTCCTGGGGGTGCTCCGTCTGCCAGGTCCTCTTCCCCTCACCTTTCAGCCACAGCTTCTCAAGTCCGCTGGGGGCATGCTGCAACTCACTGTGACATCCTCTGGGCATCCCCCTCCGCCAGGAGAGGACTTTGTCTGACCACGAGCCCTCACAGTTGGACCAGCCTGTCTGTCCACAGTCAGCCTCAGCAGAGCCGTGGTGGGGCTCAGCATTCCTGGCCTGAGTTCCAGCTGCTGCCATCAGTCAGCCACACACACCATCTGCCCTGGGTCTGGTGAGACAGCAAGTTCCAGTTTATGAAGGACCTGGATGACATAATGTGCCGAAGCTCATTAGAGAAAGGGGAAGATGGTGGGTGGCCTGGCTTGGTGGCAGCCTCAGGGACTCTGGGCATGCAAGGTGTAAGCCTAGCCTCAGGAAAGTGTGCAGAGACGGTGGCCCTTCTGTCCTTTTACCAAGACCCTGTGGGGAAGGTGTGTGGATCAGAGCTTCCCTCCCCCACCCTGAGAGCCTGATTAAACATTTACCAGCACACCACTGCTGTCCCAAGACCCTGCACAAGTCACTGAACCTTGTTGAGCCTCGGTTTCCTTCTTTACCTTTCAGAGCTCTGATAAACAGTAACTACGATGGTGTGTGCAGAGCTTTGCCTCCCAGGGGAAGAAACGGAGCCGAACGTCAGCCATCTCCGCATTGCTTGGCCCCCTCACTCGGCCCACAGAATTCAGGGTTGGATACGTGTCTTTCACTAGATTCTTGGTGTGTGACATCAGAGTGAGATGTTCATCTGTGCGTCTCCCCTGCTCCCAAAGACTGTCCCCACACACAGCCCCTGGCATGAGATAGGTGTCCGCGCACTGCTGTAGAGTAAACGAATCAAGGAATACGTTTCTGGGGACACCATTGGGTCCACGGTTCTCACACTTTGATGTTTCTCAGACTCACCTGATAAACTTGGGGTACTGGTTAAAGATTGAGATTCCTGGGTCATACTTGGGGTTTCCAAATCAGCAGGTCGGGGGTTCTGCATTGTCAGTGGGCTCCTTAGGTCACTCCAATGAGGGTGATCTATGAGGATGCCTGAGGAGAACGCTCAATGAAAAGTGGGCCAGTGGACCGGCTAGATGTCTGCTCAGCCCCTGGGCACATCCTCCAACAACAGCCTGATGTTCTGGCCTGGAGGGACATGCTGAAGGGTCACCAGTGTGTGTAGGAAGCACAACGTCAAGTGCTGAGACCCTCATAGCGCTTCGGCATTTACAAAACACATCCAAACGTTATCACACTGTATTTAATCCCTGCAACAATGACAAGAAAAGGACACTGAAGCTCAAAGAGCATGCATGGGCGAGTTGGTAAGGGAGGAAGCAGGTATCGATAGCTCCCTAGATTGGCCCTTTCTGCACGCTACAAAGGGCTTCCATCACCTTCGCCAGCAGGGGTTCTTGGTCGGGAATTTGAAAGTATCTCAACTTCGCAACATTAAAATGATGTCAGTGACCATGTAACCAGGTCTAAGAGCAATAAGCTAGTGAATGTGCACACACACACACACACACACACATGCACACACATCATTTTGAAGATCATTTGCCTTCTGAATTCGTAAAGGCAACACTGAAAGGTTAAAATGCCAGAAAGACACTCAGAATATTTTAACTCAGTTTCCTAAAGAACATAATTCATTTTCTTCTGGTTGTGAACAATACTTCCTACTCCTAGTGGAGCTGAAGGAGGACTGGTCTCCCTGGTGACCAAGTCCCCAGCCCCCGTGGCTTCAGCCAAGCTGGGCCTCACTGGATGTAGGTCCTGACAGAGCCCCAGACATCAGCAGGAAGGTCATAGTCACCAAAGAAGGGAGATGCCTGTTCCTGTCCAGGCCTGGATGCTGGGTCCCCACTGCCTCTTGTGAGTGAGCTCAAGCAGCTGGTACATCTGATTGAGGGACATGGGCTGTCAGTGCTTGGAGCCTGTCCTCAGGGGGCCACACTGTGGCCAGATCTGTATGTCTGCATACTTCTCTGAGCTGGAGAGAAGTGATGGGATGTTCATGACAGCGTTAACATGAGTCATTAAATACTGTAACTGGGCCCCATGGACATGCTCAAAAACAGAAGTGAGTCTCACCCCTTCAGATTGTTGAATATAGTTCTACGTGGAGGCAGGCACATGCACCCATGGTTGGGAATCATTCCTGCAACCCTCCAGCATAAGTATCAGGAGTCTACCTGACAAGTGCAGGAGCCAAGACCCAGAAAGACCCACAATGTGTTCAAGGTCACTCCAGGTGGGCATCAATAGATAGGGCAGAATGAATTAAGATGGCCGAATCAGGATTGGAATCCTTATCTATTGGACGTTAAAACCCATGTTCTTTCCAATTGTGACACTTTATTTATCACACACAATTTGTCACATGTGAAAAAAATTTTTTTAAAAATGTGTCACATGTATGCTTGAATACACACACACACACATACCACATATACTCACAATCAGATGTGGTCCTTTCCATGGCTATCTTTAAAAAGAGGTGAAAGATTTATATAAGCTGAACAGAAACTAGAATGTCACCACCACTCTGAGAGAGGTCTCACTGAAGTCTATGGCCACAGAGAGCACTTCCCTTTAGGGAGTCAGAGGATTCTGGATTTTTGCAAGTGGAGGAGGGCCTAGGAGCTGGGGGGAGAGAGTTAGTTAAGCAAATGCCTAGAGGCCACTCTGGTTCATATTTGTGGTTCTGAAGAGAAGATGAGTCTATAGAGTGGATGGAAAGAAAGGTGGTGGCAAATCCTGGATGTGAGCCCAATGCCAGGCTGAGGACAGAAAGGTCAGTCCCTTTCAGGTGATGACCTTCAGGACCTGGAGCATCCAGCCTTCCTGGGGATACATCCCTGCCAGCTCTCCACCTGAGCCCACCAGCAGGTCTCCATCTTCAAAGCACTTACACACCTACTAATTCATGTGACCCTGTAGAACCCTGGGGATTCTAGGAGTGACACAGAGACATTCTTGTTGCACAGATAAGGAAATAAATCCTAGAGCTAACGTTCCTTGCCTAGGAACATGTGGCTGGTAAGTGGAAGACCAGGGCCTGGAACCCAGGATCCTGATTCACTATCCAGAGCCCTCTCTGTTGCTGGCTTCTGCCCACTCCTGGAGTGGTACCTCTGTGGTGGTACCTCTCCAGGCAGGCTGTTTATGCATACTCCCTGGCCCAGCTGTCAAGCTGGGTAAGCAGAAGCAACTGAACAGAGTTTTCCAACAGGACCATCAGGCCTCTGGCTTACTTGCCTATTAGCAGGGAGGAGAGGAATTGGCTGTCTGGACAGGGTCTTTGCCACTCCTGAGTCTCCATGGCTGTCCCAGGCCCCACAGACCAGGCATAGAAGGAAGCGGGCTCAGCAGAAAGAAGGAAGCCTACTGTCTGGCAGTCTTAGCTGATGATCTCCTGGGGGAGATGAGGTATCTCTGTCTGATGGGACTCATGATGCTAAGAACATTTATCAAAGGTTTGTGATGATCCAGACATTCTGCCTATATAATCTCATTTGATCTTCACAGCAACTCTATATGAGAGAAGTTATAGTTACCACCATTATACAGATGAGGAAACTGAGGTTTAAAAATTTAATCAGTGTACCCAGGGTGTCAGTTAAGGAGGGAAGGGATGTGGACCCTATTCATGTAATCATTGAGACTCTGTTCTGCTGCCCAGATTTGGTCTCTTCTGATGATATTCATCAACCATCACTCCCATCCTGCCCTCCTCTGCCTTCCTTCCCAAGCTGGATCTTTGGGGTGAGTATCAGCTTGGTGGCGTAAGAAGTCTCTGTGTGACACATGTAAGCTTGAGAGTTCCTTGTGGGTCAGGCCTTCTGCTGAGCACTTTACATTCATTTCCCAACTTAGAGCTCATAGGATAGGAATCGCCATCCTACTTGTGGGTGAGATGACAGGGTCTTGCAGCTATGCAGCTTGCCCAAGGTCTCCAGATAACTGTGGTAAGTCTGAGATTGCAATGCTGATCCCGTCTGAGATTGCAGTGCTGATCCCTTCCCTGCCCCCCCAGACCAGGGCTCTGCCACCTACACTGCAGTTGCCACCACAGCTGGGTGGACAGAAGGAGCTACAGTCCAGCTAGAGTCTGCCTGGCCAAAATATATAGAGCCATCCCTCTCCACTGGAACTCACTATGCCCACACAGCCAGCCAGTGCGGTTTGCACTTTGCCTTGAAAACCCATTAAACCTGGCCATGGCAGCAGCAGCTCCTTTATTTGCAACCTGTACTGGCTCCAGGAGGACAGAAATGTGTGATTGATCTTCCTGAGTGTTAGACTGTGAGGCACTGAACCGGTCCATGAACAATGGCTTCTCTGAGTTTGGACTGACTTCTAAGGATGTCTGGCTTCTGTTCATTTCCTGTCTCTGAGCTGCAGTGGAGCAATGGAGCTTGTCTTATGTCCATAGGACTAGAATCTTCAGCAGGAGCTGTCTCTCCCAGTTTCTTGTCCCACTTCTGTCCCTACTCCCCCACAATTGCAGACTGGAGGTTTAGCAGGGGTCCTGAGCGGTGGGAAGGTTCTGGGCTCCTGCCCAGGACTGAGTTCCGGACTGATCAGCACTGAGACAGTGGACAGCTCCTCTCCTCCCAGCCACTTCCTGCTCTCTGATCGCTTTGAAAGAAACACTGGCCGTGGAAGCCCAGAGCTGGCCTCTTGGTACTGTGTCTTTTGAGTTCCTAAACCAGGTCTTTAAAACAAGTCGGATTCAACTACCATTTATTGAGGAGATTCTAGGCTGTTTTCTTCCATTCCGAATACTCAGAAAATGAGGCTCATGGCCACACATCCAGTGAGGGGCGACATTCAGATCTGTTGGATTCCAAAGCCCATGCTTTTAATCACTGAACTCTATGGCTCTATCATTTTGGTAGGTGGACCCTTTGGAAAGCATGTCTTCCATTTTCTCTGTCCATCAGCAGCTCCTGTAACATTTACAACACTGAACCCATGCCAGGCTGCTCCCTGTCCTATGTGTGGCCTGATTTGACCTGACTCCATTAAGTTTCCTGAGGACTGTTCCCATGATCTGTACCTCTGTGGTCTATGTTCCCGGGGGGCTGAAAGGGAGGCATGCTTTACTGGTGATTCTGAAGTTCTCCCAGTCTTGTCCCCACTCCAGGACTGGGGCCATAGTCACATGATATCCTCAGCAAACCATGGCAGGAGCCCCTGGTCTGAGTACCACTTTCCAATACTTGCCAGTGGGAATGAGCCCATCTCTCTGATGGGAAAGAGACCTTGGGCTGACAGTGTCATGCAGCAGACAGTACCCTGCACTGGAAGAGAGGAGTTCAGGATTCTGGTCTAGTCACTGCCCTAACTGACCATATGCCTTTGGGCAGTTCTTTCCCCTCTCGTAGCTCAGACTCCCCATCTGTGAAATGAAGTGGGTGGATGAGGCAATCTCACTTGCGAATTTAGGCTGCTTAAAGATGCCACATCAGGGATTTGATACAGGGAGAAGGAGCAGGAAAGGGGGGGGCAGAGACAGGCATTGGGGGGCCTTCCTTTCCTATCTGTCTGGAATTCAACCCCTTCCACTACAGTGGCAGCTGAAGTCCATGCACAACTTTAGCTTAAGAGGTCTGTATAGGGGCGTGTATATGTGGGAGGATTCATTCCCCTCTGACTGTGCACTGGTCAGAACACCACGGGGCTCATCTTTCTGCCCTCACCACATGTAAGGAGACTGTGTATGCATATCAGGCCCTATTCTGTATATGATTCAGGAAGAGAGCCTGCCAATGGGTCTGCTGGGGACAGAGGTTGTGTGTGTGTGTGTGTGTGTGTGTGTGTGACAGAGAGAGGGAGAGAGCAAGACAGAGAGGGAAAGAAAGAAAGTTGGAGAGGGAGAGGGAATGAGTCACACTGGCTAGAGACATGAAAATGATCTTTTCTTATGGTTTGGGAACAAGAGAAACTGAGGCAGACATAAATCTCCTACTAAGTGACTCAACTTTGGGGGGTCCTTAGCAAGATTTAAAAAGCAGAAAAAAGTCGTTTATTTTGCAAGGATACTAAGGGGCACTTTATGGAAAACCAAACTATTTGCTCAAGGCAGAGAGATAAGGTGGTGTTACAGAAAGGAGTGTGCCTCTCGTAGACCCAAGGCCGATCATGCATTCTCAGTTACCACTTGTTAACATCAGAAGTCACTGTCCCAACCAGATGTTGTAGCTTTGGCACTTAGGGATCCCACCAAAAGGTGTCATACTGGCCTGGCTCAACCAGATGGGAGTGGAAGGCTTCGCCCCCTCTTCTGCTCCCCCATTGGGGAGGCAGCTCAGAAGCCAGTCAGATTGCGGGAGTCCTTCTGGTCTTTGTGCTCTAACTCTGATATTGGAAGCTTCTTTTTTCCTGTGCAGATTCATTTTTTTTCCTTACCGAGGTTTGATCTACATAGTGAAAGATACAAATCTTGCCATTGGTGAGTTCTGCACCATCCATGAAATTCACACACTCATTGATTCAGAATGTTTCTATCACCCTAGAAAGTTCCTTCATACCCCTTTCCAGTCAATCCACACTTGACCCCAAATAACTTCTGTCCTGCTTTCTATCATAGTACATTAATTGCGCAAAGAGCTAGAATTTCATATAAATGAAAATATACATGTGTGCTCTTTTATATCAACTTTATTGTCTTATATTTTGTCTTATTTCACTCAGCATAATATTTTTTAGGTTTATCCATGCTGTCATGTATTTAAGTAGTTCATTCCTTTGTGTTTTGGGGTAGAAATGGATTGTATGAATGTACAACAGTTTGTTTAGATATTCTCTTATTAATGGACATTTGTTTTATATACAATTGGGGGATATTCTGAATAAAACTACTACGGACATTCTTGCAATCATTCTTTTTTAGTATACATATGTTTTAGTTCTCTTTAGTAAATACCTATGTTTATATTTAACTTTTATGAGAAAGTGCCAAACAGTTTGCCAAAGTGTCTGTACAATTTTGCAATGCAACCAACGTTAAAACAGGCTGTTTGTCTTTTTCTTATTGAGTCGTAGGAGTTTGAAAATCTATTTTGGACGTAAGTCATTTATTAGATTTATCTGTTGTGATGACTCTCCTAATCTGCAGCTTGTCTACTCCCTTTCTTAATGGCATCCTTGATGACACATACATTTTAGAATTGGCTTGCCAATTCTAAATGTCGTCATTTGTATTTTCTCCTTTATAATGTTAATCTAGTGAAATGCATTAACTTTCGGGGCACCTGGGTGACTCAATCGGTTAAGCATCTGCCTTCCGCTTAGGTCATGATCCCAGGGTCCTGGGATCGAGCCCCGCATCAGGCTCCCTGCTCAGTGGAAAGCCTACTTCTCTCTCTCCCTCTGCTGCTCCCCCTGCTTGTGTGCTCACCCTCGCGCACGCGCTCTCTCTCTCTCTGTCAAGTAAATAAATAAATTAATTAATTAACTTTCTAATGATAAACCAACTCCACATTCCCAGTTGGCCCTTCTTTCTCCTAAGGTTTCAAGGCTTTTTGCATATGTGTTTTTGAGGTATATCCGCCTATGGTTTTATCTTCCTCTGCTGGCTTTGTCCGGTTTTGATATCAGGGTTATGCTTCCTCATGGAAAGACTTGTGAAATGTTCCCTTTATAAAAAGCTGTCATACTGTTTTGCAAAATGGTTATGATATTTTTACATTTTTATCTGAAATATATAAAAGCTTGGGTTTCTCTTCATGCTTCCTAGCTCTTGGTATTGCCGGTTTCAAAAAGAATCCATTCTAATAGTGCGTAAAGGTATCTCACTGTGGTTTTAATTCACACTTCCACATTGAATAATTATATTGACTATCTTTTCATTCCTTATTTACCTTTGGCAAAGTGTTTGTTCAGATTTTGCTCTTTTTAAACTGGACGTTTTGTTTCTGATTGTTGTGTTTTGAGACTCTTTTTTAAATTCCAGATACAAGTCCTCTGTTAAATATGTGATTTACAAGTATTTTTTCCTAGGCTGTGGCTCATCTCTTAGCCAATGTGTTTCATAGAGCAAACATATTTAACTTTGATAAATTACAAATTCTCATTTTTTTCTTTTATGGATCATGCATTTGTTTAACCAACTTTTTGTCTAACCTGAAGTTAGAGACTTTTCTCATATGTTGTAAAGTTGTAAAAATTTATGTTTTATGTTAGGTACATAAATCATTTTAGTCAATTTTTTTATAAGGTGTGAGGGATCAGTCAAGATTCATTTTTTTGCGTATGGATATCCAACTGCTCCAGCATCCATGCATTCGAAAGACCATCCTCTCTTCATTGAATTGCCTTTGCAACTCAGTATATTTTCATTTATTTGTGGGTCTTATTTTCAACATCCTATTCTCTTTCACTGGTCTCTGTATCTGTCCTTTCACCAGTATCACAACATGTCAATTCTTGTCGCTTTATTGTAATCTTGAAATAAACTATGGTGACTCCCCTTTGTTATTCTTGCTTCTCAAATTTGTTCAGACTAATCTGTTTACTTTTCCTTCTCACACAGATTTGGGTATTGGTTTGTCGATATCTACAAAACAATCCTATTCAGATTTTGATTGGGAATGTGTTGAATCTATAGAACATTCAGGGAGAATAAATATCCTAGCAATACTGAGGCTTCTAATTCATAAACATGATATGTCTCTGTATCATATGACCTCACTGATACGAGGAATTCTTAATCTCAGGAAACAAACTGAGGGTTGCTGGAGTGGGGGGTGGGGTGGGAGGGATGGGGTGGCTGGGTGATAGACACTGGGGAGGGTGCGTGCTATGGTGAGCGCTGGGAATTGTGCAAGGCTGTTGAATCACAGATTGTACCTCTGAAACAAATAATGCAATATATGTTAAGAAAAAAAAAAAGAAGAAGATAGTAGGAGGGGAAGAATGAAGGAGGGGAAATCGGAGGGGAAGACGAACCATGAGAGACGATGGACTCTGAAAAACAAACTGAGGG